>NC_092859.1:41114868-41213649 GCF_032062135.1 Pyxicephalus adspersus
CATGAACAATAACTGTGTACTGTAGTCTTCTTCATGGGTAAATAAGGCATCCCCCTGAAAATAAGCCCTAGAGCATATTTTGGCCTTCCAAAAAAAATAAGACAGTGTCTTATCATCGGGGAAACAGGGTATAACTGTGCAGCAACCCCCCAGCTCTGACACCAGTGTTGTCTGCTTTTACCAGATTAGATGCATTGCAGCAAGGTCAGCTTCATTGTAACATTTGTGTGAGATCTTACCTTTTGAGAACAAAGAAAAGGCTGTCTTCTGTAATACAGGTTACAGGAACAGCGGTTAAAATTTTAACAAATCATAAGAGCTTTGTTTAGGAACAAAAAACATTTGAAAATAAAGTAAAAAGAAAAAGTCCACACAGCTAATCCAACTATTCAACAGTTGTACAGACTACTCCGCTGTACTGATATTGCTTACTCTGATTTTACCTTTCACAGGGTGGATTAGGGGCTGCTGACAGTCATTTAGAATCTAATCATATCCTAGTTGATTGTCATTTATCATCATCTCTACCATTCCTCCTCAGCATTACTGTCACTGTCCCATCCCTTTCCTTCATTGGATTTCAGTCCTTTCAAGCTTGGAGGCTTAGCAGCACCGTGATGTTTTCAGGAAAGCTTTGTACAGTACCTTGCTGGTTCACAATTGTGCATGGAATGAGAAGTACAGAAACAAAGTAATGATGTCCCTGGGTCTACAGCAAGGTATGTAGTGTAAGGTATGCAAAACCTGATTTCCTATAGCTCTCCAAGACTGGAGAAGATAGACTATCATTGGAAAATCTGGGTAGTCAAGAAAACATCAACATCTTAAAATCATTTGCTTTTGTTTGGCAAATGTTTTCAGTCTTGGACTAGATCTATTCCAGGTTTTCTTCATCACCCAGGTCCACACATGATAGTTTATATTCTCAAATCAAAATCTAAGTCTGATCCAAATCGGGCCCGTAGTAGTGAATAACTCTTCACTGTTACTCATCCTGTATTGGAAACCATTGTCCAAATATTTTTTTTACAAATATGTTATTGAAAATTTTTAAGATAACAACAAACAGGATATCTATAAAACATACAGAAATATGACAGATTGTCATATTAGCTGCATTATTGTGTGTCTTTTATATCTGCCTGGAGTTCAGCTTTAAGAAAATGACATATATTTTGGGTTTGAAGACTGAGTTTCCACATCTGTGGTGAGTAGAAACCAGAAGTTCCCTGATAAAAGAAATGTAACAGAAATGCTGCTCTCAGAACTCCAAGGTCTCTCTGACAGGCAGGAGCTGTATGAGTTGGTTCCTATCTTATCGTACTCCTCTGGATAAGCACAGCTGTAGGAGTAAGTGGCACAATGGGCACAGTGGCACTGGCCCTGCTCATTTTAGCAAGCTTTACAGATGGTGAGTTCCTGACTTTAGAGATACAAAGCAGCATTTATTGTATTACTATTTTTAAATCTAATGTCCTAGTTGTTTTAGGAGAGGCCATCGAACTCTGGTTACCAATTGGATTTTACAAACTGATTATTGAATGATTATGAATATATTTGACATTCATTGCAATGCAACCTGTATGCAAATGAAGAGTATGATGGGTCCAATCTGTAGTTTTAAAGGAGAGGAAGCAAAAGATTTTTATTTACTGGAGATGTGTTCAGATCTTTCACTTTTGTTAGTATACTCATGCAATGGCAGAGATTAAAAATTGAATTGTGAGATAAAGGTTTGACTGCTCATCCGCTGCACTGTATAACCATAAGAAATCTATGTGTGTGTGTTACTATTCCACAAATTTTGGTATCATCTGGTGCTGAATTATGTATGACAGTCACATCTATATGCGACTCATACAATTCTCTGATTGTATGATAATGTTTGCAAACACATGTTGATCTACTTTTATTACAGCCAAGTATTGCCAGAATAATTAAAGCATTTTTTTCTGACAAATTTTAAAAACAGTCTAACAGTACAAGATAATGAGTGACAGTGATTCTTCATGCTACAAAACTCACATTTCAGTTCCAAAAAGATGGTTTTTCTCCAGCCACCTCTAGCACTTTCTGTACATTTGTCTACCGATTATTATTATTATACAGTATTAATATAGCGCCATCATATTACGCAGCGCTGTACAAAGTCCATAGTCATATCACTAACTGTCCCTCAAAGGGGCTCACAATCTAATGTCCCTACTATAGACATATGTAATTAATGTAGTCTAAGGTCTATTTTAGGGGGAAGCCAATTAACCTAACTGCATGTTTTTGGGATGTGGGTGGAAACCGGAGTACCCAGAGGAAACCTACGCAGACACAGGGAGAACCTGCATCGGTAGGGAGAACCTGCATCGGTAGGGAGAACCTACCGATCCCTGTGATCCTGCAATGGCATTAGACTCCTGGCTTGATGTTTTTCCTTGTTTATCTTTTTTCTTTGACAGTAGTCCAAGGAAGTTTTACTTTTAAGGGTTACCTGAGCCATTAGAAATTTGTGCTTCTCAGGTCAGTTATCACTGATACCATTGATTGTTTTGGCTATCTGTAAGGTTGACATTCTTGTCCCTGGCCTGGAATGTAACAGACATTTGTTTCACTGACCACCACTCTAATATACTGCTGTTGACATTGTTATTGTTGTCAGGAGTTCCCTAAGACTGGTCTAAGGTGTATGGTGCACCTCTTTTCGGTAGCCATAGCAGACCATGCAACTTCTCAGAGGCCCTAAACTACCTGGCTGCTCAATGATTATGGCAGGTAGTAATGTTATTCATCAATCACGGCTTTAAATAATGAATATACATATAGTTTAGAATGCTCTTTAGGATGTTTATGAGTTTGGTTTGTTTTCTGTATCAGGAATTGTATTTGAAGAAACAGAGTAGCCTTTTTATGGTTTTGTTTTCAGCCCCTTTCCACAGTTCCAGTACTACCCCCAGACATCACAGTGTATGTGGCTACCAATATGGCATGTATCAAAGATTATTTGACATCTATTTTACATTCACAAATCGTTTCATCTTTCTAATTGATAATAGGAGTGCTGCCTTTCTGTGAAGATGCACACCCTTAACCAAGCCCTAACGGCTCTCTTTGTAAAATGTTAATTTTTATAATAAAAAAATATACCCTCAGCTAGGAGTAAATTGCCATTTCAATTTTCTGTTGAAAAGATTTTTTTTGAATTGCAGATGCTGTGCATCTATTTCCATAATGGACCCACTTCTTAACACTTAGATCACAGATGCCTCCTAAGATTTGAAAGTGGGTCCAATCCTTTAAGCTTCTTTGTGCATGTGCCCATTTTACTGTTCGATTAGGAATCTTGACCTGTACCATTCATTTAACCAGACATTAATCTATCAGTACTAACAAGTGTGTTGCTGAACAAAGAGATCCTAAAAAAATATGTTTTTCAAATTTCTATTATATTTCTTTCAAAGTGAAGAATATTTTTGCACATGGATTTCTAGACTGCAATCAGAACTTTTGAAACTTTGGCTCAACCAATTGCTCAACCATAAGTCTGGTATTTATCATATATGCAGTATGTAACTTGAAACATGATACACTTGAGATGTACATCCTTGTTGCTTTATCCCTCCTTTCTAATTATTTGGAATATAGGAAAAGGACAAAATGGTACTGAATGAGATATAGCCAGATAATCATCACTTGTAGTCAAGGAATTGTACTGTATAATTTAATATTGTCCGGCCAGCAAAATACATTTCTTCCAAATATGACACACTAATGAACTTATTCTACAGCATTATCATTTTCCAATTGTACGGACAGTTAAGTGGTAATTTAAGGCCAAGGTAAAGTTTAAAATATGGGTGGGTTACAAATTGGGACTGTCACTACTTAACTGTTTAGGGTGCAGTCTCCTGGTTTTCAATATTGTTCCTGGCTTTACAAAGTAGTGAGACAAGTGTACAGCTAGTGAAGTCTAAAATCTCTAGATACTTATTCTGCTTACTTGATCCAGGGCCTCTTACCAGTTCATCATATTGCCGAGTGCTATCACCTCCCCATGCCCCCCTTCCCCATCCAGTGCTGTACAAAAACACGGGCCTTACTGAATGCCCCTTGGTAATCATAACATTGTGAGATTGTCTCATCATAGCTGGTATGTATAACCAATCTTTTTTGACTAAAATGTTGCACTGGGTTTAAAAAATAAGGTGCTACAAAAAGTAGGTATTTTAAAGTGTAGCCACAAACCATTATCAGGTCAGACCAGTAAACATAATTTTTGATTGGATGCTATAAGTTACTACAATAAATAAAATGATGGTATCCTTAGGAAGTGAGTGACCAATTATGAACAGATTATGGTGCTTGGTATTCATTTAGGACAATGTCTGACGAACTATTTTATATGCAGAATTTTTGTAACAACTTTTTTTAGATTTGGCTTGATAGGGAATGATTAGAACATCTGCTCAGTTTCCCGAGAAAGAAACCTCCACCCACTTCCTGTTTTTCTAACCCTGGTCTTCTGAATAGAAAAAAAAGGAACACATCCCTAGTGTGGACAATGACTAAGGTAAAAACTGGACAGTGGTTCTAACCCTACTCCACTGCGTTAAAAATAATTGTTAGTTTTGTTGTCTGAGGATATTTCCCTATAAATTTCCTGTCCTGTCTGACACCCATCACATATAGGCAGAAGTTCTCTTTTAATCTTGATTACTCATCCAAAAGCGTTATACTCCCCATCCACTGCAAACAATATTATGCAATTTGCCCTTCTGACATTGCTTTAAACTGACAAGAAAATACTAAACCAAGGTGTGGCTCCATGTGATCAACATAGTTCTTCTGTACATATATTAATTTAATATTTGCTATAACATACAAACTTTTCATTATCATTAAAGTCACTCCAATGACAAAAATGTGGGGTTTTGTTTTTTAAAAATGTATTTGCTAGAACAAAGATATTATATACACAGAACACAATGGTTTTGTTGTACTTTTGTAAAGTGGTAGCTTGTCTGCTTGGCTTTTATATAGAAGAGAATAGTTATTCAATTCTGAAATGTTTCCCCTCTATTGTAAAGAACACACATTTTAATGACATAGTAATGTTTTGTTAATTATTGTTTACTAAGCAAATCAAGATGTAACCACAAAAAAAATCAAACTCTGGGTACCTTTTTTATGTAGTTAGAATATTTTTTTATTGTACATACTGTGGCAAGAAAAAGAATGTATTTAACTAGATTTGTCAGTTCAACATTATTAGACCAATAATCCTGTTAAATACAAGCACATTGCGGAGGATGCAGGTATGATGGTAACCCTTATGTTACCAAGGGTCTTCGTTATTTACCCTTAGCTTTGGTTTCCAAAATAAACAACTATATACAATAATGATGTGGGTAATTTACACACATGAATATTTTTATGCAGTATTTTAAAGATATAAAAAGTTTTTTTTTAAAAAGTGCAACTTTGACTTCGAGCTATTCAATACTGCAGAAAAACATTGAGCAGCTTGAAGGTAGCAGTTTTTACCTGCAAAGTGAAGCCACATGCTGGGTCTGATTTTTTAAAGCTGTCCAAGACTGGAGAGGATACACTAACAAATACCAAATTACTTTTAAGAAATCCATTCCAGGTTCGCTGGATCACCCAGCTTCACTAATGAAAGTGTATCCTCTCCAGCCTTGGAAAGCTATAATAAATCAGGCCCACTGTATTGATGTCACATTATCAGGGACACCAATTGGTTTCTGATAGTCAAATATAACTAAAACTAATAAGTTTTTACATTTTCTATTTTTATTTTTTATATTATATATGTTTAAAATATAAATATTGTATTGTGGTTATAATAAATGTATTATTACTTTTATTAGTACAATTAAGAGTTGCACTAATAAGCGGATGGCACTAAGGATAAACACTGTTACGTGAAGGTGACAGTTACTAAATTATCTGACCCATTTTTTAATATGTTTCTATACAACAATTGAGCTAGAGATGGATGTCCTTGCATGCCTCAGATATCAGCTGGCTGATGCAGCAGCTCAAAGATACACAAAATAACCAGCTGGAGTAATGTCCTTCATAATCTCTTAACTATCTTTTGGGCTCTGAAGGATTTTAACAGGAATTATTTTGAAAAATTACACTTTTACCTTAAAATGAGTGAATGGTATACTTTAGATTAGACACCACAACATTTTTTATACAATTAATACATTTACATAAGAACATTTTACTTTTATAAGACTACCATAATTGAAAAGCAAAATGTAAGAGAAAAAATTAAAAATAAATCTGTTACACCTAATAGTGCATTTTTAAAACTCATTTCTTTAAATTATTTATATTTATTTTTAGTGTGCTTTTTTATATTTTACACTAACTATACAATCCATAATTACCTGTTTCTATCCACCCACTGTGACCAAAAAAAAAGTAATAATAGTAATAAGTAATAATTTTTAGTAAAAGTACTAATTTTTGCTTTTGACTTAAATGTGATATTTTTATATATTTATTATATTATATTTTTAAATAATATTATATTTATTGTAATATGTTTATTCAACTAAAAAACCTACTCCTCCACCCCAGGAGGTTCCTTTGCCAGCCATTCTCAAACCAATAATCTCCTAGCAGGAAGTGCACATGTTTATTTTTCTGTCTATTTTGTTAGACCAATATAATTTCAGTCACCTCCATAACAAATGTACACAATTCCCATTCTGTAATCCACATGTACCACACATTGAGTTTTCCTGGTAGGAAAGTCTTTGTATAAAAGGAGGTGTGTGGTACACTCTATGTATGATCAACAACCTGGTCAATTTGTGTGATGGTGATATTGAAACTCTATGCACGTTCTGTAGAATCTCATCTGACGTATCATCTATCAGCCCCTTTATCTGCCTCCAACATGATCTAGATATTACTTTATGCTTCACCCAAATTTCCCTTATCAAATAAAGGCAGATCTAAGAAACCAGTCCTTCATAATTTAGCTTCACTGTGTTATCATGGCATAAGTTTCTCTGGCTCCTAGGCTAAAACCTGACAGCTGATTTCCTTGCCTCTGTGGCTAGTAAGGGCATAGCCTGGCCCCATTCAAATTAGGAATCTATGAACTTTTGTTTTCTTAGGAAGAGATTCAGATTCCCATACATGTCTATAGAAATGCAAAATCTGCTTGAAGCAGGTCAAATGCAGGTCAGACATAGGAAACTGTGTTTCTGTAGGGAAACTAAGCAGGGCTGACAACTTTTACACACATTGTTAGCACAATTTTTGTGGCAAAATTCTTGTCAAACATTTTATGATGGTTCATGTGCTGTGAGCTGAGATCACTCCTAATACATTTACACCAGTCATGGGCAAACTACGGCCCGAAGACTGTATACAGCCCAATAGGGATGTTTCCCCTGCCCTTTGGGTGGTCCGCAGCTCTGGGCCACCTCAAGCCGGGTCAGAAGAAGGACCCCGCTGGGGAGGTGCACCGGCCAGACCTGCGGAACACGTCCCCCGGATCTGAGCCTGCAATGGGAGAGTGGGCGGGGTTATGCCATCATGACGTCAGGTTCAGTGGTGTTATGATGGTATATCCCCGCCCACTCTCCCATCAGCCGGGCCCCTCTGTCAAATTTGATTTCAGATTGTGGCCCTTGACTAAAAAATTTTGCCCACCCCTGATTTACACTATAGATGTTTAATGATAAAAGCTGGCTTTATGGGTGTCTGTTTAAGGGAATAAACTCATATGCTTAGCCAGTACCCATACACGTGTTTATACTAACAATATTCAAATTAAAAACCCTTATCAATCACTGCCATTCTAGAGCAGCATGCTATCTGTATCCTGGCATCCACTTCCTGTCTTTCATTGGCCATCTTGAGCCTCTTTGCCTAAACATCATTTCTTCCATACTGGAAAAGATACACTTTCATCAGTGAACCTGGGTGATCCACCAAACCTGGAATGAATCTGGTTCAGTATTAAAAACATTTGCTAATATCATTCCAGGTTTGCTGTATCACCAAAGTTCACTGATAAAAGTGCATCTTCTCCAGCCTTTGAGCTTTAATAAATCTGGCCTATTGTGTCAATAATTTTGATGACATTTATGGCCAGAGCAAGTCACCATTTCTGGTCAGTGGAACCTGCAGAGATTCCCTAGTGACAAAACAGCAGGCAATAGGATCATAATAGTATCCAGTTGTCACTGCCCCAAGAACTGCTGGGGGCATTTTGCTCTTCCTACTTCCTTAATTCACTCCAGACATAAAACACAGAATTATGAGGCAGTCTGAAGATGTGTATTTGATTTGTAGGTTTTACAGTTTATGCGCCTGCCATCTTGGGTCCAAGGGAAACTAAAATTGAAATCAGTTATGGGTATGGTTTTTGAGATATGGATGAAAACTCCTGCCCCAGATGATGCCTGAATAAACATTGAATTTACATTCAAGCTGTTAGGAGCAGAATTATGTAGGATATTTGAAGATAGCTAAAGCAGTGTTTAATGTAATTTTGCAATCATTGGGAAGAAAGCTTTGAACTTTGTGACTGCTGACAATGCTGTCCCTGTCTCATTGAATCAGCGTAAGTGGTGCTTTGCTCCCAATCCTTATATTGTGCAAATGTCAGAGGTAGTGAAGTGAAGAAATATTTTTAAACGGTCTAGAAGGTCATTTACAACACAATATAACACAATACAACTCAACAGAAAACAATGAAAATTACAAGGTTTTAACCCTTACAAACTACCCAACCCGATCAGAAGTTCAGATATGACCCCAGCGAAAACAAAGATAAAGCTCTTTAAAGAGGAACTAAACTGAAAAGTGCCTTAAACAAAAAAAGAAAATACACTTACCTTCAACCTCGCAGCCCTGTTGATCGGTCTGAAGGTGTCTTCCATCGGGTCCCACGTTGTCCCAGCGTTCATTTCCGAGCTGGCGCGCCGGGCGGCGCCATCTTCGCCTCTTTTTCCTGGTTCTTCTTCCTACTTCACTTGTCACTGCGCATGCATGAGATTACCAATCTTTTTTCTTTTCACCAAAAGGCTCCTTCTGCGCATGCCCGAGATGCTAAGGCATGCACAGAAGGTCCTCCCAAGAGCCTCCCGGAATGCGTGACGTAGCTATTCCAGGAAGCATTGCGCTCCCATTCATTCTTGATTGCCTAGGTGGGGGTGTTGGACTTAAAAACAACCTAAACAAACCTTGTCTACAAAAGGTTGTCTACCCTTTTATGTAAAGTAAAATTT
The DNA here is from genome assembly GCF_032062135.1 of Pyxicephalus adspersus. NCBI lineage: Eukaryota > Metazoa > Chordata > Amphibia > Anura > Pyxicephalidae > Pyxicephalus > Pyxicephalus adspersus. Next base: position 41,124,141 of record NC_092859.1, read on the forward strand.
CTGAGTTTAGGTACGCTTTAAAATGTATTAATCAGGAACTTTGATGACCACAAAGGTTTAGATCTTTCCAAAGGTATCCCAGTAGACAGTCATCAACAAACCATTGGAACATTTCTCCTCTCTTCCTGTTTTGGTGATGGCTTTAACATTTTTGTGTTTTCCATCACCTTCCGTACCCTTGATAGTACTGACCCGGGACAAACAATGAATCCTGACAAGGGTCACATCATATTGCTATTCTAATAAAGCACACAGGTAAGCATAAAAGTAAGCATACATTATGATGGTAACATTTTCATGATGGTAACATTTACAAAAAATGATCATTTTGACTTTAAGTTGGACTACAGTTTAACAATGTGTAATTTTTAATGTACGATTGGTAGAGCACATTTTTATGTGAAGAAAAACGGTCTTGTTCCTTCTTGTGACCACCTATTTAAACCTCACTTACTATAATCTAACAACGATACTTGAGGGAAGTGGTTTATTATACCTTTGCATCTCAGGTCATCTAAGGTCACTGAAAAGTAACTTTGCCAAAATCAGGTCAGCCGTGGGTCCATGCCTGGATTCCCATTTTTCCTGCTGTTTTATCTAAGACATTGGATTGGTAGAGTCTGGAGGGAGTTTTGCAGAATTATTAGTCAGTACATCTATTGTTACATGGTTGTAGTTGCTGCAGGGGGTATGTTAGAGAACTTTACATGTTCTATAAATAATTGTTCCTTTTTCATTCCGCTTCCCTTATTGACTTGCCAGACATCCTGTCAATTGACTACCATGTTTTCTTGGTTAAAATGAGTCACTGGAAATGTAGATGGCAAAATCATTACAAAAAAAAAGAATATGTTTTACCCAGTAGTTTATCTTTTTACTAGAAACTTCACTTGTGTTAAAAAATTTATAAAACAGTTTTAATGAAACATAGGCCAGGTAAAATTGCAGCAGCTGGGATTTTTTTTTTTGTGTACTTATGGCAGCAGTATTGATTTACTAGCAATGGCATCCAGAATTTTCATTACCCTACTCTTGCAATTTCAACTAAAAGTGATTGGCCAGTAGTGCCATCTGCAAAGTCTTAGCCTGATAGGATGATAATTATCTCATGTCCAGGTGTACCTGGTAGATTAAAGAATACTACTTTAATATATTGCAGATTGCCGGTCCTTAGATGTGGAGGCTGTATTAATTTATTTTGTAGTGTTTATCCTCTGTTATCACTTGTTATCATGTGCCAGTCACTTACTTCCTGCACTAGGTTGGTAATGCTCACTCTCTGTCTTGTATCTATGAAAGAGCAGAGTTGTCATCCAGAGACAAGTGATTTAGAACTACCTAACAACTCCCCCTCTCCTAATTTTTAAACTAAAAAATGTGGATGTGATAGAGGGAGAAACAAAACCTTAAGCCTGAAGACTGCCTAGCAGCTCCAAATGTACACAGGTTTGGACCAAATCAGCTAGGTATTCAAGACAGAATAACTGATCCACTTATTTTTGTAGTTCAAAACAAACTGAAACTGGAATAATGTATCACTTTTTTAACCAAAATAAGCAAAAATACAAAAAACTAAAGTTCCACAAAACACTACCATAATAAGCAAAAGAATAAAATTACACAGAACATTCCAGAAGATAAAAAGACTTATCCAAAGGGTGGGTTTAACACCTCCATCCTAGGGGATGTTATCAGAGTTCACCCAAAAGACTTCCTATAAAAATACAAATTGACACCTTACTGTAAAATATTTGAAAAACATTATAAGCAATCCTTCACAGAGTGATGAAAACCACAGTGGAAAAATGTGGTAACAAAACACATGTGCTACATTCCCAGGAAGCAATAGGGGGATAACATATTAATTCCCATTAATTCCTAATGCTTGATGTTGTAACACTTTTGCAGCAATTGATCTGCTTGTTCAGACCAAGATTTATATGTTGTCATAAGCAGGAAGTTTTTCAGTTAATTCTCCACTTAGTTAACCTCCTTGCAGTTAAGCCCGACCTTCGCTCGGGCAAAAAAAAATTGCAAGGATGGTTAAGCCCGAGATTTTTCACATCCTTACTTACCTGGTCCCCCTGTGCTCATCCAGCGTCGTCCTCCATCGATCATCATCTGCCGATCTCTCCAGCGTCGGGTGCCTTCGTCGGGTGCCAGCGGGACCGGTAAGAAGCCGGCCGGCATCTTGTGTTCCGCTGGCCGGCATCCTGTGATCCGCCGGGCCAGCGGATCACAAGATGCCGGCCGGCGGAACACAAGATGCCGGCCGGCTTCTTACCTGGTCCCACTGATTGTCCCACGTCCTTCTCGTTCCAGCGCCGGATGATCTCTGCAGGGAGAAGCCGTCCGGCGGAGAAAAAAAAAACGGACGGCTTCTCCCTGCGTGCGTGATGACGTCGGTGCGTGTGCGGGAAATTCAAACTGAAACTCATTCAAACATTTTGTATTGGATTCAATACAAACTCCTGTATTCAATCCAATACAAAATAATTCAAATAATTACAAAGTATATACCTGGTAAATTCAAACTGTCATTTTGTATTGGATTGGATACAAACTTGCGTATCCAATCCAATACAAAAAATAAAAAAAAATAAAATAAAAGTAAATAACTTGGAAATTCAAATTCTTATTTTGTATTGGATTGGATACAAACTCCCATATCCAATCAAATACAAAATAATTCAAAACAAACTCCAATAAATACACAATCAAAGTTTTAAAAATTGCAACACTAGGGAGGTGTTTTAGAATAATATAGTACTTTTCAATATACAGAGTTATTGCTTTTTCAGTATTTTCAGTATTTATGATTTGTTTACATTGCTGATTTTTGTGTTTTTCCTTTAATTTTATTAAAAGTATTTTTTTTTTTTTACATGATTGTGTGTTTCAAACATTTTTTATATTCATATTATCTACTAGAACCCCTGTTCGGACATATTTCTGTAAGTTACAGGTCTACAATTTAAAAAAAAATTTCATGAAAAACAGTGGATCACTTTTGGTACAGAAATCTAGACCTCAGTGTAACGCTTAGGTGGTTAAAGTGGAGATTAAAAACAAATATACAACTAGGTGAGGCACAAGGTAATTTTGTTTTGCACTTAATGAAGGTATAGGATTTTTTGTGGTATATTGCACAGGTCAAAAGGAATAGAGTAGGTGAGGTTTACTGTTAGGTTTTATGTACATTTGCAAGATACAGACTTCACTATCGGCTTTAAATAATCTTAGTGTCACCAATTATGATTGCCTTTGGCATAGTACACATGGGAAGATTTTCACTTCTGATCTGATCATGGATCCCATCAAATATTTGGTTTGCTTGGCACTCTATATTGAATTCAACAGCAGATTATTCGTAAGCAACTTTTATTTGGTAATCGATCGACCGTGAAGTGATCTGATGTGTTGGTAAATATAAACCAAAAGTCAAGTTAAGCACCTTTACCTGTAGGATATGCCTATGACTTCAAAGTACTAAGAAAGAAATAAATAGTAAGTACAAAGTTGTACATACTTTGCTTCCTCAGGCAACTAAGACAGGAGGCAGCTGTAGGTCCAGTGCTACAGAGGGCAGCTGGGTTATCTATGGGCAGCTAAAAAAAATTTAAGCTGACTATAAGCTAGTGGACCAAAGCTCCAGGGATCTTATATTTTCCAACCCAAAAAATACCTTCCAATAGTCCACCACTAGGAAAGGTTTTTCCCTCTCCGAGAGAAAAGTCTCTCTGTCCCTTTTCTCTTAACAGTTCTCCCTCTTTTTGAGTGGACGTATGCACTATAAAAAACGAATTTTGGAGGTATGATGAGATACTTTAGTTTGGAGGGAGTGTCAAAGCACTTTTGCTAAAAGTTATTTTACAGTTCAGGCCTTTTAAAACTCAGATTAATGAAGTAACATATATTGCTTTTACTTGCATTATTATGTTACATGGGAGTTTTGTACTTGCAGTTATGGGTGTTCTCTATATGCAAAGAACAGAGAGGTTTTTCATAGTTCACATAGGAACTTTATGGGTACATTAAAATACACTCCAATATTTAAAGGCAATGCCCTAAAAGCAAAGACTGTTGGCCTGTTGGGACATAACAGTCAAAATCATACTGGTTTATTGTCCATTAAACAACTTCACTTGTGTAGATAACTCTAAATATGAAAATGCTGAGATAGATCCACATCATCAGGTGGGAAAATGTATCTAAAAACAATTATGGAGTGAAAAAATACAATTATTAGAACCCCAGTAGGTATACAATTCTGCCAACGGGCTATTGATACAGAATGTATTTATCACCTATTATAATAAATCTTTCTATATTAAAGAAAGAAGTTTGCCAGGGATGACTTCAACTGTAGCTGTGGGGTGGGGGCACTGGAAGCCTAGTAAGGGCTGTCAATGTGAAGGAAGGGCTTGCTGGGAGGGGTGCAAGGGGGAAGTGGGGTATCCCAGAGGTCTTTGGGCTCTGCAAATGTGACATTAGAGCTGGGAGGGGGATATGGCAAAAGGTAAAGTCTGTTTTGAGTGCCTCTTGGGGGCTCATCTGCCTGTGGACGTGCATGAAAAAATATGGATTGGAGAGTATGTTGACATTTTTGCACTTTTGCCATTGGAACACTTTAATGTCAGGAAGGCCAAGTTGGGGGAAGGTATGGGGCCGGGGGAGGATAAGGCATTGATGCATTTTATTCCTCACACTGTTCAAAATTGGCTTCAGGTGTTTGCAATTTTAGCGAGCATCATTGAGGAGAAGGAGACGGAAAAATACTTGGTTTTGTTCCACTACCTTTATGCGATTAATGAGGCCCATAAATTTTATGAGGGGGTAGCCTTGTTAAGACATAATGAGCAATTTAGGCAACAGAAGGCAATTCACCTGGAAATTATTATCACAATTAGATTACATTATATAAAGTAGATTACAGCTGGGGGTTCTGACTTTGCAGGATCTTTGGCAGGAAAAGATTTTGAAATTTGTTGGAATCAGGGTTTTCTGAGGGGTTTACAATTCCTGTAGGTTATCCGCAGTCCCTCTGCAGTCACATAACTTGAAGTCAGCACTGCAAAATCCTAATGTGATCACGGCCAAGGAAGTGGAGCTGGGGCACATTGCAGGTCCATTTACAGAGCCACCTTTGAGCAACCTGGTTGTCCCGCCATTGGGGGTGATTCCTAAGAAGGAGCTCAACAAATTTTGTATGATTCACCACTTGTCTTATCCTAAAAGGGTTTCTGTGAATGTGGCCATCAATTCATAAATATGCAGGGTGGCAAATACTTACTTTGATGTGGTGGTGGCTTGGATTTAAAAATTTGGTTGAGGTTGTTTGATAGTAAAGTCATCCAGGTAGTTGTTACTTCTTGGGTTGGAATGGTAGGCATTCTTTTTTTGTGGATAGGTGGCCCACTATGGGTTGCTACATTTACTTTGTGTTCCTTGAAGTTTTCAGTTCTTTTTCTGGAGTGTGTTGTTTGGGATGTTTCTGGTCTATATCAGTTTCAGTTCTATAATACATTATTTTGATGATTTTTTATGTATTGGCCCTCCTTGGTTGCACGTGTGTGCCAACTTATTGGGTCCACTTCAGAGGTTGTCGGCATGTTATGGGGTGCTGCTGACGGAGGATAAAGTTGAATTGCCTGCAACTAGGTATTGTCATAGACTCTGAGGCTATGGAGTGTAGGCTTCCTTAGGACAAGTTGGAGGACCTGCAGATGTTGGTGCAGAGGACGTATGGATTGCAGAAGATGAGGTTGCAAGAGTTAAAGTCACTTTTGGGAAAGCTAAATATGCATGCAGCTTTATGCTCATTAGGCAATTGTTATGTAGAAGGTTAGCCTATGCAAAGTTCATTTTGTGAGACTGACAAGGGAGCTACAGGATGATCTAGGAGTGTGGTTGCATTCTTTTGCAGATTTACAGTGATGGCGGAAGAGGTGGCCAATGACACCCTACATTTCTTCACGCATGCAGCAGGGTCAACAGGCTATGGGACTTATTTTCATGGTCATTGGAGTGCAGAGCCATGCTTGAGAGAGTGGAGGGGTTAGGAACTCTAAATTGGCATTATTAGACCTTTTTCACATAGTGGTGGCATTAGAACTGTTGAGTGAGGAATTGTGAGACAGGAGAGTGCACTTATATTGCAATAATTTGGGAGTGGTGTCTGCTTCTGCTTCCTCCCACCAGTGGTACACTTATTAAGGTATTTAGCATTTTTTTTTTTTTGCGGTGGGCGGTGCATGTCCTGGGAATTTAGAACAAACTGGTGGATTCTCTTTTTCGTTTCCAGTGGGACAAGTTCTAAGCATTGGCGCTGGCTGCAGAGAAGCACAGGACCTCTTGTCCTCCCAAGTTGTGGAGGATTTTGTGGCATTTTGATTTAGGATGTTAGGTCAGGAGGATGTCAGGAAAGGATTTGTTGTGCGGCAGGCGTTTAAAGCCTACAAGAGAGGCAGTTCACGCTGTGACAGGTAGTAGTTCGTGTCATTTGACATGCTGTTGCCTTTGTTGGGTGGGTTGGGATTGTGTGTTCTAATGCTTATGAGGCAAGTTAGTTTCAAGTTTTTTTTCTATGACATTCTTTGTGGCATTGCGGATTGGCAAGGTTCTCAGTCCCAGTAAGAGAGTGGTGGGTGGATTGGATTGTCGGGAGGTGCAATTGGAGGAACACAGATTCCAGTCAGCTTTTGAATACGGACAAGGTGGGCTGGGTTGTTGATTTGGAACTGCTCTGAACTACTGATGTCCTGTTGTAGGGGATAATGATGTGGGTTTGCAATCTATGCGGGAATTCGCAATATTAAGTTTGACTTCTTGCTTATAAGGATGACCATGCCGGATACAGTTTTTCTGTGGTCTATGGTGTGGATGGCTTGGCAGCATGCTAGGTCAGTTGACTGATGAACAAAGTCCGCATAAAGATTAACAAAGTGGTGAGGAGGTTTTGGTTTTCGATATAGGGGTTTGGTGCTAAGGCATCATAAGTTGAAGGAGCCTTTCTTGTACATTCAGGGGGATGGGGTGCATTTAAATGCACTAGGAATGGAATTTTGGTTCTTGAGCTTGCACAAGGGAGTGCAGAGGGCGTTGGAGGTGTGACGGTGCTCGCAAGTATAAGGAGTCATGCTTGTGGCTTGGTTACAGATCCACCAAAGGGAGTAAAGTTTTTTGAAGGGCAAAGGTATTCTTGTAATAAAAGGGCAATAAAGGTAAATTGTGGGGCGAAAATTTCATCTTCTCTACCCCAGGTCATGCATATGTAAAAAGTGTGACTATAGGTGGCATGGCAAATGTGAAGAACAAGATGAACAATAATGGAAAAAAAAGTTCACACACAAACAGTCTAAATAACCTATGAAATAATTATTTCAGTAATAATCATCTTTTTTTAGTTAATTTGTTTTATGCTTATTTTTTACTATTTACATCATGTAAGATTTCAAAAGTCTAATGAAAAATGTCTGTAAAAATGCAAATGTAGTTTCAACCCAACTTAGCTTTTAACAAATATTTTATCAAATATATATATATTTCACGATGATTTATTTTTACCAATAAAACATTTGACATTTAAAAGGCACTTTTCACAAAAAAATGTAAGATAAGATGGCGTGAAAGGAGAAGTCAGACCATGTAGATGTGAATAACTTCTCTATGCAACATGGTCCCTGTGTTTTACAAAATAAAATAGCATGTATAGGGTAAATAGTTCCCTCCCTCTGTCACTAGCCCTGATTTCCCACTTCCTCTTTTCCACCAATTCAGAAAGAATCTTGCTGAGGTATGAAAACTTGAAAAGTCCTCCTTCTAGAAGTTGTGGTTTTTCTTCTTGTAAACATTGCAAAATACAGTTCTTTTCCGCATATTGCAAGAGTAGGATTTAATTTTCAATGAAGATTATTCAAGCAGGGTTGAATATGGGTAGATTTAAAGTAATTTGATCAAAAAAATTTTCTGGATGGTGTATGTTGCAGGCTCAGATTGGAAATTGGAATTGGATCAGACAAGGTATAAACAGGTGTTATACTGAGAACTAAGACACAGCAGATGATACAGTAGTGTAAGTTTGGCTACCAGTACTACCTGACTACTTTGTACCAGATTTGTACCTAGCATATTACTAATGTCTGATGCTATTGCATTGGCATTTTTTAGAATCAGCTTTCGTTTACAAAGCCCCCTTGAGCTTGGGTCCTTACCTACTAATTATTTTGGTATATTTATTGAATTGTTTCAGGACAAATTTCTCTCTGAACTCAGTAATTGCTTTGTTTAACTAACTGTAAAGCTGCATACACAGGTGCAATTATTGTCATTGGAAAGGATCTTTCACGATCCTTTCCGACGACCAAGGACTGCACGATGCATGAACGAGGGCTGTACACACAACGCCATTCTGCTCTATAGAGAGGGGAGGGGGAGAACGATGGAGCGGCACCCTGCTGCACGCTCTCCCCTTTCTCTTGCATTAGGATCGTTCGTCGTCCATCGTCCGTGGATCCGCCAGGACGGTCGTTCGGAACATGGACGTCGGGCACTGTACACACGCCAGATTCTTGTCCAATATCAGCTCTGAGCCGATTATCGAGTGAGAACCATTGAACCTGTGTACGTAGCTATAGGAAAAGTGGAGCACAACTGCACCTAAGATAGTGATCCAATGGCATCACAAACATCAAGAACAATAAGCTATAGGTCATCTTGTAGATTGATCCCATTCTTCATGATATTCTTTTTTCAAGAAGATAAGTATAATATACCTCCTGATACATTTGTCTCTGATAAATGTCATTTCATCCTATATAAATTAAGGTATTTCCTCTGCTTTTTTGTCTAATATTTAACAGTTTGGTACTTACTGACAGTTTGTCCATTTGACTGTGGATATTTAGGACTGTGAATGTGTATTCTGAAAATGATACATTTTAGTAAAAATTGGTTGAAGAAAATAAAAGGCTAATGTCTGGTAAAAAAAAATCACTTACCCTTAGTACTTATCCCTTACCTAATAAAGGAAAACTAATACATTTACCACCTAGTAAAAAGACATGTTACAGACAAACAAACAAGATTGAAAAATTAGTTGAATAAAAATTAACACGTTTACATGGGTTACAGAAATATATACTTAGATACAAGAACCATTATTTAACAAAAACTCAATTTATTTAAACTTCTCCAAACAAATAACAATTGAAATCAGGTTTAGGGAATGGGTTTTGAAATTTTCTGAACATAAATTTGCCTGTTCCAACAAAAAAAAGCTTTAACATAAAATCAGTCCTTCCTGTTGGTTTCAGTTGTGTCAATCAGATCTCAAAGCCCTTGATTTTTTTCTGACCAGTGTTGTTTGCATCCCCACTTGCCCACTCGTTCACAAACAAAGCAGAACCAACAGTCCCAACCTAATTATTTACTCTTTATGAAAGTCTCTTTGTTTAAAGCTCTACCACCTTTTCATTTGGTCATGCATTGGGCCTGATTTAAAAATAGCTCTCCAGGACTGGAAAATATAGATTATCAGGGTGAGCCTAGGTGATTCAGCAATTCTGGAATGGATTTGGTCAAGTTTTGAAACATTTGATAAATCTCAGAAAATTATTCAAAGAAATCTATTCCAGGTTGACTGGATCACACAAGGTTCACCCATGATAGTCCATCTTCTCTACTCTTGGAGAGCTTTAAAAATTCAGACCCATTATGTGTGACATTTTTTTGGTGCATTAAATTGTCACATTTCATTGTCCATGCATGTATTTCTGGAAACATTAAGATCCAAATACATTTGCTTTTTATCTACTTTTGGTTTGACATAAGTTTTTTTTCAGCAATGCAAGCAAGTTTCACAAATTTTCTTTTCTTTTGCAGTTAATAGCATGCTAACATTCCAGCATTATCACTTAATTGCCTAATATTATTTGCAGAAATGATTCCTCAAGTGATGTAAATGCTTTCACTCCAACCCATGATGTCAAACAAAACTTTCATTTCCCTTTGTTTTTCGTTTTGCTTCTACCTTAACTTATAAAAAAAAATAGTATGTGTTCCAAATGTACATGCTAGAATACTAAAATAACAATAAAATATATAATAAAAGTAATACCATTACATAAAATAAACCTGTGCTTTGCACATGCAAAACAAAGCAACAAGCTTACTTTTACCACATCCCCAACTAGCTCTTTAGACTTACCTTTCTTTTATTCCTCCATCACCTACATTCACTCCCAGGAATAAAGAATGAACTGAAAGGTTTACCAACTACAAGGGGAGTGTTTGTCATTTAGTGTACCACACCCCTCAAATTTTAGACAAGAAAGAAGGTTTGCAAAATGTGTTTGTTTTTTTAGGTACTATTGGTTATTCTTGCACACAATCTAAAATGTATCAATATTATTTATTCTCATTTCTTAATAAAAACAACACTATTAGTTGCATATTACACCAAATGCTGAGGAGATTGAAAATGGAGTGTAGAATTTAAATAGGATAGAAAACAACATTTAACTGGGGTGGAATAGTCTGTTGATGTTTATAAAGATAGAAAGATTTTTCCCCCATCCTAAATATAACGTGTACCTATTGCTCTGCTCCTCCACCTCCGATATAAGGTGGTTAAAAGGTTTGGAAAATATTTTACAAGAATATATAACAACTATTTAGTTTTTAACTGAGAAATTGTTGGTCATTGGTGGTTGGTAATGGGCATCCCAAAAGATTCAAAATTATATATAGAAAATGTAGGATTTGTTCTTCTGATGAAGCTATGATAAGCAAAATGCTTCAAGATCAAAGCTTTTTTTATGAAAGGGGATTGTCAGAAAATTTGTAGATATAAGTTTTTGGAGATTACATTTTATACAAAATGCCTGGATTTACTAAGACGATTGCATATAACGTTGTTTTCATTGAGAAAGGAGAATAAATATTAATGATAAATTTTAGACTGTGTGCAAGAATAACCAATAGTACCTAAAAAAAAAACACAAAACACCTGTTGCAAACATTCTTTCTTGTCTTTATTGATCTTTGCCAAAGGGCACCCTAAAAATTCTGAGGCCAAAGGGAAAATAGTGTTATGGTTACATGAGACCAAAATCATCTCAATCAAAGAATCTTCTAAAGAAGTTAAACAGTAATGGTCCCAACACTGGACCGTGAGGTATACCACTAACAATCTTAGATCATTTAGATTATGAATCATTAGTCAGTAATAATTAAATACAGTCTTTAAGCTAGTTCTCTATTCATTTACAGATGGAATTTTCCAAAGGTATAGACCTGTACATGTGCACATGAACAATTTGTGAAGTTCTCTGTAAAATGGTTTTGCAAAGTTCAAGCAAACTAAAGTTTAAAGTCTAAGTTTTTTTTCTCTGTTTGACAACAAAAAAAGTATTCTATGTGGTTCTTTATGAAACAAGTAGCTTCCCTGTAGCTTGGTCTGTAATTACTTACTAAGACTTTGATTCTTAATTGTTTTGCCTTTATTTTGTCTGTTTCAGCACTACATCTACTTGCATTTGTTATTTATTTAGAGACTGTGGCAATTCTATCCACATTTTGAACTTGGACTCTACATTTTTTGCTCTGTGTATACGGAGCTGAAAAAAGGTGTTTTTTTAAATGTACTGTACATGCCTTTGTCTCCAGCCATCAACTCTTGTGAGGGGCCTACATATTCAAACGTTTTACTGTTAATGTATTTAAATATTTTTGGGGTTTTTTCTCTATTTTCATTAAGTTGTCATTTATTTTGAATTCCTGCAGTCTTGATTTCCTTTTTACATATTTATTTATAAATTGAATGTGATTCTGCACTTAAAATGTCATTTGTTTACTTCTAGCTGCTACTATAAAACAATAAACATAAATCTACTAGTTTTGCTATGTGTTTTAGACATATTTTGATATATAAGACCTGATGTATTAAAGCTCTCCAAGGCTGGAGAGGATATACTTTCATTAGTGAAGCTGAGTGTTCCAGCAAACCTGGAATGGATTTCTTAAAAGTAATTTGCTATCTGTTAGCAAATGTTTTCACACCTGGACCAGATTTATTCCAGGTTTGCTGTATCACCCAGCTTCACTATAGCTGTATTGAGTCCATTACAAAGATATCTTTATATAATATATATATAATTATATTATAATATATTATTTAAAGTGTATTTATATATATTTAAAGTGTATTAATAAATGTTTCAAATATTGGACATATTTGGTGAGTTATGCCTAAGAATTATAGGTCAACAATGTAAAATAAATTTCAATGCAAAAAACGTAACACTTTTTGCGTGGAAACAGAGAGAATTGGAACGCTAGGGGGGCTATAGTGGCTGAATGCAGTACCGCTTTCAGCCACTTTTTCCGGACAGAATCATACTACCAGGTAGGTTAAAGAGAATTTAGTGGTTAGGTATGGTAAGGTGTATACCCACCTAACCACTAAATTCTCACTATGGTATTGGTTTACCGTATTATGGCTGTAATGGCCATATTATGCAATTTTATTGGTATTTTTTTGTAATATTGAAACTTGCCAGTAGCTGCAGGATTTCCCACCCTCGACTTTTACTTGAGTCAATCAATTTTTCCTGTTTTCCAAAGTAAAAATAGGTACCTGGGCTTATACTCGGATCGAGTTATACGCCAGTATATACAGTAGTAAGAATTTACATTACATGGCATAAATCAATGAATACGTTCCATCCTGTGTCCATGGTTCAGGTTGTTAGTTGAGTAATGGTGCAAAAATCCTTTCTTTGCATGCGTTAAGCCTCTTGATACCAACAGAGTGCCATCCTAATGCTACAGAAGTACCTGAATATGGCCACTGGCTAAATGCAGCCATGCAGACCATACATAATAGGCATATGATACAATAATGATTTGCACAGCAAAATAAGTTTCTATCAAATTGAATTTGTATTGAGCTGAATGACCAAGAGCTGACCGCAAGAAAGAGCCACATGATAACTATATATAGATTTTCCCTTACTTCCCAAAAGTTGTGGATGCATGGATAGCAATAAAAACATTGTTAGAAGTTCCAACAATAGCTGACGCTACTAAAAAAGTTTGTTTATGTTTGTGATATTTGAGGAGGGATTTTTTCCATTCAGATCTGATAGGATGTGAGTGGAAATTCCCCCAATCAGGACACAGATAGTAATAAAAACCCAGCATAAATTGTAAACATTTCATGGTCTACCCAAAACAAAATATACCATTTTGGCTAGACTTGTAATTTAACTTGGACATTTAAAGCTTTCTATTCTGTACTGGTAAAAATGTTATTTTGTATTGTGTTAACAATTACACTTTTTTTTTTCAGGCATAACTTCCTTGGTAATCGAGCCTCCTAGAACTGAAATAGTGATACAGGAGGGTGAACCTTTAACTTTATCATGTTCTGGAAATGGAAATGTTAAATGGAATCTCACAAAAATTCAACAGAAATACTTTGAACCAGTAGATAATACATTGCAAATACTGAAAGCCTCATACAAAAACACTGGAACTTACAAATGCAGCTCCAATACAACAGAACAAGCATCAGTGCATGTCTTTGTAACAGGTAATATGAATACTCTGAAACACAAATTTACATGCAGCTAACAATGCACATACAGTTACAATGTTCACTATTCAGCCTATTATAGCAAAGATCGTAGAAAAAAATATTATAAATGGACTTTAATATCGGTGAGCTATTTTGCAAATGCAAATCATTAAATAGTCTTTGAGAAGGTTACATGATGACATGGTGACACATAACCATGTTGAGATTTTACAGTATAACGAATGTATTTGGTAAAAAACAGCAATTTATTTGGTTAAATAAATTAAAAAGAAATTAATTAAAAAAATTAGAAATTTATGGTCCTTTTTTGCATGTTTTGCTGCTGGTGTATAGTGCATCCTGTATAATGATGAAATGATGGGCTAACTTTTAAATAGGAGTGTAGGGAGACAGAAAGTAGTGGCAAAGCTTAGGCACTAAATAGCACATGATAAAGATTTTCCTATCTGTAGGCCTTGTCATTCATATATATCTGAAGCCTTTTTAAGATTTTTTTTTTCTACAGACACATTACCTAAATAAGGACAAATTGAACATCTTATTGAGCATCAGTTACTTTCTTTGTGTGACCTAAATAAACAAATTTTGTGTTTGAATACACACTTTTCCCTGTTTGTTTTAATTATTATTAGCTTTGTGCAGGTGCATTCGCATGAATGGACATGCTGCAATTTCCAAAAAAATGCCCTAAATTCAATAGTTCAACAAAACTATCCCACAGGGGTTAACTAGCATTGCAGAAAACAACCAAACTTGTATACACATGTGGTAAAACACATACAGTAGCGTGAGTGGAGCATCAAACTTTATTAACAAAGTTATCATTATGTGTTCTTTAAGGTGCACAATTGTGGAACAGCCTGGCAACCATAGTACGTACCGATGAAAATGATGACACTCTTCTTCCATGTCTGATAACAGATCCTTCTCTTCTCCTACATACAATTTCTTTGATATCTTTAAATGGTAATAGGAATCCAAATGCATCATTTGATGCTAAGAAAGGATTTACTATCCATAACACTCAGATGGTTGATGAAGGCAATTATTTGTGTCGGGCTATTGTGAATGGGGTTACCAAAGACTCCAGCAAAATCAGACTGATAGTCAATGAAGGTAAGTTGAAAACTCCTTTGTAAGTTATTTATAGAAGACACATTTTCCTTTTTACAAAGTTAATTTATTTTATTACATATACCGTATAGAGTATATTTCATTTTGAATACACATCTGGCTACTAGTACGCAGCTATAACAGAGAGACAATTGAAATTTCTACTTAAAAAAAATCTCTTTTAATGTCTCCTATTTTCAAGAAAACAGCAAACAATCTTTCTTTTTAGGATTAAATGAAAAACAATATACAGCATTATCCTCTAAATTGGAAGTTATTTCACAGCACTTTTAGTATTATCGCAACAGTTACCTAAAGTATACAAACACAGTAGATGATCTGATCAAAACTTCTCTGCCTCTGCAATACAACTCTGAGCTTGGACAGCTTAGAGAAATGCTGTTACTGTCAACATAGGGTACTGAGGGAGTGGGCACGAAGGGGTCTATTTAAAAAAGCAGTGAATCTTACATTCACTAAAATATTTCCTGGTGGAGAATCATAATTGCCATTGAAACAGATAAACCTGGAAAATTCTCCACCAGGAAATGTTTCAGTGAATGTCAGGTTTACTGCTGTATAAATAAGAACTTCAATTGTTTTTTGTTTTTTTTACTCTTTTTATATCTGTGCAGCAATCATTCTGACTCGAGACAGCAATGCCTGAATAGATAGCTCATATCCTTTGCCAAACACCACCATAAAATCTATCCCTCTATTATTAATATCATTTACATTTATACACATATATATAAAAAGTTTGATGAATACATTGTACTTTACTAAAATTATTGTGATTGAGTTCTATGTTTAAAATGGATTTTAAAATAAAGTTTGGGTTAATATGGCTATGCAACAAAAATGTACATCTGTTTACTTTTTCTTATTTTAGTGCCAAAGGAGCCCCCAGTTGTCACCCTGTCATCATTGACACATATCAGAATTCAAGGGGAGTTCTTCCAGATTAAATGCACATCAGTTAGTTCAATAAGAGTGTCTGAGATCAAATGGGAACACCCAGGAAAAAATGTAATGGTAAACAAAAAATAATTTGTGATATTGTCATCTTAAGTAGGAAAAAAGTCATTGTAATTGTGTTTATTTTCTAAAAGGTAAATGAAAGTGTAAATTACAATATTGATGGAAATACTTGGACTACTATTTCCACCCTATGGATTTCAATGGTGGACTTCAATGACAGTGGGAACTACACATGTACTGGAAACTTTAAAGAAAAATCCAGTAGGGTGTCAGCCAACCTTCAAGTTATAGGTAATGTTGCATGATATCTGTTATTACCATATCATATAATCATATGTCCATACTAAAAAATAAAGTATCTTCTTAACTGAAATTGCACTGGGCCAGCACCAATCATCTGAAGATATGCCTTGGCATAGTTTTCAGGTACACTATATGGCCAAATGTTTGTGGGCACATGCCTTCACATGTATTAGCTTGTTGGACATCCCATTCTGAAACCATGTGCATTAATTACCCCTATCATGCACCATAACAGCTTTCATTCTTCTAAGAAGGCTTTCAACAAAAGTTTGACGTGGGTCTCTGAAATATTGTCCATCCAGCCAAAAATGCATTTGTAAAATCAGGTCCTGATGTTTACTGGGAAGACCTGACTCACAATCAGCATTCCATTTTATTCCAAAGGTGTTCAGCAGGATTGTAATCAGAGGTAATTGAGAATAGTCCCCACATACTTTTGGCCAAATAGTGTATGGGGGCAAATGCTTTTGTTATCTGAACCTTCATGTTTATAATATGGTGCAAGACTAGGGGAAGAGTATTCAGCTATCTCCGGCAAAATCCTATCTCGAGGCAACTGGACACTGATTTCAAACCTAATGAGTATTTTTCTGTGGATCTCATAGCTGGAGTTTTCAATTAGGCTTCTCATTATAGAAGCAAATAGAAGACCACTGGGATAAGACAAAAGATCTGTAAATTACTTGGATTGCGTGAAGATCTTTGAAGTCTAAGGCTATAGGAACCATGTACAAACATTTGATTCATGTTGCTTCAAACAGCAGCCACTATGACCTACACCAGTGGTAGGAATGAGGACAAGTAGGAGGCATTCCGATGTGTCCTCTTTCATTGGAAACCACAGCGGGCATTTGGAGCCTGTTTTTTAGTGATTCAGCAGGACAAATCTCTAAACAACATTAGGCCACCACTTTCCAGAGACTATGTTTTCTCTCACGATGTTTGTGATCTTCTTGAATGAAAACTGGTGTTTAATGATCTGCCCTGCCAAGAATCTGTACATGCTCCACATTATTTAGTGTATTTGAGAGGTTTTTTTTAATATACAAATAAACACTTTATCTACCAATGTTGACCTAATGTCTAGGTAAAAGATCACATGTCCACTAAATACAAGGAGCATTGTGGGTGTTTTACAATAAGAAAATGCAGAGTGTGTATTGCTTTCAAATAGGCTGTCCATTGTATAACAGAAATGAGAATATTTACATTCAGAATATTTACAAACTAAATACATATAAAAAAATTATTTAAAAAATGGATACAGATTATTAGGCTCTTTTACATATGGTTGTTTTTACATGAATATTAAAAAAATGAATGTAACAAACTCATAAAAACATGAAATTCAAACATAACACTAGAAGAACAGGAATAGCGAGTGTCCATTAGATTCACAATCTCTACAGAAAAAAGGAAAAAGGGGATTATAGGTTGTGTGTTAATTGTTTAGCAGAGTAAAATATGTTTTTGTGTCTCTTTTAATTTAGAAAAAGGCTTTGTTAACATTTCAACACCTGAAAAAAAAAAGATTTCACTGTATGTTGGTCAGTCAGTGGCACTAACAGTCTTCATTGAAGCATATCCCAACCTTCTATCCTGGAAATGGGTACATGAGACTTCCGACAATGCAATGAATATTTTCAGTCAAGGGAATCTGCAGTTTAATGACTCTTACAGGTTTGATTTGATGAGAATACTTTTTTGAAGTGTCTGATAATTTATATTATTTACAAATAAACATTTTTTGTGCACCTGACATATTTAGTAAATCCCTGTCTGTTTGGATATTATGTTGGCTGGCAAGATCAACGGATACTTAAACTCATGCAAAAGATACAGAAATAACATTTAATGTACTGTAATCCTGGTTCAGTTTACAAAGGATGGTTTACTAATTTTAAGAAAGGCATACATTGTTTTCTGTCTTGACCTGTATATTTGTGAAATCTAGTCCTAAACGGACCAGCACTGGATAGCCAGGGAGTCAGATGAGGGATTCTAAGAGAGTGTGTGGTTGGGAGAAAACAAAGGCAGAGGTTAAGTATAGAAGGTTAGTCAACCAGGCAAATAATCCAAAGGAGTAGGAGCCATAGCTGGAAGAGTACAAGACAGCATGTGAGAAAGAAACAATCAAGCAACGCAGCTTAAATATTATATTAGCATAGATTTTTATAACAATAGATTTACACTGTTGCTTACATGACCTTTCATCGCGTTATTATACAAAACAATGCGTGTTGTCATGCCCAGAGGCTTTTTTTTTTGCCACCCCAACATATGATACAACTTATTAATGTATCTGTGTTGAGGCATATAACACAAAAAAAGTAGATACTAATGATGACCAAAAAACATGAAATTTTGATTTGTGAGTTTAGATATGCATAAGAGGCATATTTTTAAGGCAGTTGATAGCTTTATTCTTTGATATTTTGTATGTCTTTTTTAAGGAGCACAAGCACTATGACCCTAAATCGAATTCAGGAAAATGAAGGAGGGACTTATACCTTTTATGCAGCCAACTCTCAAGCTAATGCGTCCCTATCTTTTAAAATAACTCTATACAGTAAGTACTCCAGCAGACATATTACTGATTACCTATTAAAGTGATTTTATTAATGTTTGCACGCATGATAAAACATAGTTTCAGTTTGAAAATTACTAAATAATATTTAGAGATAGTTGTAGTTGCTAACTAATTGGACAACTGTGTTTCAAATCTTTTTTTTTGTGGACACACTTTAATTATTTTATACGTTTGAGTAAATAGATATAAAATATGTCAAACTGTGTGCTTGAAAAATAAGCAAAACATGATTGTACTTTTTTTTACAGTAAATATTTTTCTTAAAACACTAATCAAAATAGGTCCTCAAAATTGTCTCAAAAAACCTAAATGTGCTTACTTTGTTATATTAAGGGATACATAAAGGGGTATAACAGGTACAAAACCTAAAGTGGTTCAACATTTTTTTTTTTTTTTTTGCAATTTAATTATTGAGAAGATTCACGGACAATACAGTTTACAGACAGTATAAAAAAATTACAAATAAAACAGGTGTACACAAATCAACATTTTTTTATTTTTATAATATGAAAAGAAACATATAGCATGAAGTAAAACCATAAATGGACTTTTGTAAAAAATGTAATATTTAGTTTAAAAAGTCTGTCTGCCCCTAATCTTTTCACTTATTATACAATATGGCTAAAAGTTTGTTGATGCCAGACCATCCGATTGAAGAATCTGAGTTATGACCAAAAGTATGTGGACAGAGACACCCCTTTACCATTATTGTGTTGAGTTGATTCTAGTACTAATAATGCTACAACATACAAGGACATTTTGAACAGTGGAACATTTTTAACCTTGTGACAACAGTTTGGGTAGGATTCCTTTCTGTTTCACCATGACTGTGCCCCTGTACACAAAACCAGGTCCTTTATGGTTTGTCAATATTTTATGTGGATGATCTCGGGAGACATGCAAGCAGCCCTGAACTGAACTCTACTGTTAACTTTAAGGATAAATTAGAATGATACCTGCTGGTCAGTAGACAGGTTATACAACATTATTGTTACTTCACAAATACTTTTTTGAGTTAATGAGTGCAAATTAAAAAAAAAAGCACATTTTTATTTTTTTCATTTTCTTAGGGATTTATATTTTGTAATTGTTTTCTGTATTTTTTCATTTCTTTCATTCCTTTTTTGATCATACTATGTAATTTAATCACAAGAATAGTCTCTGGGATGCTGCTAATGTGCAATTTTATCCTCTAATTCTGCTAGGCAGGCCTGTCCTTCCACAGGTAGTAGGGTATGCAGTGGCAAATTAAGGTGGGGTTGGGAATTCCATTGCTACTATCATGTTGGTGCATGTGGACAGGGAGAGGCTTTAATTAGGCAGCAGCATTAAGATGGAAAAATGGATTTAAAAAAAGCTGATTAGGTTTATGCCATGCAGTGCATTAGGGTTACCATGGATTTGTCTTAGCAAAATTCACAAAAGTTTAGTACAACCTCTTACATAGTTAGAAAGACAAAAGTCCATTGAAAAAAGACACAAGTCCCTCATGTTCAACCACTAGGCAAATACACATACCCCAGATAAAACCCTATGGACAAAGTTGATCCAGAGGAAGGCAAAAAAAATCCCTGGTTAAATTTGCTTCAACCTCTTAACCTCAAACCCCCAAGTTTATCCTTAGGCTCATCTCAAACTTCATCCCTAAATATTGCTTTGAAATGGGACGTCTAATACGTTTGATTTGTACTGTGACAGTGTGATCTTCAGGTGTCTACAATTGTTTAATCATATAGGATATCTAATTCTAGTATAAGTGAAGTAAAAGTTAAATTAGATTGGTTTGTTTGGGTTACTGCACTTTGCCTATTGTCCTAAATTGTGTGTATTAGTCAAATAGTTCTCTATCTATAAAAGCTCTTACTAACTGTAATTATTTATGTGTTCCAGAGCCTCCTAAAGTTGTCACAATATATCCTGAGTTCCAAAGGGTGACTTGCAAGGCATGGGGAACTCCACTGCCATACGTTAGTTGGGTCCAGTGCTCAGATTCTAGGTGAGAAACTTCTGCACTATATATATATAGCGGTGAGTGTTTAACTAAATTTTTTAGTTGTTAGTAGTTTTTAGAGAGATCTGCTAAAGTCAACAGGCCATTTTCATCAGTGCTAATTTTATGTGGGTTGTGCAGTATATTTCATGTTGATTTCAAATTTAAATCTGTTTAAGTTTTCTATAGTACGTTTAGTTTTTGAGATTAAGGTTATTAAATATTTTATGATATTTGCTATATGTACTACAAGATCTAACAGTAATTGTCTGTATTTTTATGCTACAGACATTATTAACTGTTAACTCATTAACTTATTTACCTTGTTAACCTATTTAAGTTGCTCTCATGCCTAGAAATTATATTAATCTTCCAGTTTTTGTTATGTGTGTGGTTCTTTTATGATGAAAGCGCAGTGTCGCCCAGTTACTGCGGATTGAAAAAAGATATACAAATTGTACAATAGCTGTCCACTGGATAACCAGGATATCATATGTACCAGTTGCTCCAATGGACTGCGTGACTGGCTAAACCAGAAAAGGGTGTGTAGGGAACCACAAGACCATCTAAACGGTTGCATTTTTTTGCCGCGTGGCAACAGTGGCATGAAAGTGGACTCTCAGTTAAAACAAGGCACAAAATAGTATATCCTAGCATGGATTCTGCAATCAGGACTTGCTTCTGTAGAAAGAGATGAGGAATACAGTGAAGGTGCCACTGGTTACAATCAAGAATCATATGATCCTCAATACATGGCTAATAAAGATTCAGAACCAAGACTTAAGCAGAAGCACTTACTTGTATAAAATTTAATGGCAATTGTCTAGGTACAGGTACACTGTTAAGTCCATTTCAGCTTGTTAAAGATCTGTAAATAAATGAATTTACACACAAGACACAGGTACATTTTAAATAGGTTGGCAAAGAGTCTATCACCATCTAGAATTCAATTACTTATTTTGCAGGTGTGCAGATGAAGAACAAGAACCACTGGAAGGTGGGGAGACTGAGGTCATAAATGAAAATGAAGTGCAAAGTACTCTGAAACTCAATGAAGCTCAAAATTTCAGTAATACAACAATATTCTGTCTGGCCTCTAACCTTGCGGGGAACAGTTCTGCACAAGTTCACATTACTAGCACTATACTACGTGAGGGTAAGGTGCTGCTATGTGCTAAATTTTACTGTGGCAGGTATTTTGAGCATCTGTTACTAAAAGTATATCTAGCCTCAAGAACACAAATGTAATGCTTTGTAGTTTACCATAATTTACCCATCCTTTGATGTGGTGGCTGCATCTGTATCTTTATTTGGGATAATGCATGTTCCACAAGTACAAAAAATACCTGTTGAGTGTTTAAATTTTAGTGTCTTTGCAACTTTCAGTTGACTAAAATATCAGTGTTATCAGCATTACTTTCTATATTCTCTAAACCAGTGGTTGCCAACCTTTTCAGACCCAAGGACCACTCAATGAAAGGACTCCAGGCCACGCATGCGCAGGGAGCCGTGTGTCATGCAAAGGGGAAGAAACCTCCCCCAGAGTGATGTCATGACAAAACACAGGACACAACCCACCCACTGCCCTGAGCCCACAATCCTTACGGGAGATGTGGTCTGTGGCTCTGACCGATGCCCCCTCAGGCACGGTGCTTCTCCTGTCCCCATTGGGGGGCACACCGGCCAGAGCCATGGAACACGGGTTGGCCACTGCTGCTCTAAACTGAAAAAACACCCCCCCCCCCCCCCAAATCAGTTTAGGGTGGCAAGGTTGCTCTTTTCGGATACGGCTAGAGAAGAATTTAATTACCACCAGAATGTATATTTTCTTACAATTCATGGGAAATCGTTATTTTCCTGGGCTCCTCACAACTTTTTGGAACTGTGTATCTGAGTTCTATATTTTGTCTACACAATCTCCTGGAAGTTGAACCTGATACTGTGGACTGAAAATTTTGTCTTTTGGACTTTGGTTTGTTGGGTTCACATAAACAGCAAACTGAAGAAATGTACTTTTGCTAATTTCATATTGGGGATAATAAATTATACATTCTCATCTAATTTCTCAGAGAATCCTGGAAAAAGATCATGGAAACCCTAAGTATAGGAATTATCATAAAGGTTGTTTCTATTATAAAGATTACACTTATGTTATATACTTATGTTACTGTGTTTTTTTATATTACATTTCTTTTCTTTGAGACTAATTTGAAGTATTGAAATTTATAGTAAAGCGGTAAATAACTTTTGAAATGGAAAGTGTTCATACTGAGAGGATGACAAGTGCTCAATTCATAGTACATGTGATTTGCCAATACAGGACTGAACTGACCCTGTACCTAAGGCCTATACAACTAGAACTCTGATTTTACAGGCCAAAATAAACATATTTCATACAGATGCCACTGCAGCTGACTATCCTTTTGAAGTTCATCTGATTTTTTATATTTCCTACTATACTGTAAAAATGGAACTGGTAAATCCAGGTGGGCCCTGCCCCTTTAACTAGGACTAAAATGCAATGACAAAGTGAAAAAAGTACAGTTGAATAAGGAAACACGAAGGTCATTAGGTAAAGTACAGGCTAGATCAGGACAGGCAAGTGCAAAGTCAGGAGGAAAAAGCAAGGTCGGGTATGTTGCATTTGTGCTGTTGTCAGGTAACAATTCCAACAGGCAGCACACATGCAACAGGTTAGCAGTGCAGGTTAGGTTGGTAGTCAAGACAACCAGTTAGGATAGTACCAAAAAAAGCACAATCTACAACAAAGCAGGTAAGGCAAGAAGTCTCAGCTGCAGCTGGGTAACATAACTCTCTCCACCTTACAGGTGGAGGGCATCCAGAAATTGATGAGGTTAATCTGGATTCTGGGTTAATGCTTGCGCCAGAACCTAGTACATTCAAACACACACAACACACCACAGCTGAAGCTTATTTTTCTAATCACACATAGCCCATGGAGTGTCCTTTGTCTTAGACTTGTTAATGCACAATTATTAACAGCTTAGTTTTGGCTGTCCAACTGACTACGATCTCACAAAAAGCTTTGTATGACATACTGTATAGGACTGTATATAATATTCAGGTTAACATTTTGTGAATATACTATAAATGTTTATTTACTTGAGTAATTTTCATTTTGTTGTTTTATAGTGATAGGCACACAACCAACACATCAGCCCTTCAACCCCTTACTGATTGTAATGGCTGTAGTTGGAGTTTCTCTTCTGTTGCTGTCAGTCTTCTTGTTTTATAAGTATAAACAGGTATGTAACAGGTATGTTGTGTATATGTTCAGTCTATGTACAGTTATGAGATAAACTGTAAAACACTTATGTCTCTAGAGATTATCAGATGTTTATTCTGACTCCAAACTGTCTCCTAAAGACATATTGAAGATTTTGAGATGGAACCTAAAAAGTATTATTAGGAATAATACAAAAATGATGGAGCAAATTAATTCAACAATAACATGTTTCTCATAGTTGGTGAGTAAAGGAGTGCACACACAACTGTAAATATATATATATATATATATATATATATATATATATATATAAATATATATACACACACAGGGACTTATGTGCACAAAAAAGGCCATAATAAAATAGCCACACATATACTAAGATATATATAGTCCCCAGCTCATTTCTAGCCAAAGAGTCTTTGAAATCAAGAGCCTCTGAAGAGTCTCAGGAGTTCCCCCCGAGTACCTTTTCCTGTGCCTCTACCTGTCCTACCCTTATAGTAATTCCAAACTCCATCTTTTGCAATGCCCAAAGCCTTCCCCGGTACCTTTATCAGTATATCACAGTATTCCACTTTAATAATAGTCTTTCTAGCCAAATGTTTCAAAGTATCATAAACAAGTTGTTGTCTCTGGACCAAATGTCTCCTTCAGAACAAAAAGGTCCATGAAATGCAGGACCCATAAAGATATGGAAAAGCAAGGCCCTGGACTGGCCACTTAAAGATGACCATCCTCATAAGGTCCATTGATATCCTAACTAGGGAAGAGTTGTGTGTCCAGGCTTTTGGCATATGGGCCTGTTTGGATGCAAGAAAAGGATACTTTATTATTTAGATCAAACATATATAAAGTGTACATATACTGTAATATACAAACATACATATCTTTGATAATATTTATCTATAACTGAACATCTTACAAAATATTAGTTCTGATTTTCTTAGTTCCTAGAAATAAAATCCAAAAAGCATGTCTCAGAGAATATGAAGACTTAAAGGATGAATGTGTGTTTACAAATAAGCCAGGAAACAGTACTCACCCTTGAGAAACTTCAGCTAGAACTGGTTTCTGTGGGGTGCAGGTTAAAAATATACTGGTTTTAAAAAATAGGAACAGAAACTTAGAATGTCAAAACCCTGTGAACTATTAGGAATTTCAAAATAAGCAATGTTGCTTCTCTTTATTGCCATTTAAATTATTTATAAGAAAGTATATAATCAAATGCACAAGTCTGAAAAATAAATACAAATACATTTTTTAAGTTAAAATGTTTGTGGTGATGGGGATTAGTTCCCATCAAAACTGCTGCACATCTTACACAACTCAATAGCAAAGCAAAAGCAGTTTGAAGTAATGGAGCTTAGAAATTTGGATTCAGGTCACAAAGAGGTAAAATGCAGCTCAAATGCACCTGTGAATTAAAATCTTTCAGAAGAGTCTCTAAATACAATAAAATGCACCTATACCTGTTCACACAATCACAAAGCCCATAAACATAGCTTTTATCTGCCCACCAATACAATAGGCTAAACTATTATAATTTTTGGAAAATACGCAGTGGCTGTAGATTGAAATATAAAGTTAATTGTTAATAACATTGAATTACAAAATGAATGTGAATTAATTTTATATTAAATTTAATTATGTGGTCTATTATTTTACACAGGTGGGTATTTGTTAAATGTAAATTAATGTATTTGTCTTCTTTTTGCATTAATTGCAGCATATACTTTTTTTTTGCATGCAAAGTGCGTGCTGATTCATAGCATTTGTTCAGTTCATGTACTAAAGCAGCAATAAGGCACTGACCTTTATGAAGGGAGGGGCACAGGGAATAGGACATCCTTTTGGAATACCTCACAGTGGCAGTGCAGCACTTTTTACAGGTCATAGAGAAGCAGTGAACTAGATGTATTTTTTCCAGAATACACTCTATTTCTAAAAAATGAATCTGACATTCAGCATACATTCTATGGTGGAGAATCTCCAACATTAAAAGCACATAAACAGAAAATGTTGCTGAATGCTAAAAGTCAGATTTATTGTTTTTTTTCTAAAAAATGCTTCCTTTAGAAACAACATTATCACTTGTAGTATAATGATATTGACTTTATTTTCTTTTATAAATAGTTTACTGTTATTTTATTATCAGTTTAACACTCCATAACCTTAGACCAGAAGCAAAACAAGGTTCCAGAATACATAAAATTAATCCAGGGCTGCCAAACACTCAGGATCGTATTTTATTTATTTAATCTTTTGGTTTTTTTATATAATAAACTATTATTTCATCACCAGCTCCAACAGTTCCTTTTCCCGATCTCCTCATTAGATATCTATTAAAGCTCACAATTTAACTAATTGTTTACCACAATTTCACTGAAGCTAGTGTTATTTTAAGGAGTGATACATTGAAAAATGTTGAAAATAAATTATTCTTCCACCTGGTTATCTTATTACCAACTGCCATATCCCTTAATTAATCCAAATTAATTAATTAATTCCAAAACCAGCTTGGCATTGCATGCTGTTACTAGGTCTACGATCTACCAGAACCCCCAGATCCTTTTCTATTTCTGACTCCCCCAAATCTGTTCTCCTATAATCTATTCCCCCTAGAGAGTATGAAGCATGCATGTTGTTAGCCCTCAAGTGCATAACTTTACATTTATCTATATTAAATGTCATTTTCCACTTGGCTGCCCAATCAAACAGTACATCCAGGTCTGTTTGTAGATTATAGATATCTTGTATGGACATAATTCCATTACATAGTTTGGTGTCATGTACAAACACAGAAATGGTACTTTTAATCCTAAATTCTATATCATTTATAAAGTTGTTAAACAGTAAAGGTCCCAACACTTAACCCTGGGATACACTACTAATACCCTTAGACCATTCAAAGTATGAATCATTAATTACAACTCTCCGGATGCGATCTTTAAGCCAGTTCTCTATCCATTTACAGATTGACTTTTCTAAACCTTTCGACCTTAACCTGCATATTAACCATCTGTGGGGTACAGTGTCAAATGCTTTAGCAAACTCCAAGTACACTATATCAACTGCTACTCCACTGTCTACCTGTTTACTTACTTCCTCATAAAAAGAAAGAACATTTGACAACTTCTGTCTTTCTTAAAGCCATGCTGACTATCACCTATAATATTGTTTTCTAGAAACTCCTCTATGTGGTTCTTTATCAAACTCCCTAGGACCTTTCCAACTATGGACGTTAAATTAATGGGTCTGTTGGTTGGTTGCCTGGTAATGATTTTGCTCCCTTTTGGAAGATAGGAACCACATTGGCCTTACGCCAATCCATCGGTACTTTGCCAGTGACTAAAGAGTCTCTAAAAATTAGAAATAATGGCTTTGAAATAACTGAGCTCAGCTCTTTGAGGACACGTGGATGTAATCCATCAGGTCCTGGTGCTTTGTCAACCTTAATTTTTCCCAGCTGTTTCTCAATCATATCAATTCTGAGCCATTGTGACTCATTTAAGGCAGTGACATTGCTATATTGAACTTGGACTTGAGCTCTGCCATTTTCCTTCGTGTACACAGAGCTAAAAAAGTGTTTAGTTATATTCAAGTTAAACATTTTCTCACTAGTTTAATGTCACAAACGAAGGATTCGCCTTTAAAGCTTACCAGCTTTGAAGCTTGTTGCTACAGGAACTCCAACTCTGCAGGGTTAATTTCTATGCTTTACAGTTCCTTACTCAGTATGGATACTCGCCCTCTTTCTTATGTAGAAAGATGGGAAACGGAATTTGGTGCAAGGTTAGAAGAAGGAGAGTGGACTAGGATATGGCAGCATATAGCTACTTGTTCCCCAAATGTGATAATGCAAGAGAATGCCTATAAAGTAATGTTTCGTTGGTATTTCACACCTGATCGGGTAGCGAAATTTACTATGGGGAGAAACTCGAGTTGCTTCCGTGGTTGTCGTGATCTTGGTACGTTTCGCCATATCTGGTGGGACTGCCCAGTGGTTCGAAAGTTCTGGATTAGAATCTTTAATTATATACGATCAGTTCTACATCTCTCCATAAAAAGGGACCCATGGCTAGCGTTGCTCCATCATATGAGTCCTACCCTCTCTAAGGCTCAACGGAAATTGCTTTCTTTCATCTTATTAGCCACACGGCAAGTGATTGCAGCTGCATGGCAGAAGCCTTCCTTAAGTTTTCAAGCAGTTCTGTCTCATTTAGCTGATACTATGGTATTGGAAAAATGTCTGCAGCTGCAAATGATTCTATGCAAATTTTTTATAAGATCTGGACTCCTTGGCTAGATCATCACACAGCCTCTGGCATTGACCGTAGACTTTTTCGATTATAACCTACTGTAAATTTTTATGATATTGTCAGACCAATGTACCTCCTCTTTCTTTTTTTATTTAGTTGATTTGTTAGGTTGTGTTTTTAGTTCTTATGTTTTTTCTGTTTTCTTTTGGTGTTATAGTTTATGTAATTTTTGTGTTTTTTTTTTGTATAATCTTGAAAATTTAATAAAAATATTAAAAAAAAAAAAAAAAAAAAAAAAAGTGTTTAGTAAATCTGCCTTGTCTTTATCCCCCGTTACAAACCTAGCGACATCCTTTATGGAGCCTACATGCTCAGGTCTGATCTTTTTGCTATTAATATATTTGAAACATTTTTTGGGGTTTGCCTTACTTTCCTTTGCAATCAGTCTTTCATTTTGAAGTTTTTACATCTTTTGTTATATTCTTTAGAGGTTTTAAATTATGAAGTTGATCCTTGACTTTTAATATTTTTGGAATACCCTTTTCTTGTTTCTTATGGCAAACATTTCCACTTTTTGCTGCTTTTCCTATCTGTGCTAGTAAGTGATTGTCTTTTTCTTCCTTAGCACTGGGGGAGGGGGGTCTATAGCAGACTCCAATCGTTAATTGTGTGTTATTCAACCCCACATTCAACTCCACCCATAATGCCTTAACCTCATCGCTTGTTCCCTCCGCAATTTCTTCTTTCACATTCACTGTTAGATAACTTCTCACATATAGACAGACACCACCACCCTTTCGTTTGACTCTGTCTTTATGAAAGAGAGGATACCCAGGAATGTTGACAGTGTTGATTCAGCAATACCAACTAAGTCATAATAATTGTCCTCACTCATTAAGGCTTCCAACTCCCCTATCTTGTTTGCTAGACTTCTAGCATTGGTGAACAGGCTCTTTAAACCCCTGCTGCTTTTACCATCTGTTTGCCAAATTCTTTTGTTTTTCAGTACAACTAGCACAATCCAATGTTTGTTTGGGGTCTAGAAAGTCAAAACTTTAGTACTGGTTAGAGGTAGAGATATGGGCCTAGCTGCTGGCTAAGGCACAAAAGTAAAGTCTGCCTATCAATACCTGTCCATTCCACTGCTTAATACATGAATACAGTGTTTAAAATCGCTCTCTCTATTTCCTCACCAAATAGAAACCAAAATATGAAGTTCACTGGCAGATTGTTCAAGTGTCTGAAGGCAACCACTATACTTGCATTGATCCAACACAGTTACCATACAATGAGAAGTGGGAATTTCCAAGAGCAAACCTGCATTTTGGTAATTATAAGAGAATTGTTATAGTAGGAAATGACAAATGCACTAAATGCTGTATATTCTTTTCCTATTTTAATAACATAGGGAGTAAAGACTTTTTCTAAATATATATCTTTAGTTGTCATCAAAAAATGTACACCGCCAAACTGTATTATTCCCTTTTGTTGTTTATCCTGTAACCACATAACCACGCTTGCTAGCATATGTTTAAACAAAAAAGTACTTCAAGGTTTATATTTAAAAGTTAAGAAGCAACATTAATTGCAATTTTTAAAAGCATAATTTTTATAATTTTATTCCCTACATTCCAAAGCCTCATATTAGTTCACATGTATAGCCTTGATTGTATATGAATTAACAAAAATGAATTCAGTGTTTTTATAAATATACATCAATACCATTTAGTACAACCAGATTTTTCAATCCTTATATATTCTAGGGCCCTCCGGAAGTACACATGGTCACCCTGGCTGGTATATGTACGAACCAAACATTATTCTGTGCTTAAAAATATAGGCCTATTGGAAACATAAATAAAAGTGTATACAGCCAGATTCTAGTAGATGCCTCAAATTCAGGGGCCCCAATGCTCATAAACACCCTTGTTATATGTATAAACAGAAAAAACATTAACAGAGAGTGATACATTTTTTTGTATGTACAGGTTTCGCTTTTAAATGGACATAATTCTTTGATTTTTGTTTTTATTATTATTATTGGAGTTCTTTCTTTTTCTCATTAGTTACTGTAATTTATAGTAATTGTGTTTCCCTTTAGGTGCCTCCTTCTTTTTACTGTATGATGTAAAACCATTGCTTTATTTTTCTAGCCTCTTAATTTTAATAAACTTTAAATGTCAAATAAAATAATGTACTGGTATATGTTGTAAGATAGATATTATGTTGTTATATGAGATATTATTCTCAGAGTTCCAAAAAATTATAACAGTGAACAAAACTTTCCTAAACCCCAGTACATAGACTCTTCGCACAACACTTTAAATGTTTCAAAGTAAAACACAGTGCTGAAATCAGATTCAAAATTACATTTCCAAAATAAGCCGTGTTTGCCTTCTATTATATGGGCAGAGTAGTTCTAAGGATCTCATGGGTTGCTGTGGAGGAAATTCTGTTACTGGATGAACCTATTTTCAGCACTGTTGAATATTAAAGCTAAATCAGCACACCTGCTTTTTTTTTTTAACTTAGCAGCACAATGTTGCACTTCCACAAAATCTTGCTGTGCTTGCTTTTTCTTATTGTGGTTTGTGCAAAAAAAGAGAAGTGTGTATTCTGCAAAGTAGATGATGTTTAATATATATATATATACACACACACAGGAAAGACCCTTGGAGCCGGTGCATTTGGCAAAGTAATGGAAGCGACAGCCATTGGGATGGGAAAAGATGACTTTGCCCTTAAAGTAGCAGTGAAAATGTTAAAACGTGAGTACACAATACCTCCTATGGCTGTGTTGTAATATCATCTGACATATTATAGTATATATTTTTTTTTTATTTTGACAATTTAGAGATGCTAAAACAGCAGCATGGGTGAAAAAATAATTCCATAGAACAAGCTTTGTGTTTGATATAAAAGTTATCATATGCAGTACGCTTCTTATATAAAATATATCATATAAACTCTCGCAGGTGTTTTCCTCTACGTCCCAAGAAATCAATGATAGAAAGAAAAATTAAAAGTTTTGCTGACGTAGATAAGGAATAAATTGTAATAGGTGTATACTGAATTTTTAACTTCCCAGAAAAAAATGTAACATTAGGCTCTTACCAGTGCTGATCATTTGCCTCTCTAATGAAGAGGAGAATCAGATACTTCATATTTGTGAAGGGGTTGTAAAGGTAAAATTAAATAAAACATACCTAATGGGTAATATTATGACTAGAGATGTCTATTTTACTTTAGTGTCTGTGTTTTATTGTTTATCCAAAACTCAGATTAAAAAGAGCTTTATATAGGTTACTTAAAAGAAATTTGCTGATCCCATTGTGGGACAAATCAATTTTTTTCAGAAAGTGAGCTGCCTTTTCTGCTTCATGTTGTGTTGTGTTTTATATGTGAAGATATTACAAGTAAAAGACTTTATGTATGATTTCATTTAGCCAGTGCGCATGCAGATGAAAAGGAGGCCTTGATGTCTGAACTGAAAATTCTCAGCCACTTGGGTCACCACCAGAACATTGTTAACCTTTTGGGTGCATGTACATGTGGAGGTAAGATTTGTGGGTTTAAATATATAAATTTTGCTGGTGTTTTGCTTAAAAAAAAGTATGTCCAGGCACAACACAAATCTTGCAAGTTTTGCATGCCCTCACTGTTTTGCAGGCTTCACTGTAGAATTTACAGGTGCTAGTCTGGTTTATTGCACTCCAGACAGAAATTTACTCCAGAAATGTACTTTTTTCAATCAGTGGAATTTCCCATGACCATTTTTTTTCATGGATGACAATACTATACAGGTTTGGTGAAATTATCTACACCTTTTGACCCTTTCTTTCTAGCCACTGCTGCTATAGGATTATTCACTTACCAAGGTAAATAACCCCCTAAATCGAAAGTTTGTTTAGCGAAAGTTCATTTAGCGAATGTAGTCCAAACTCACTTTGCAAAGAATACCCAATCACGTGCAAAGAAATCGCAGGAAAAAAAAGAATTTTGCATGATAAATTGTTGACGGTACCAGAGCTTCATCTCATTTACTAAGCAAAGTGAGATATACTTTTCAAGGGGATAATTCAGTTTGCTATGAAAATAGCCTATATTTTTTTAGTAAATCTCCCCCAGCTGTGGTCCTATAGGCTACTGTCTGAGCTCATTTATGTGGTGGAGGGTGATGAGAATTGTAATGCAGAGCCTGACTGCAACATCACCCGATTAGCATGTAAATGCTGAAAAATATGCATTGCTGACTGTTCACTATGCTTTGTAACTTCCAGCTTCATATCTCTGATTTGCTAAGGACGCTTTTCAATTTTAACATCGTGGTGCTTGATGTCTTTTTTGTAGAATTGTCCTTGAGTCTGAATGCAAGCTTTTGCTTCACTGGACACAGGCAGTTTTGACAGAATGAGAGAATTCCAGTTTCAACTTCTGTTTTCTGCAGACTTGCCTTTTCTGAGCCAACACTTTGGTTCTATTACAAGCCACTGGTGCACATTCTGTACTTGAAGTACTAACCAAATTCCCACCACATTCTTGTGGCTTGTACTCATGAACAGATTTTTTACTTTTACTCAATTTGATAAAACCAAACAATCTCAAGTGAATCCAAAGTAAAATGGTTACAAAGCGATTGGAAATGTTGGTAAATCTAAAGAAGAAAGTGTACTGCAGAAACATCCATGACCACTGAACGACTGTACACACAACAGATTGCAAACAATCTTCGCCCAATCAGATCCGCCGGGACGGTCGTTCGTTTCCAACAACAATCCTCATTCATCGGCGTCGTTGTGCAGTTTTTTGGTTAACTATTATCGGACAAATGGTTGTTAGTCATTAGTTTCTAACGAAAATTATTGCAAGTGTGTGCACAGCCTAAGACTGTCCCTAAATTGCACTTTCATATAGACTACACCAATAGCAACCCTATCTAAAGTATCTAATCTCCCTGTTCCTGGATACTTACCAGAAACTACAACAAAAAATCCTCCATGCTACTAGGGGTACCAGAAAAGCATATGGCACCTTATTCCAAGTATCTGCAGCAAATAAAATTTTAGCAACAATTTCAATTTGTAAACAATGCCAAAGATAATTGTGTCATGTTGTAATATAAACAATTAATGCTAATAAAATTATTGTGATTTTTATCAAAAACTACCTTTTCTTTCTATTGGCTTTCTAAAATGCAATTAAAAATTTAGAGGA
Organism: Pyxicephalus adspersus; assembly: GCF_032062135.1. Taxonomy (NCBI): domain Eukaryota; kingdom Metazoa; phylum Chordata; class Amphibia; order Anura; family Pyxicephalidae; genus Pyxicephalus; species Pyxicephalus adspersus. The sequence goes on from NC_092859.1 coordinate 41,157,441, forward strand.
TGGACATTCATTGATTGAAGTATAAGACTGCATTTACACTGAGCGTGTGCAAAGTGGTTGACTGGCGGCTACTCCATCACCTAAATTCTTGCTATTCCTAGCGGCAAGATTTCTCATACATTCACTGGGTAAGTGTTTGCCGCAATGGATAGAAAGGTGAAGGGGGCAGAATTGATGTCAGCAAGTCCCTTCGCAGATGCTTCCTGTAAATGCAGCCTAACAATTCATATAGTTATATCAAATTGAGTTGCCTTAATACAGATTGCCTAAATGCATGTGTAATAATTTACAAAGTGTCAATGGGCCCTAAAATATTTTCACAGTTTTCAAACAACCAGTTTTAAATGATATATATATTTCATTTACACAACTTTTCTGTACAGTATAATTGTAGACCTTTTTAAATTAGGTTGTTGCCTATATTTGTCTGCCATATCTGCCATATCTGCAAACAATCATTGGCACAACATTTGAAGCAATGATCATGTTTGTTTCTATGTCCTAGGCCCAATTCTGGTGATAACGGAATATTGTCCACTTGGTGATCTGCTGAACTTCTTGAGAAGAAAAGCAGAGGCAATGAATGATATGTTTACCGCTTATGTGACTGATTCTACTGGAAACTACAAAAATATGTCTGTGGAGCAAAAATACGTGACCAGGTAATCTTTGTGTGTCACTGGATTATACAAATAATGACCAGAACAACTTTTTAAGATGTTGGATACCGTCATGCAAAAAGGTTTTAGGCAAAGGACATACCCATGCATGTTACCAGTGACACTGATGGTTGGGTTAAAGGTTTTCTGTGCTTTGGGTAGATAAATTGTTTTATTTAAAAAAAAAAAAAAAAAAAAAAGAAAAATGTGAGTCTTAGACAAGGGGACCATTTGTGGATAAAAGACAAATTTGGTTCAAAATTCAGGAACAGATAGATGTAAGCTATGAAACTGGCAAAACGTAATGTGGGACAAATACCAATAATAATGTCTCATGATTGTCAATCACTTCCATCAATGTACAACGGACCTCTAAAGCCCATCTTCTTCTATCTCCTAAACCCTCACTACTTGCCTCCACTTCATATCTCACCTCCTATTGTGTAATACTTCCACCACCCCCTAGATTGTACGTTCTTTGGGGCAGGGTCCTCTCCTCCTCCTGTGTCACTATCTGTATCTCTCTGTCATTTGCAACCCCTTTTTTAATGTAAAGCTCTGCGTAATATGTTCTAAATAAATCCTGTTTAATAACAAATAAAAATTATAATAATAATAAACCCAAACTACTTAATGCGATAAATGCGGTAATCTTTTTGATTGCATAGAAGCAGGGGACACCTCTGACACATTTCAAGGTGAAATATACTTTTTTGAAAAGACTGTGGATCAAAAGGAATTCTTATGCCCTTTGTTTTATTGATATTTATAACTGTTCCCACCAGTAAAAATACTTATAGTCATTTCCATTTCAGTGGCAACACTCTAAGGGACCTCCAAAGTTATTTACAGCATTGTGATGCTTTCTTCCTAGCCACCGCTGCTTATCCAAAGCTGTACACAGTGAAAAAAAGGGATGATTTGCTAAAACATTTTAGGCTGTTTTCTAACTAAAGTGAATTATTACCCTGCAAGGGACAGCTTAGCAAATGTAGTTTAAATGTACTTTGCAAAGAATACCGAACACCAGCACAGAAACATGCATCTACAAATAATTCCTTGTACATGATCAGATGGTTATAGTCAGCAGAGATTACAGCAGAAATAGTTGGATTTCACAAATAGTTAGTCAGGCACCACTTCAAGCACGACACAGGTTTGTATTTAGCTGTGATAGCTCAAGACTTTCCTGGTAACAAGGGTCACTATTATTTTCCCATTGTTTCCGGACCGTCTTGTATGTACTTGTAAAACAAGATAGGGCCAATACCTCCATAGAATAGACTTGAATTACTCAGATACAAAGCTTGCTGAAACCTGTAAGAACAATGATTAGTTGTGTGTTATCTATTATTTTTAAGTATATAAGTTATTTTTTTTTATAGTGACAGTGGATTTGGAAATGACGGCACGTCTTCTTATGTTGATATGAGAGCAGCAACGTCCAACAGCAAGTCAACAGAAGGTATGTTTTTTGGGCATAACAGAAAAAGGCTAGATATTCAAGGAACCCTGTAAAGAAATCAGTCAGCAGAGAATGATTCTCATTTGTATCTACTTGGCTCCCACAGCCTTTAAAGTCTTTCACCCAGCACTCCCGGGCTGGGATTATTGGAGCATTTAAAGCATGCAATGGTTAAGGTAGACACTAAATTCTGAGTATTGCAGACTACCTTACCCCTGCCATTAGTAGTCTTACAGTGCTACAGATTAAAGCTGTTACAGTAATATAGTGCAGCAGATAGCAGCAACCTTAGCCCGGAGGTGCATGGAAAACTATTTTTTTTAATATTGCAATGTTTGTGTGTCTGTGGGGTGAGAAGGGGGGAGGGTTTTATATGTTACAATTACCAATAACATTCTGTATGATACCTGGTTACTGTAGAAATCATCATATATCTAGCAATGCCTTACTGCTGCCAATTAAATAGCTGATGTACATGTCAATGCTGTCTTACACTGTGGCTGTAAAATACCTTTATATTTCAGGAAATTCTTTAGTGGAAGAAATTGAGGATGACACAGATGATCATTTACCTTTGGATCTACACGATCTTATGAACTTTTCACTTCAAGTTGCTCAAGGCATGTCATTTTTGGCCTCTAAGAATGTAAGTCACCAAATCTAACACCTACAAAACTGCTGAAGTAGAACACAATAGATAATGCAGAGCTGGTAACAGCATGAACTTGTAAACATTTTAAAGGTTTAACATAACTTAAGCAACTGAGGACAAAGGTAGTTTAACAGGATGGGGAAGTTATAGGTTCCTGCATGGCAGCCTTCTTGTCATTGAGTAATAAAATGATGACACTGCAGTCAGCCTTTCCCCAGTCTGAAATGGCAGATTACAACACAAAATTGTCTCTGCGTAGCTACTTTCAGTGTCTTGATATAGCTTGTGAAGAATGTAGTGTGAAATAAAAAGTATAACAAAACTAATCATAAACCTGAACAATTCAAACTAAACATATAAAAAATACACAAGTATGGTAAATGCGGCATGCCAATATGATTAGCAGGGCAATGGGTATCAGTAGCTGAATTTACAGATCTTGACTTAAATGTTGGGGAAAGCAAAACATTTTTGTCATTTTGGTTAAAATAGGGAACCTTTTCAGGTTTTTATTGATGTCTGTGATTCAGCCAGGAAAATGTCTCCTTTTTAATTTTTTGGTGACTACTGTCACTAAGACAGAAAGAAAGACCCATGCTCATCTAAGCAATAGATGGGGAAAAATTCTTCAACGGAGATAAATTTTGAGCTAATAACTAATTGAATTAAATTTTGAATAACTATGGAGAAATTTCCCCCAAATAATTTTTTTATGCTTTAGGAGAGGAAGTGGAAAAAACTCCCTAGTGATGTAGTGACAGCAAAGAATAAAAAAACTGTAGAGCTTTATCTTTCCTGTCCTTATACAAAATAGAAAAAACATTTCCTTGACCATTGGTGTTACAGTATGAAGAACTTTTTTAGAAATCAGTAGACAAGTTTTAGAGTTGGGAGGAGTGGGCTAAAGTTCAACTGTTAAAAAAAGGAAGGCTTGCTGTTAATTTCAGTTACTTAAATGCCTGAATTTACCTACCATTTTGACTTGAAAACATTCCTAAAGGTAGTATCTGCTTATGCGTTTTTTCAGTATATGCTAAAATGGAATTAGCTAGGTTTGTGACTAATTTACTGAAATGACATTTATGACAAGTTTTTAGCAATGTTGAACAAGCATTAGATCCCCCTTTAAACAATACCTGCAGATGATACACTTGATAAAAACACATAAAACTGGAATTGATGTGTTTCCATTGTCATAATCTAAATTCACCAAAAAGCAGCTTGGTAATGTGATAAAATAAGTGAATTTACCATCACTTGTAATCCCCTCAAAAAAAGTGTTCTATATGCCAATATGAACTTGTAAGTTGGTGGGTATAATGAGGGCTTTAGTGTTCTCTTTAATAATATTGGTGTCTGGTGCCATCAGGCCAAAATCAAGAGTTCTCAAAGGCTGTGGCGTATCAAGCATAGCTGACAACCAAAATGTATTATTTTTTCACCTCCATACGGACACACTTGCTCCTCTATAAGTCAAATACATTTTCAGTAGTGGTTACAAAATATAAAGAACGAACAGGAATGGTTTAGTGTAGGATAATCTGCCCAGGGCCACACCTGACAGAAAGGCAAGAGTACAGGAAGCTGAAATGATATGCTCCCTACTTCAAATTTGACCAGGGCCCCATTTTTTCTAGAACCATCCCTAATGAACAGAACAAAATTGTAGGCAGTAAAGCTTTTCTGTGTATACCTGTTTTATATATATAAAACCATGTAAATAAAAAATGAAAATCAAGGGTTTTAAAAGTTCACAGTGAACTCTGGTAAAACATGGAGATAATAATCGTGGGCTAAATAGGATTAAATCAAAGGTTTTATTAGCAGCTCACTGGATGCCGGTGTAGGCTTGTAACTATCACAGCAAGGTGTTTTGATGGTTAGAGGCCTTCAGAGGACATATGTGCACACTTGTAAGAAACAACTGTGATTTCAGATATGTAGACAATACATATGCATTGGCTCCAAATAGGTATTAGTATAAAGTGCACGGAGAACAGTCAACTGTTAACATGAAGGAAGCCAACAGGCAAGGGCAGAACACTGCTAAATCTGACAATTTGTGGATTACAGAAACACAAATGGGCAAGGTTGACATTATATGCCAAAACTAGACAAAATTTGGCAAATTGACCACTGTGACACAATAGGACTTTAAAGAAGGAAAGATCAGATAAAACATCACCACTTCTTGTGCAAAACACTTATCTTGATGATGACTGTAACATAAATTGGTGAAAAGAAAATTCATTTGAGTGGAGTTATGCTACTTGCTACTTTTCTTTTAGATGCAATCGCCAATCAGTGATCACAGACATACACTGCATCGGCAATTGCTACTTTTAAAATGTTGAAAAAAACACCTCTGTTCTCAGTTTCTGGAAACTCACATTTATATGTAAAAATTTAAGAAGCCAATATAAGTGTCAGACACTGGAAAGTTATGTGTTGGTAACTGTTGCCATTCTATACTACCTATGGAAATGCTTTGTATCTACTAACAATAAATACTTTCCATTACAGTGTATACACAGGGATGTTGCTGCCAGAAACGTGTTGATAACTCAGGGTCGTGTGGTCAAGATCTGTGACTTTGGACTGGCCAGGGACATCGAGAATGACAGCAACTATGTTGTAAAAGGAAATGTATGCAATATATTTTTTTCTGAATTAACAATTACTGCTAAGATACATTTTACCCTATATTTTTATATATATATATGATATATATATATATCAACTATCTTGCACTTTTTACCCTATATTTTTATATATTATATATGATATATATATATATCAACTATCTTGCACTTTTTATACCATCATGTCTGCAGTACAGTAAAAACATTGGGCCTGCTTTAATAAAGCTCTTCAAAGCTGGAGAGGATACACTTTCATCAGTGAAGCTGGGTGATCAAGCAAAGCTGGAATGGATTACTTCAAAGTCATTTTCTATTTGCTAGCAAATGTTTTGAATCTTGGACCAGACCTATTCCAAGTTTTGCTGGATCAGCCAGTTTCATTGATGAAGTGTATGCGCTCCAGAATTGGAGAGCTTTACTAAATCAGGACCATTGTGTTTTGTTACCATTGTGCACAAATGTACTATAAATGTATTGCTTGGTTACTTGGATGATTTTCTATGTTATGAAAATATGTAATGCAAGTAAACCCTTACAATACCCAAACATGTAGTGGAACATTAAAAACCCAGTTCATCAGAATTTTAAAATTAACATATTTCTCAATGTGTAATCTAAGCATACATCAACTTTTTATCAAAAATCAGCAAAAATTCCCTTAAATTTTATCTCTAACCACTCCCCATTGCCAAATCCAATGTTAAAGTGGGCCTAAACTCAAGATATTCACTTTACATAAAAGGGTAGACAACCCTTATATGTAAAAGAAAAATATAAATTACTTTTTTTTTTTTAAAGTGCAACGTGTAACACCCTTTTTAAAAAAAAAAAAGAAAAAAAAAGGATGCAGCACCACCCCTTTCAGCCTTGATTGCCAAGGCGATCAAGACTGAATGGGAGCGCAGAGCCTCCCGGAATACCTACGCCCCACATCCTGGGAGGATCTGGGTGCTCCTTCTGGGCATGCCCTAATCTCAGACATGCACAGAAGAGGCATTTTCAGTATAGTTAAGCTGCTTCCATGCTGCTTAGATCAACCATTCAGCAATTTCTTCATTTAACCTTGGGTGAGCAGTTTACAAAATTGGCAAGGCAATTAGCCGCTGGAGCTTCAGTGCCGCCCCCTTGCAGTTGTTCCTCTATTTACCACGGCCGGCGTTGATACTTCCGCCGCTGCGGTAAATAGGGAAAGCTCCCTGAAGGCAATGCATACAGAGGAGAGGGATTTCACTTCAGGTGGTGTTCTCTGGTGGTGGGTGGAGCCATTAGGGCAGGCCCGACCTAGTGTGCTCCCACCCACCCCATAAATGGCCTAGTGGCCATAGAAGTTTGCCAACCCCTGCCTTAAATTATAAGTAAAAATGGCCAATGGGATTAACAAAATGTATTAATAGTAATTTTATAAAGTACATTCCCTGTGTCCCCTCCCCTTATGTTTTCTGGTAAATATTTCACACTGCCTGCCTAATACTGAAGGAAGACTGTCATATTTAAATGTACGTGTGGCATAATTATTCTTCCCCTGAAGATTTTTTTTCTGAAGTACAAGAATTAGGGCTTCACCTGCTATACTTCCAGGCACCGGGCTATGTTATTTTTATATATACTTTAAGATTTTTTTGGCAAAAGTGCTGTGGCATGTATTTGCAGTATATTCATCAGGTAGGTATTTGTTCATTTTAATTATTCCCCTCCCACTGTAAGGCACAACTTGAACACATCCATTTTTCCTGCAGTGCATTATATGTAAAACAACCTTTATTACATGTATTTTGGCCCTTTGGTTGTTTTAAAAAAATGGAGAAATGGCCCCTGGAGGAAAAAGGCTGGGAAACTGAGGTCTCACATTTATAAGGCTTTCTACATGTTTTATGAGGCACAGAAGCTTGCAAATGCTATGTAAAAGCCAGCCAATTTTGTACTAGCTAACGTCATTCTGTACAAGTACAGCTAGGTCAATTGGACCACTTGATGCTACAGTAGAGCCTCCAGTGCCTGTGCTCAGACCATGTTCTGTCTACACTCAAAAAGTTTTTGCTGCAGAAAAAATATGCAATACGTGTCAGAAATGTTGTATTGTAGGTAATGAGGCATAGATTTTAGTAAATGCAGAATAATTAAGCTCTTTGGATAAGCAAACAAATGGGGACAGGAGACCCTTTTCAGATATTAGGCTAGGCTTAAATGACCATTAGGAGAAGACAAAGCTTATTATTCACAGCAATAAACACAGGGATTGAACTGTTCTTTCTGTTTATTATTCTATCAACCTGTTTGTGGTAAATGCTACAAAATATGCACACCACAGCTATGACCAGAATATGTGACATTTGTTCTATATGAGACATATCTCTTACAGGAAGAAAGAAACATCTGGTATGACCACTGTCTTATAACACAGTAACATTACCAGCTATTACTGAACTGACAAGCTGCGTTTGCTGATACAGTTGGCAAAAAAAAAAACTCCAACTAATATAACCATGCATGAATTCCAGGGACAAACCTTGATATATATCTGGGAATCATCTAACGTATAAAAGATATCCTACTTATATGAATAATATCGAAATAATAAATTAATAATATATAAAAAATATTTTTTTCTTCTTTATTATGTAATTTTATTACTATAATTAAAGAACACTCATTCACTATTCCTAGCCTTATTAAGCTAGTCTATATTTACACCTTGATCTTCCTTACCTTAAAAGAATAGCCAAGCCTTGCTGCAGTGTTTACAGTTTCTCCCTTCCAGTTATGCACCACCTTGGTTGTTTTAGTAAAAGGGGAAGAAATGGGGAATGGATTGGAAACCATGCAACTGACATAGTTTACAGGTCATGATAAGGGATGAGGGGCAATACTTGGCCTTTTCACCTTGAATGCCTAATGACCTAGCACTGGCTATATTGTATGGCATATTATATGGCAATATTATGGCATATCTGGCAATACAAGATGCAGCATTGCAGTTTACATAAATACCTTCCTACAGTCAGGCCCGTATTTTAAAGGATTTTGACAAGCAACTGTAAATGCACTGGACTAACAGATGCAGTTTTGCAATAGTACCGTGCTACGTGCCATCTATTTATTTTTTATTTTTATTTTAAGGCTCGGCTGCCAGTTAAGTGGATGGCCCCAGAGAGTATCTTTGATTGCATCTATACAGTACTAAGTGATGTCTGGTCCTATGGAATCCTTCTGTGGGAGATCTTCTCTCTTGGTAAGTACTGTTTATGATGACGATAATAATGATGATTACACAAGTAGGTTCACACCTGCATCACAATCAAGCCATCCCAAGCAGCTCCATGTGGCTGGCACCTTGCCGGTCACTGGCACCACAGTGGTGGTTCTTAAAGAACCTGTGTCTGCACATTTGACAGTTGGTGGCATTAATCAGTACTAATGCTGCTTACGGTTGCCACTTTGTTTCCCCATTGAGCCACCGCAGGGAGATGCAGTGGTTCCCTGGAGTGAGAAAATGGTAAACATATCGCAACCACACTGACAGTCTCAATATAACTTTATTCATGTACTGGTATAAAAGGATATGGTTGAGTAGCCATTACAGGTGTGAAAATAGGTAGTATGAAAGGGGATGGCTAGCAAAGGTGTTTCCTTCAAAGAGAGAAGAATCACAATGTAAACTGATCAAGAACTAATGTGGGAAGAGGTCAGGTGTGCACATGGTATAAGGGAATCATGGTGTAGCACTGCTTGAATCCAGGGGACAGTGCTTTTAAAAAGAAGTGCATACAGGTGAGAACAGGGGTATAAAGGAGTATTAACACTTGCAGACACTACAGATGGGACTAGATTAAATGATGGGATAGGAGTACCAAAGAGGTAGAGCTGCCAAAGACTGTAGTATGTACAGAGTGCTAAAAGATGCCATTGACATATCTATTGGCATATGCAAATGTTGGGGGAAGTCAGTGGAGGAACCTACTTCAGATAATCTGTAAAGATCCATGAAAGAAACTATGGGCCTCATGTGTTAAAGACTAACATGTGGAAACCTGTGTGAACTGGCAAACTTGGAATAGATCGGGTCTAGGAGTAAAAACATTTCTTAGCTAATAGCAATATAAGGCATTTAGCATTTAAGGAATCCATCTAAGGTTTTCAGGATCACCCAGGTTCTCCCATCACGGTCTATCTTCTCTAGCCTTGAAAAACTTAAATAAATCAAAACCTATATGAGGTTCAGATGTGGCAATTGGTGAGAGAAATGGAAGTGTGTGCAAAGATGAAACAAAAATCACTATTGGTCTATAGTTTATTGCAAGATTTGCTTATTTTTTTATACAGGCAGAAGCCCTTATCCTGGAATTATTGTAAACAGAAAGTTTTACAAGATGATAAAAGAAGGTTACAAGATGGATTGCCCAGAATATGCTCCTTTGGACATGTAAGGCAAAAGATCTTAAAGTCAATATTGTGCACAGAGCTTAATAGTAGATAATGTTTACACGTAGATAACAATTCCACTTCCAGCACACTAAGCAATGTTGAGCAAATACTACTACTGAAATATTGTTTATTTCGACTTATTTGACTTCCTTGTTCTGTGGCAGCTGTCCCCAAAATAGGTAAGCAGAGGGCAAAGGAGTAGTTATCAAGATAGCCCGTGCATTCCCTGTGTCTGATATTTTCCAGTTTACTTACCTACTATGCCTTGTTTCACACTGTGCTGTGTGTGGAGACAGCCATTTTGTAAAGGAGAAAGGCTTTGCTTCTTAACATCAGCACTGCCTCCCCCAATTCTTGTGAATATTTAGAATCATGGGGACCCCTTGCACTACAGTTCATCAGGTAGTGCTTTCCCTCCAGCAAGGATAATAGTGAGTGAACAATAACACCATCACCAATTCTCACTCAAAAAATGAGACTAGTAGTCAGAAGTAACAGTGTCTCACACTGCAGATATGAAACTATAAAGTCACAAAATGTGCTTCATTAACAAAAAAAGTTATTCTTTTTAGGACACTGCTTAGACACAATTATCATTCTAGGTATTCCCTATAACACAGAAAGCCCTCTGGAGTTCAGATTCACTTTAACGTAACCTATTGATATGACTGGTTTTGAAATAGAATATTTATTACAGATATTGCCTCATGAAGGCATGCTGGGACCTGGAACCTACTAAACGACCAACTTTTAATCAGATAACGGATCTCATCAACAGGCAAATGTGTCTCATCAAAGATCAGGTAACAATTTTGTCCACAGTTATCTATTTCATGTGTAATGATCATTAGGGTAGAAAGGAAGAGTTGTCAAAGAAGTGGGTTTTTATGGAAATTTTAAAACTTTTTAAAAGATGCACTCTAATAAAAACTCTAATAAACTCTGGTAGATTGAAGAACATAATCTCTGAGGAAGAACGTTTTAAATCAGAAAAATCTTGTAGACTTGCATAACATGTTTATGAATCTACTGCCATCAGGGGTTTGAGAGTAACTACGGGCCCTCACTCTGACTAAGACTGTGACTTAAGCTACGTACACACGTCAGATTTTTATCGCCCGATAATCGGCATCGGCCAATTATCGAGTGAAAATCTGCCGTGTGTACAGTCGGTGTCATCCATCGTCCAGACGACCGACCTGCCGGATCCACGGACGATGGACGACAGCCGATCCTAATGAAAGGGAAGGGGAGAGCGCGCAGCAGGGTGCCGTCCGTCGCTCTCCCCCTCCCCTCTCCATAGAGCATGAACGGTGCTGTATGTACAGCACCGTTCATGCATCGTGCACTCGTGAAAGATCCTTTCCAACGACAAAAATTGGAAGTGTGTACGCAGCTTTATGCACTGCAGATTGTGCAGATTGATGAAGCTTTATTCTTTGATAAATATTTTACTATGAAATAGGTGTGAAGTAATTTGCAGTAATGGCAGGCAGGCTGGAATCAACTGGCAAAATAGGTGGTGACATATTTTGGCCTCTTCTCACTTATGAGCCATTACAAATATAAAAAACAAACATTTGGTAGGATATATATGTGTTCCCAACTCTATTTAGGGAGCAGGAAAAAGAATTTGTGATTAATAATTGGTAAATAAATTGTGTTAATACTTCACTAGGTGTTGAGTACTATAGTTTGCTATATCAGCATAATGTCTTTTTTTACATCTATTTAAGGAATATGCAAACGTCATTCAGGGCACGCAAGATGAAGACTGTGAAGATGCAAAGTGTATGGATGCACAGCAGCCTCTTATTAAAGGGAATAATTATCAGTTCTGCTGATCCTAATAAAAGCCACAGTGGACTGGAGGAGCATTAATTAAGCCTACAGGATGTGTGACGTGATACAGCTTCCACATTCCATATATTAGGTTTGAACAAGGGCATTTTTTACTGTATTAAGCTAATGACACCCATTCTCTGCAAAAAAAGCTTAGAGGGGTGTAGACAAAATGTAGCACGTCACAGCACTGGAAACTCTGCAATTACTTTACTGAATCAATTAACATGGCAAGAGACACTAACAAACACACTGAACAATTTGCTAGTAATGGTTCAGTGGACAGACCAATAAGATACCCCTGAAAAATTAACCCGTACATACAGTATATTCACTTATAATGCTGAACATATTTTAAACTATCCTAATTTAGGAAAATGCTTGCAGTTCTTATGTATATTAACATGGCATCATACAATGTGCATCAACTCTTATTGTGAGTCAGACTGGTGATATGACTGGTTACTTGCTCTTGCTGTTGAAATCTGACGGGGTCAGAGTATATTCATACAAAATACTTTTAGTAACTTTAGGTGCTGACATGTTTAAGCTTTAGGATCTGTGTATGGTAGACATACAAAGATAGAATACAGAGTATTCTCTGACAAAGTTAAGGCACTTGTTCTAAGCCAGTTTGAGTCTTCATGGAGAAATGAATGTAGTTTCAGAAAATTAAGCATTACTTTTTGACTATAAAATTTAAATCATTGACAGTATGAAGAACTTGATGTGCAATAAATGAAAGAATTTTACAGGCAAGTGTTGGTTGGTACACTTTCCACAATATATATATATATATATATTATTAGGAGATAAAATATTAGGTTTTGAAAGGAGAAAAAGAATGACTATTTTCATTTATTATAACAAAATTAAAACTATGATCCAACATGCAGAACAACCCCCAACTGCTTGGCCTTGTAGAGCTTGCACCATTTCTGCATCACCGAGTCTTCCTAACTTTTATCAAGCTACAAGCAAAAATTTGTTTTCTTTTACTTACATTTACAGCAACCTTCAGTCTTTAGTTCTCAAGATACATATATCCATTAAACAGGTTTTAGAAGCCTGCTTGACCCTCCTCTTATTGGATTTGCTTAGGCATCCCAAGTCTCTCCTCCGTATATCATATGCTCACCCACAGAGTATAACAAGCAGAATAAATGTTAGTGTAGTAATTTTAATAAAACCTAAAATAAATACATAAAAAAATCACATATTCCATCACATATTTGAGTTTGCACTCGAACATCCATGGCCTGTGTTTTTTTTTGGTATGTATAAAAATTATGTATAAATATATACATACATATACACACACACACAGATATACACACACCTGTGTACTTTTAACTATATCTGTATTTATCCCTCACTAACCCCTGACTAGAACACTTTATGACATGCCAATAAAAATCTAAAATATTAACAATGTAACAAACTCACGGTAATTGCATAATGCTAAATGTTAACATTCTGATTTTTATTCTATACTGATCACAGCTTCCTTCAACTTTTAAATGTCACAAGAAATATATGAATTGCTGTACTGTAGTTACTATTATTGTTATTAAGCAGACAATACATTAGAGTATAAAAGTTATATTTTTACAGTATGGTATATTAATCAAGATGTTGTTGAATAATTCATAATAATACGGGTTTTAATAATTTTGAAGGCAGCTATGTCATGGCTTGTGGGAAGCCTATGTTATAATCAATTTGATTGGGTTCAAATAAAGGGAGACTAACCAAACTGTTTTCTGATTTTTTATTTAAGTCTTTTGGATCAAACAACAACTATTCATTAAACCTGATTTTTACAGCTTGGGTCGTGATAGACCTGCCCTCTGGGGAATATCATCATGTGGTCCTTTGCCTAGACAACTTCTGAACTTAAAAATGCTCTCATTAGCACTTTTTATATAGTAGCAGTATGGACCACCCCCCTACCATCATCAATGGACAATAGCTGGCAGTTGGCATCACTGGAAAAACAAAATACACTATAAAAATGAAGGAACACCTTCACCATTTGTAAACTATAAAGCATATACCAAAAGATGTAAAAAGGAGATAAAATGTGAAAAACTTCAAAATGAAAGACATAATGCAAAAGAAGGTAAGGCAATTATTTTAGTTTTTTTTAAAAGCAAAAAAGACTAGATCTGAGCATGTAGGTCCTTAAAAGGATGTCTCTGGCTTGGTAACTGGGGATATAGAAAAGAAGGATTTATTAATTAACACTTTTTTTTTGGCTCTGTCTACACAAAGGAAAATGGCAGAGCTGAAGTCCATATTGCTAGTTGTAATGTCACTGCCTTAAATGAGCCACAATGGGTCAAAATTGATGATTGAGAAACAGTTGGACAAAATTAAGGTTGACAAAGCACCAGAACCCAATGGATTACATCAACATGTCCTCAAAGAGCTAAGCTCAGTTTTTTCAGAGACATTGTTTATAATTTTTAGAGACTCTTTAATTACTGGGATGGTACCAATGGATTGGCATAAGGCCAATGTGGTTCCTATCTTCAAAAAGGGAGCAAAGTCATTACCAGGTAACTACAGACCAGTAAGTTTAACTTCCATAGTTGGAAAGGTCCTAGAGAGTTTGATAAAGAACCACATAGAGAAGTTTCTGCTAGAAAATAATATAATAAATGTCAACATAGTTTCACGAAAGACTGAAGCTGTCAAACAAATTTACTCCTTTTATGAGGAAGTAAGTAAACAGGCAGGCAGCAGAGTATTAGTTGATATAGTGTACTTGGACAAGGTATATACAATGGTAGAACAAAGATGAATTACTTATATATAGACCAAATGTTCCCAACTTTTTTTGGATCAAAGCCCACTTTTTCAAAGATTGATTTGATTGCGCCCCCTTGGGTGAACTATAGTATACTATGTATTGAAAAACAAGGACATATTTTTTCAATTATTTTATTAAAAGATATTAGCAATATTGGTATATTTGATTAGCAATCAAACTTATCACCACAAATTTTACTTTATATAGAAGGGTAAATAACCCTTTGGTTTATTTTTCCTTAAAATAAAAAAGGCAAAGCCCCTCCCAATCTGTCATTACCGCCATGGCCGAAAGGACTGAATGGGAGCGCAAAGCCTCCTGGGATATGCACGCCACAAATTCCAGGAGGCTTGGGCTCCAAGAACAAGCATGACCGGGAGGGACTTTTCTGTCAATGAAAAAAGAAAGATGGCGATCTCACACATGAGCAGTGAGATCAACCCTTTTTGTTTTTTACAAATACAGCGGCAGATGTCACGGATCTGTACAAATAAAGTGTCATTTTTTTATTTTAACTTTAATTTTTAACTTTAATGTTTTCTTTATTGAGAAAAGATTCCCAATTCTTATTGGATTTAGTATTAGCTCTTAGGGTCTTCTGTATACCCTAAAAATTTTGCATTTGTACAACAATCTGTGTTGGACATATAAAGGTTTATACATGGGGATAATGACAGCAGCATGGACACAGACACAGCCCTAATGCTCCTGCTGGTGTACGAGGGGTGGGATTATTTCACAGTACAAGGTGGGGGGCAGCACAACTGATCTCTGAGGTCTATAGAACACGCCCACTCTCGGGGAGCAAGACCCCATTGAAACGAAATGGGCAATGCGTAAACTTGGTTTGGAATTACCATTATGCATTAAGACTTTTTTTTGGAGGAATCAATGAAGATACGCCATTTAGATGCAACATGCTCATGTGACAAACTGTTAAAGAGAGCATTTATATCATGACAGTAGCATGATATGATTTCGTTTTTGTAGTGAGTTAGTTTCACCCTTTGCAAGCTAGTGCTTCTGTTTAAACCTTGAAACAAGAAGTTCTGTTTTGTCTTTGAAGAGATTTAGATCACGAACAAGATCATTCAGCTTTGCTTTTGTGAAGGTCTCTGGTTCTAAATCTTCATCGGCCAAGTAGTCAGGATCAGATGATTCGGGGTTGTAACTGGCTGCAACTCCAGAGCATTCCTTATCACCTTCTAGAGAAGCAAGTCCATCATGTGGTGGTACCGGAACTGGCAATGAATCATAGGGAACTGGCCTAATTGCAGAATAGAGGCTGGGATATACAATTTTGTGCTTAGTTTAACCTGAGAATCCTCTTTTTTTTTTAATGCTGCAAAAATACCAGCTGATTGGATGGTTTCGCGGTTCTCTCCACACCATCAGGATTGCAAATGGCATTGCTGCTTTACGCCGATTTAGCCAGTCAGGCAGTTTGTTGGAACAACTGGTACAGATGACCACTGGACAGCGGAATTATAATTTGTATATCTTTATAAGTTCTGTGGTAATTTGGCGACCTTGTGCTTTCATAATGAATGAACCACATGCGTAACAGAAACTGTCTGGATCATTAGGGCAATTTCTAGCCATGATGACAAATTAAAATATTTGCAGTTAGTGCGGTCTCTAACCTTAGAAAAAGAAAACTTTCGTTAAATGTTGTAATATTTTAAGGCTATTTATAACGAATCTCACACCATAAACAATTAGTTGCATCACAAAAACTAGACGTGCTAGATGAAAACTGAACACAGATTTTAAATCCACATGAAAAATACCACAAAGCCCACGTAAAATTATATCTGATGAAAATGACATGTTGACCTGTGTAGTTTAGAGGGTAACAAGACCTTTACTATACAAAGTGCAACTGACTTGGTCTTAAAGAGTGTTAAAATTTAGTGGCTGAACTGGATCCCGAGCTCCAATGCGTTTCGCCAGTTTAGGCTTTCTCATGGAATTAATGGGAAACCAGTGACAATACCATTCCGTTGTAAAGGATGACTTGCCAATGATGAGGCAGTTCAATGAAGAAAAAAACAGTGTGTATTTACAGAAAAACAGTGTGCATTTACCTGGCAGAACAGTATTCATTTACCCCAGGAAGAAGTTAGTCTTTTTACATCATGAGCCAGAAGTTGGCCAGAGTCTTTCCTGGTGGTTTCTATGTATAGCCTAGTCTAGGAATTTTTACAAAATTGGAGACTGCTGATCCAATATGAGAGAGAAAGGAAGACAGCCGTCCAAATGTCAGCATTATGTGTGCAAATTTTGCAGAGAGTATATTATTGCTCAAAAATATTCTAAAACTTTTTTTGAGACCCTAACAGTCATAGGACAAACACAGAGTTACTAAAATGAATGACCTCCATCCATTCTAAAGATACAAAAGATCTGTCCATCTGGGCCAAACACAAGTCTAAACAAAAAAACATTTGGAAGATGGAGAGTGCTTTTATACTGTTATTGTTGGTGGTTTGAGGCAATCTTGCAGTAAAAGAACACACAAACTTGGTATTTTGTGAAATAAATAAAATGTATTGCCACTTTAAAAAAAGAAAACACACATGATATAAATAAATCTTCAAGTAGAGAAAAAGCCATGATTACAATTTTGTGTTACTTCTAAAGCTAATCCAGATTTCATGTATAAGGAAATTTAACAATGAAGGCCAGGGCAGTAACTCAAATATTGTTCCATACAAATGTAGGTCTGTTGCAGGAAATGAAGCTCACATCTTTCACCCTTCGCCTTTGTGGATTCTGGATAACAGAGCTGCTATTTTTCACAATGCAATTTGTTTGAATACTTACCTATCAATTGCTCTCAACTCTCAAGTGCTCTGTAGGTATTGAAATTGGACTTTGGAGTTATGCTTGCAGCTCACAAAAAAAAAAAAAAAAAAAAAAAAAAAAAAAAAAAAAACTATAAAACCACAATCAGAAAATGTCATAAAAAAAAATTATATATATTTCCCACTGTGGAAAACTCCCCTTACCTCACATGCCACGGTTACTTTAAACCTAAGAATGTTGTAGACACAAAACATTCACTTTAAATACCCCCATATGCTGCTAATCAATCCCCGTCTCTGTTCCACACATAAGGCAAACCAAATGAACGCAAAGTGACCTACAGCACCCAAGCAAAATGTAGTAGCTTGGGCTTGGCAATGTAATGAATGTTATGTCTTGTTACTGTATACTCAATTCACAAAGCTTTAGTGCAAGGATAACGATCTTTATTTTCAGCCATGTGAGCAAACCAAACACAAAAAAAGGGGTGTTAGCATTGTGAGTCACTGACAGCATGGAGAGCTGCTGAGAATAGCACGCTGTACATATAACGCTGTACAAAAACCGGGCCGTGGTAAAATTGTATTCTATTTTACCGGGCCCTGTTGTCAGAAAGGGGACCGCTGCTCTATAACATTGAATAAGCCCATTGTACTTAGATTCTATTCTAAAAATAATGACATTATTTATTATTATTTTAGGAGTTTTGTGGAGAATAGAATGGGACATGTGGCGTACAAAAAAAAAGCCTACCAAAAGCTGTAACCCCGAGCCACACTTGGGGTAGAAAAAAAAACTCCTACCTGCTTCCCTTGATCCTGCAGCGGCTTCCTAAGCCAACCTCAGCTGGCTTCTGCATCACATCCCCGGTGTGACTGATGTGATCTGTGAAGCGTCGGTACGCGGAGGAGGCGTGGCTTGGTGGGAAATTCAAAAGCATAAATCCAAATGTTTATTCTATTATTGTATCCTTGTGTGGAGAAATTTTAAAAAACATTTTTTTATTGAAGTTTATTTTATTTATAAAATTAGTTATTTTAATAAAATTTATTATTTGTTTCATTATCATACCCAGGAGTTATTCCTAAGAATTACAGGCCTAAAATAATAAACAACAAATTTCCACGCAAAACAATGTACCGCTTTTGACATAAAAATATGGACATAATTACAATGCCAGGGGGGTTAAATATGTTCAGCAATTGTTTGGAATTATTAATAAGGCCCAGGGTAGGTATTCTTGGAAATGTGCAAAGTGCAGAACCCGACTTTCCTGCTCACAGTACAAACCATACCGAAGCTGATGCAGATATCCCACCCACAGGGTTTATTTAGCCTTACAAGAAGCTGATATAGTAAAAAGCCTCTGAACAGTGCAGACAGCTTTACAACTGGTAAATGATTTAATAAATATTAAAGCAGGACATTTTTTTCTAGCAAAAAGAATACCCTCCAAAATAAGAGGGAGAGAAAAAGCATGCAGGTAACTATGAGGCAATTAGCTGAATATCGGAATTGTATATGATCTTAGTCAGTGATTTATTTTAATAAATAAAGACGATCTGAACATCAAGCAGGTCAGAAATGGCAGCTTACATATTCTCTCAGTGGAAGGTCCACTTTAAAGTAGAAACACAATACCTCCTTTCCGAGACCAGCAATGTTGCATTTGAAAATGTTATATATTTTTTGATATTAAAGATGAGGATGTGCTGAGTAAATAGCCCTGTCTAAAAATAATGTACATCTGTGAAAAACAGAATTGATGTACCAAAACTGTCCATATGTAAAGTTTTACAGGTCATGTATACCTAAAATTATTGTCTTTACTCCAACATGTGCAGTGATAAATATGTATTCATATAAGCTTTATATTTTGGGGGTGTTTTCTATTATATAATATTATAATTTCCATTTAAACTCTTTTAATTCTATATCAATAAGGGTGAAAAGCAGCCACTGCAGAGGTGATCAAGTTGCTTGATAGTTGCTGCAATGGCTGCTGGCTGAAGGCCCCGAGCCAGCTGTACACCTGTAAAATCTCTAGATTGATAAGAAGTGTCACTATATTAGTTACATCCTTGGCAGTGAAGGGGTTACAATACAAATCCCAGCCTCTATTATTATACAAGACTAAAAGCAAC
Organism: Pyxicephalus adspersus; assembly: GCF_032062135.1. NCBI lineage: Eukaryota > Metazoa > Chordata > Amphibia > Anura > Pyxicephalidae > Pyxicephalus > Pyxicephalus adspersus. The sequence continues at coordinate 41,176,890 of NC_092859.1, forward strand.
TGTTAGAAGGGGGGCTACCTTTCTTGTGCCAAATTGAGGCCAGAGCCAAACATGCTATTGGCACTCAGTACTTGCCCCTGCCTAAAGGCTACTGCGTATTTAAAATATATATAAATATTATACATAATCCAGATCCAGTTTCTATGTTTTGCTTTAACCAAAAAAAATGAACTTACCTTTACTTGGTAAGCCCTCGGTCAATGTATATACTGCAACCAACTTATTGTCTTGCCTTCAGTCTTCTTTCCAGGGCTCATTGTTCTGTTCTAGGCCACAATCTTCTTACTCTCGGGTTCTTCCTCACACCACCCAATTTTGCACTGCGCAGTCGTGAGTTAAAAACAATATGTAAAAGGGGAAGTCACCCTTTTACAGAAATGTAATGATAGGTCCACTTTAAAAAGTGCAATACATGTAATAGGCAAACATCAAATTAAAAACACACAAATTCAGTAAATTTAGACATTTCAGCAAATATGTGCAAAGGGTGTAAGTTCTCCTTATTTTACTGAATAAACTAAACCCAACAAATAATGGGATAAAAGCCTGGACAGGAAACCACAGTGCAATATGGGGTTATGAAGGGACTGCTGATCATCCGAGACCTTGAAAACCTGAAGACCTAAGACACACATGCATAACGTGGCCACTTTTGTGCCAGTTTGATCAATTAATCTAAACAGCAATTAATCAATGAAAAATAAGGAAGGAACTCATTCCATAGTTTTTTTTGCCTTCATCTGGATCTATTGCACCTAAAAGATTTTGTCTTGTATATAGAGGTTTTCTAGTATGTTTATTTATTTCCCTAGTAGTTAAACTCAATGGTCTTTTTATAACCTATTGTAGCTATGTAACATGTCACTATGATATTCTGCTCTCTGAAATATTTACACAGTGATCTGAATTCTAATAAGATTTGATGATCATGTATACATAAAACTTGATTTGTGTACCTTATATTAATATTTACCAGCATGTCCAATTATTCCATGTTCAGGACTGAAAATAATAGGTTGCATACAGTTAGCTGTTAAAGTTACTTCAGATCTAATCAGAAGTGAATAATTGGCTCGTGTGTACTAAGCCTAAGAGATATATATGAAATCTCAATATATATATATTGTCAGATCTTACATTCCTGAAAGCCAATTAGCTGGAGAGTAGTTAACCGTGAACTTGAAGAGAAGATATACATGCAAAAGTACAAACAGTTTATCAAATGTGGTGACAGAATTGAACCTGGCATATTGGATGGTGTACCATGGTTTATCCAACCACAGTTGGAAAGGCATATTTGACGATGGACTTTCAGTGGGTCATTGTTCGTTTTGAAATTATCATGTGGTATAGCAAACTAAATTATAAAAACTTATCATCAAGAGATAAGTACAGTTCATTTGGAACTCAACAGTGTAATTCTGCAATTCTGAGATCCTTGTGTTGGCAATCCCCAGAATATATTCATCAACACGTGTTATATATTAATAATTGACATGGCAATTGTTTTCATTTCAGACACACATATTAACATAGAGAGGCACAAAATGCTGTACAATTGAAAATATTCTGACACAATCATGCAACAATGTCCCCATGATAGACAGTAAACTCCTGCAGCAGACGACATTAAGGCCATCAACTTAAATTTTAAAGACCAGTGCTAATTAAGAATAAGAAAACGCAAAGCAGTACATACTAATAGTAGACGTGGCCAGAGGTAGATTCTAGACAGATGAAGCACCACTTCTGACCACTAAAGGTGAATTCATAGGAGAAGCAGTGAGCTGCAGTAAATGTATTATTTACATACATCTACCCTGTTCTGCATCTCAGTATATTCCCCTAATGAAATAGAAGGTGCTGTGTGTACTAGGCTGCCCTAGTCAGAATCCACAGACAACAATAAATAAAAGACATCTAAAATGCTGTCTGATACAGAGAACAAAAGAAAAGTGCATTTTGCCTTAATTTCTCAACATAAAGGCAGTTTTCACATCATAACTTTGGCAATCGACTCATTAAGACATCAGTTCACATGTTCCTTAATGAACGTGCAGTAGAACTGAGGCATGCTCATTCGGAGAGCTGATTGTCTCCATCTGTTCATCAGGAAATATTTCAAATCCCTGTAGTGCAAAATACCATTGACTGGTAGGTTCATGCAGAGCTTGTTTGCTCCACTGTATTGTCCTCCTCCAGCTCACTGTCCCCAAGTTCTGTCCTAATCTGTGCAACACCAAGCCGGTACAAAGTGTCTCTGATCACCACTTCCCCTGGTTGACAAGTCTGCACAATGTCATGAATTTGTCTATTTACAATTTCACGGCTGGTAAGAAAGTCAATCAACCTGTTGTAGAGGTAATAGTGTGTGACGTTTTCAAAGTTTATGGAGCGGTGGCGGATATTGCTGGTCTTGCTGTCTCCGATGGCTGTGATGATGGCACTGTATGGCTCCAGCTCACGACAAAGAGATAGAGAATGGTGACGAGAAGTCGGGTCACAGGCTCCATTTTGTTCCACCACCTCATGGACAATTCTCCGGGATGATGATTTGGTCACAGGATGCTGAATAGAGGACTCACTGCCCATCATGTCTATGTTATAATGTCTGTCGAGGAGCTCTGGACAGGAAACATACTAAAACACAAAAATAAATATCCTTATTCTGAAAATACTGAAAAATAAAAAAAACAGCAAAAGAGAAAATGTAAGGTGTGACATATGATCCAATCATACCTCAAACAAAATAAGCAAACATCACTGCTTGCTATGACTAACAGTTTCTCATTTTTCACATTCAGATTTGAGAATATCAAAGTTTGTTCAAGGATCAAAATTCAACATTGACATACATGTCATGCTTTGTAAACCAAACCCAACTACAGCTAACACTTTGGGCCTGATTAATTAAAGCTCTGGAAAAGATAAAAGTGTATCAGTTAACCAGGGTGATCCAAAAAATCTGAAATGGATTTGGTTCAGGATTGAAAACATTTGCTAACAAATAACAAATGCTTTTTAAAAATCCATTCCAGGTTTGCTTGATTAGCCAGGTTCACTGATAAAACTGTATCCTCTCCAGCCTCCAGAGCTTTAATAAATCAGGCCCTTTGTGTAGTTCCCTCATTAAAGCCCAACCCAGCTAAAAAAAAATCAAGCTCTGTATAAAGCGGGGGAAATGTAAAATATCTGTCAGGTTTTTATTCTAGTTATTCCAGTGTCCCAATCCCATTCCCATTTCATGTATCTACTGTAACCCGTGACAGGGTCTAACAGATGTTATAACCTATTCTACTTCGAAAACTTTAATGACATAAAAATGGTTTTGGCCTAAGGCGAAGTTTTAAATTGTTTCTTGAAAAAACATAGAAATAAATTTTATGGTTAAGATAAAAAAGCTTTGTATTTACTCATTATCACTGACCTATAACTGATACATTAGTTTCTGTCAAAATTTTGTTGTATAAACATAAATCCTATGAATTTACCACTTGCTCTCATTTTGGAGCAGGAACAACATACATTACTTAATAAAACCAATAACAAACTTATTGGGAAATCAATCGGTTCATAGTAGCCATGCATACAGCATGCTAAATGCTGAATATTGTGCTCATTTGCTTTTCGTAATGGTTCCTCCTGCAGTCATAATCACACTTACCTTTGGAGACTCTGATGGATTAGAGAAGCATCCTTGATTCTTTCCCCACATCTGCTGTGCCAGGTTTGGGTAGCAGAGATCAGTACACAGAGCCACTTGTGTGGCCATGTCCACTACATACACAGGGGGCCAATGCCGTGAAGAGGCCAAAAGGTCAACATGATCCCGAGGACTCTCCCCGCGCACAATGTACTTTGAGCCGCACACCACCTGCAGTGACACATGACAGTAGGAGGTCAGGAAGCTGTACACAGAAGCTTTACATTGCACCTGTCACATTCTGAGGCTTAGAGCAAAAAAATATATTTTTCAAACTCAAAAAGAACAATTCTTCATCACATAGATAATATAATTCACACGTATTTAGCAGAAGTCTAAGATTTCCCACTCACTTACCTGATGTGGGCAGATTTTGTACACTTTTCCTCCAGTTAAATGAGCTGGGGGCTGTTTAATCTGTGTGCCGTTCTGTACAAATTCTGAAAGGGCTAGGATGGAGTAACACATGCTGTCCTATAAAAAGAAAACAATACATAAAGGCCACATTACAATATATTACCAATACCAACGTTTGCGTGAGTGGGAGCTGAAGGGAACAAAGCAGATATGGCAAGGAAGTGGGGCTTAACAGAAAAGGTGACTGCATTTACCTTTGTGTCTGTAATATTCCAAGGAATGCCACAAAGTGTCAGCATCCTCCGAAGCTGTTCAGTGCTTAGTGTGTTTAGGTCATCCAGCTCTAGGGTGCCATCATGAAGTAGTCTGGACAAAGCACTACCATTACCTGCAGTACCACATAAGCACATTTACAGCTCATACCAAAGAAATTACTTTGCATACGCAAATCACATTTTACAACTCTGAATCTAAAAGCTTTGCCTTATTATGAATTATATTATTACAACACATTTTTTAGCACACACGCACAACACATACAATATTAGAACTGAGAACCCTGACCAAAAAACTTCCAGAAATGGTACAATGAACAATGGCCACACTGCACACCAATGTCAGAAATTGAAACATGTCAGGTGGTCAAAGAGAGTTATTAGCTTTTATAAAAAGATTGAATTTGATGTCATGCTTAAAGACTTGAGTCTTTAAGTCACAAAAACACATTTACTGCACATTAATTTGATGACTTCTGCAGTATTTAGTAAAATTTCAATGAAGTTTCTATTAACAAAAGCAGAAAGAAGCCTTTTGTGACCACAATAAAATGCTTCATGAGACCAAAGAGTTAAAGTAGAAAAACATGAAATTACTCCTAGATTCTGAACCCTACCTTTCCCCCCCTTAACAGAAACCTACAGCAATCTACAGTACATCCCTCACATATCTGATTGGAAGATCTGGGTCACAAATAGGAAACTGGGTAGGGGACAAACGGCTGTATACAAAGACCTTATTTGAAAATACTGTATACATGCTGACCTGCAACCTTCTGTATTTCCAGGTTCTTGTAGCTTTCACTGTTCACTACTACTGGGCCACGCATGAGAGGTGGGAAAAATGGGGAGATGATGGAGGCATCAAACTTGGTGATGGGAATGCTGGAGGGGAAGGCAGCCTGTTCCAAAACTTCTGTTTCAAGGGTGGACCAGAAATCCTCCATGCTAACCTCATTGGTGGTGAGAAACTCAGGCCAGGTAAACTGTTGACAAAAAAAAAAAAACAATTTCACTGGCAATAGTACTTTATGTAGTAATGCTAGTGTAACATAAAAGTTCCACTAGGCACAAAATAATATTTACAAAGTTGGCCTGCTCCACATACATTGTGTTAACAACTGTCAAACATGCATTGTAAATAAACTTTTTAATACATGAATTAATATTTCTAATAAAACATATTTGATAGTGCTTATCCTGTACAAGGGAGTGCCTGCATTAATGTAAATGGCTTGTAAATCATAAAGCTCAAAACAAGTCATTTAAGCTGGAATGCAATATAGAAAGTATGAAATTGTGGTGAAGAAGTTCAGTTGTTTAATTAAGCATAAAAATGAGAAAACACAATAATCATGATGGCTGCTGCTTTTTTAAACCTCTGCACAAAAACAAAATACAAAGGAGTAAATAAAAAATAAAAAAAACAAAACATTTTGTATGTGCATTTCACAGGGTAAAAATACCTCCTGTTAAAGTGACATGAACAACTGCTTCAAAAAGTCCATAGTTGTGTGTTGTGTGGAAAGACACAAAAAATGTTAACTGATTATACTCTTGGCTTATTGCCTACATTGGAATACCGTGGCTGACATTAAAGGCTTGGATGACAATTGCTGTCATTAAAATAAAAGTATCCTGCACTAATGATGACACCTACTTGCCATTCCAACTTTACAGCTACAACCTCAATTTTGTGACCTTCTATATTTACCATGGCTGGTCTGCATAAATTTCATGGACAAGAATTTGATGGCTTTAAATATTAGCTGGCTATACTCTATATCAATCACTCCTGGTTCTAAGTTGTTTGCAGCCAAATCTGAATTTTATAACACATAATAGAAATTAATGATGCCACGGCAATTTACCTCAATGTTGGACATTGTTAAAGTGTTTTCCACATTCCTTTGTGCTATTTCCACTTTTGGGGCTACTCCACACACTCCGCAGATCATATCATTATAATCCCGGATAGTGAGACACTCAAATGCCCAGTATCCACAGCTCAGCAACTCTTGGACGGTCAGTAGCTCCTCCGGACTCAGCATTTTCTCTGAAAGACGAAAGGCATCAAAGTTTAGGGAGGACAACAAAGAAAACAAATAGAACATTGATAAAAGTAAAGAACAATGAGGCTACCATTGTTGACCTTCAGTTGTTTAGATTTACCAGGCTTCAATACTGATTAAACAAAATTAAGTCAAAATCAGAGGTAAGTCAGAATCTATGAAATTTCTGGATCAGCATAACAGCCAGGTAAATGGTATTCACAAAAGAATTTTCCAGTACAGATACCCTTAAATATAAACTGAAAATTGATTTTAAATGACCCTGGGGGTGTAGTTCAAGTGGAGAAAATATGCCCACATTTATTGCAAGGTTATCAAATGTCAAGCCATGTCTTTATAGAGTTCATGGATCTTAACAACATTCTTTCTCTTCTGTAAACCCAAATTCTATTTTCCCCTTTTGAGAGCAAAGAAGAAACTGCCAAATTACCGAGTGCAATGTGAGAAAATAATGGTTGTTACAAGAGATAGTCATGTGAAAGATTGTTGCCATGCTAATTTGTATTGAGCTGGTCTCTTTTACAAAACATAGAACACTATAAACATTCTCTTTAATATAAATGCAAAGTAAGCTGATCCCAACCTTGCCCTCAGCTGATCTGCACCACAACTCAATCTGCAGATGGACTGATTTCCTTCAGCAGGGGGATACTCGCTTCTGGCTACAGGTAATCGACAGATAGCTGATCTCTTGTAGGACTTGTTTCTCTGCCCCACAACAAGATCATAAGGGAATATAACATCATCACCTCACTTTGTAATGGCCATATATTTAAGGAATTGCTGGGTATTCTAATAAGGATATCTCAAAAGTGATGTAAGGGGCTGTGTGTTATTCAACCTGTAACCATGCAAATACTGATTGTGTACTCAATCCTCCAAACTCCTTTGTGATAGCATAAAGTTAAAAAAACAAAGTTTATTAAAGTATAACATTTGAAATATCCCCACAGAAAAACATCTGTTGAGCAACACATATTTGGTATCACCATGCGCGTTAGAGTGAATACAATAATGCTAGGGACAGTTGCATTGCCTTGGCATTTCACCAGTACACCCAATTATTTTGGATTTATATCTATTTGAAGGCATTATATTGTGTTTGTGTGAACTCCAAAAAATTTTATGTTTTTGTTTTACTGAAAATATAGGATTGATAAACAATTCCTCAAATATTGTGCAACATAAAATTGTGAAACCACTTAACTTTTTTCAGGTCCTCTCAAAATAGATTTCATATTTTCCAAAAAAAGTGTTTTGAACCTTAAATATGCATTTTAACATGTGCAAAAAAATGAAAAGTGCAATAACCAAGAAGCCTTACCTGTCTGTCCCTGCACTGATTCCACAATGCTGTTGATAGAGACATTAGGGTCTTCTCCCAACTTAATTTGGTTGCGAATAGAAAAAAGAAGATCTAAGCTTACAAGCAGTTTGTTCCCCACATTGAAAAGTCCTTAGGAGCAAAACAAAAAGAAAAAAAAGAAAAAAACATTAAAAACAAATTACCTTCCTCTGTACTTATATTTTCAATATATCAAGTCGATATAACAAAGAAAAAACTAGTCCAAAACAAAAGAACAGTCTGGGGTAACAATATTGGGGTGACCCCAACAAAGATATGAGATTTAGTGTTGACACCTGATGTCTTTAGGTTTACACATGCTTTAAATCTTGTTTCGACAGAGGTAAGATACAGAGGGCAATTTAGAAATGTTGTCCACAGCTTATTTTACCTGGGCAATCTCCCAGCTGCTCAGGCATTGCATTTTGTATAAAGATGTCAGTGAGAGTTGGGGCAGCCTGGCAGTTCTGCTTCTAGAAGTTTGGAAGATCTATAATTTGGATTTTTTCCACTCTTCATTCTCTGCTAGCAGAGATTCATTCTCTGCCAGCTGAGATAGGCAACTATTTGCTGCCTACCACTTCACTAGGTTTTAAAGCCATTAGCAAACACCTCCTGAGATATAGCAGTTATGGCATGTTACCACTCCTAGAGGTTGCCAGTAGGCTCCCAGGAGTGGCAAATGCAAGTTTTTTTGTTTTTTTTATGGCTAATGTGAATTATTTCTAAAATGTTACACTTCAATGATAATGCTATTATCACAAGTTATTCATTACAAAACATGCAACACTATGAAGCTGGGTCACAATAAAGGGCAATGGACTATTGGGGCACAATGGAAAGAAAACTGAAATCCTATTAGAAATGATAGGGGGGCAGTAGACATTTGACACAATTATAGTGGTTATCCATGGAACAAACGAGTGGGAACACTAAATTTGTCACATATTGCCCCACCCAGTTTTTGACCACCTGGCTACAACTTCCCCCACCGACAGAAAAAAAATTCTGGGGAGAATACTGTTTAGGTTTCTGATTACTGCCTCAATGAATTTTGAATGTGCCAAAGACAGGTTACCTCCCTTCAACAGTTTCAAATGCCAACCCCTGGAGAGTAAATATTATTAAATGGAAAGAGAGAAACAGGGTTTTCGCTGTTTTTTGTATGTTTACTTAATTCTATATAAACATAAAGTGGAGTAATAGACAGCAATCTGTGAGTCCCAGGCCCCGCCCCGCAATTTGAACCAGCTCCTGACTTACATACACACGTCAGATGATTTTCATCCGATGATAGCCTCAGGACTGGTATCAGACGAGAATCTGACACGCGTACATCACTCATCAAAAGTCATTATTGGATCCATCCTAGGAGATCCACAAACGACGAATGAACGTAATACATGTAAAGAAGAGAAAGCGCAGTGGGGTGCCGCTCGCTCGTTCTCCCCTCTCCATAGAGCAGAACGGTGCCGTATGTACAGCACTCGTTCATGCATCATTCAGATCCTTTCCAACAACAAAAATCTAACATGTGTGTAATCTTAATTTGCAATTTTCAGCGAGAATCTAAAACAATTCTGACTCCAAAAGCATAACAAATATACATTTAAAGTTTTTAAATTTAACTTACCAGTTGAGATGTCATTAAAGCTGTGTATTGCCAGACACCGAGAGTTTAGACACATCTTAATCTGAGCAGTCACCAGCTGTAGGCGATTGGCAGTTAAAAGCCAGCAATCCTGAGCACCAGCAACTGAACTGCAATATAGAAGAACGTTAGATGCACATTATATGACATGTTAGAAGGGAGGGGAGCAGAAGAGTTAAAAAAGGGACCCCGAAGCAAAGCAATATACAATCAGGATCTACTTTAAGCTTCATATTCTAAATGGTCCTTAATCTAAACCAGCTAGAGCTTTCTTTTACTGGAACTCCCAAGATTCAAACAAAAAGCTCTACAAAGGCACATCAGATAAAAACTGACATCATTGACCAATGCATTTCATCCAATCATGGCCTTATAATTCTAGTAAAACGTCATAATTACCATTTCCTTCTAAGTAGCCAGCAAAATGCTTAATAAAACCAATACAAATACATAACTTTGTCCAAAAGAAATCTCAAAAACATTACTTTCTGTACAATTACAAGTTCTACTTTAAAAACATTGACATTAGGCAGGGCTTTATTGTAGAAAGGGATCAACGATGTCCCTTCTGCATTAATCATTTGTACCCGCCTGATCACCATCTAATCAGTCAAAATTCGCTAAGCTGCACATGCGCAACTCAGCATTGATTCCTGGGATACCCAGAACATCACAGGTTCCCCCATGAGTGCTGTGACTGCATGAACTGTGTCATCCCAGCCATTCAATGGCCAAAGATCAGAATGAGCAAGAGAAGGAAAAAGATGGCAGCCCCTGAGAAGGAATAGCAGTAAGTGTTTACACACTGGGTTTAGTTCTGCTCTAAAAGGCATATACTGTACAAAGTATAACTACATATACACACACAAAACTGCAATGTAATCTGCTCAAATAATGAAAAGTATAGTTCAAGCCACATGTGTTGTGTGACTGCCCTTAAAGGGAATGCTGTGCACTGAACAGTGACTGCTGGGTCAGGTTAGTTGATTGTGACATCTACAAGATAACTTCCTCAAGATGCTAAGGATCAGTGCATTTTCCCACTAAGGAGAACTTTCTGACCCTCTTCAAGAGATACAGTATGCAGCCAATAATGTGCATGTTTAAGGAAAGTCCTAGAATGCAGTTTGGAGCTGCTTTAAAAAAGTATAGATTACTATGAGCAGTGTAAAGTCATAATTTATATTTGGCAAAAAGATAAAAAAAGATAAACAGAAATGAACTTACTTTTTGCCTCCTTTATATAGTTGGGTACCACAAAGAAGACACTGTTCAGCTGGAGACTCGTAGATACTTGCCCAGGAGGTTTGTTCTATGGTTACAGTACCATCACTAACATCAGAAAGAACTAGAGGAGAACTATTAAGCTCTTGGATGAGGGTGAAGGTGTCTGACAGTTCACATTCATTTTCAGGAATCTGTACGGTTTTTCGAATTAGCTGGAGAGTGGAGTGACGTTGGATCTCCTTCTGTGATTGTGTCAGAGGCTCTCGTATACTCATACCAGTGGAAATAGTTATGGTTGTCTCCTGTAAAGATTACAAAATGTAATTTAAGAATTAAAAAACATGAACCAAAATTTACAAATTCATACAAAAAACAGTTATACAATTCAGTACTGTGCTTACCAAAGGTTTTGGTCCTTTTTCTACTTTGTCTTTGAGATTGACGCCACAGTTGGGACAGACTTTTGGCTTATGCCTGTTGGTGTACATGAAGTTGCAGAAGGGATTTTTACACTTTCCTCTTCCCCTCTGTGTTGCTAAGCCTAGATCCTGTTAGAATAGTCATGAATGCAAGTCATGCTTTATGTACAGATGTTGATGTAAAACAATAAATCAAACTTGGGAGTCCATTAGGAGAAACAGGAATCTTTTATCTTCATGTTTTACTGTCACCTATTGGAGGATTGGATACAGGCAAACAAACAGCATAGCCCAAAGGTAAAAGACCTTCTATGTCTCTCAATAGATGAAAAAATATATAATGTTTAGCCCAGTGAGAAGACCGCAAATCATTCCTTATATGATATAAAAATGATCCTACCCACAGGAAATCACAACTACCAGATAAGTGAACAACAGTGAAGAAAAAGAAGAAGAAAGAACTGCCATACACAATCAAATTCAGCATGATTCAACAGGCCTGATAAAGTCAATAACTTGGCCATCCAGAATTAACATAGGCCGTGATAAACAGTGCTTCATGTATGTGTCTGCTGCTGAACCTGTCAGCAAATGATCATTTACAGCTTCAATGTTTCCCAAAAATCAGTTTATGTCACATATTGTTACCCCTGAAGGGCTATAGTAAGTGTTTCATTTCAGCTATGCATCTGTTGATCTAATAATATTGTCATTACATAAGATAAAAAGTGGAATGCATAGTTTGTTTTCTTCATAGAAAGCAAAGAGCATTTTTATCCAAAATACTCTACAACAAAAAGTACATCAACACCCTACATGGTTGGTGCTCCATTCTGCTGCCCACTCTTTCTTATTGGTCAGCAAATTAGGAAGACAAATAGAAAGGCACAGACAACAGGAAGAGCAAAGACTTTTAGGGACGGATTTAATAAAGCTCTCAAAAGTTGGAGAGAATACACTTTCATTAGTGAAGCTGGGTGATCCAGCAAACCTAGAATTATTCTGGTCCAGGATTTAAAACATTTGCTAGCAAATGACTTTGAAGAAATTCAGTTTAGGTTTGCTGGATCACTCTGCTTCACTGATGAAAGTGTATCCTCTCAAGCCTTGGAGAGCTTTAATAAATCAGGTCCATAGCAGCCATGGAGACTATGGATTTAATGGGGTACATTGCAAATAGGTTACTGTGCAAAGAAACTTTAAACATGCAGTCACTTGTTTAATGGATCCACAGCTGGATTTATATTTTGCATTATATGTTAAGCTATCCTGTGGAGAATATTGTTATAAGAGACCATTGTGGCATTTTGTAAACTTAGATGCCATTTGCATTTATTGGTATTGCAAGTTTTACAGCATGTTATCTATATACTGCAATTGAAAAGCCATATAATATATATATATATATATTTTTTTTTTTTTTTTTTCACCGCAAGGTAACCTGTTCTTTGATGGTCTTTTAAGCAGGTTACGGCTGTACACATAATTTACCTCAAGAAGAAGTCCTTTAAGTAAAATGTTTAACCCAGGTGGACCATTGGACCATTTGGTCTTTACTGACATAACAGATTTACAGTTTACTTACTAATGCCACTGGGCAGCTGTACTTGTAGGATGGAAAGGTTTCAGTCACCACTTTAAGCTCTGGCTGGGATAAGGGTGCAGGAAGGTCAGCTCTAACCTGAATTGTGATGAAAAAATAAAGAATAAATATCACCTCTTGTAAGTTAGACATTGATGAACTTTAGTTTTCTCAATCGTTTCATACAAATAACAAATATTTAATGTTTATAACATATATTTTTTACCAAAAAAGCATCACAACATTGACTGCTGTGAATAGAATACATTTGCTGTGATCTTAGTAACAGTACCTTACAGATGTTAAAGATATGTACGCAGGTTTCACATTTATTCCGCTGGCAGGAAGATGTCTGATTTAGTAATGGACTGGTTAGATCTGGGGTGTCTCGGTATACTAAAGGTGATTTCAGGAATATTTATTTTACTAAAGCTTTATTTATTTTTATTTTTTTTTTAGAACTTCCAGGTAAAGTGACCATAAGCGGGACCCAATTATCCTTTTTAGTCTTTTCATAATGTAAAAGACTAGTTTTGTGGATGTAAATTGATTTTATGAATTGTGTGTTCATTGGTTGTCATTAGATCATCTCCCTGATAATGAAATCCCTCCTGAAGTGTTCCAGTTTACGGTATGCACATGCAATGCCTGCATTCATATACAAACTGGTGATAGTGTACTTGTACCAGTGGTATTGGAGCTAGAGTACAGAATACAGAGCCCATCTAGCTGCAGTCTCAAATATGGTATACTTGATACCATCTCCAAACTGCCTCACAGCTCTCTATGTGAAGGATAAGGGACAAACTCATCTACTTTCATAAATGCACAAGGTCACAGCAAAAAAAGATTTTGGTTCTGATAGGGACAGGAATGCGATGAGTCACTTTGATTTTACATATATTTTTGATCTCTGACAGGAAAATCTGTATCTCCTTAAGCCTTTGTTAAAAAGCATAATAAACGTTTAAAAGGTATCTCATCCTTACAAAGGAAACTAGTCAATTAGCCTGGTAAAACTCCTCTAATTACTACACATTTTACTATAGATATATTTTAATCTACTTACATTAAGAGAGAATACACTAGAATGTCACATGACTGAGTTTTAGGGGAGTAAAAATACTTTTTCCCCTAGCAATCAGGGGAGGGGGTGTGAGGTATAGGGGGAGCCCAGAGATCAGCTTTAATAAAATATTGGGGGTGTGCATGACATTTTCAGGAAATCAAAACTGTTGGACAGAATCAACTGTTGGACATAATAAAGTACCTTTCTAACATAATGGAGCACTACACTTATCATACATGCTCTAGAAATATTAACTGAATTTGGCAGAAAAATAAATTACATTTAAAGTTTGTCTTTTATTTACCGTGATCTCCTGTGTCATTGGTTGTTGCAAAATTGCTTGACCAAGTTGTTTCAATGTACTGGCTTTCAAGCCAGCTGGAGTAATAGAGTTGTATGTTTCTAAAAAAAAAAAAAAAAAAGAGAGTTTTAGCTCCACATATACTTAAATGGGGTGCTAAAAATGTTTTTGACTGGGGCTGCAAAGTAACAAAGTATACAGTTTTTTTAAAACAAATCGTTTTACATATGTAATGCCTAAGACAATTGTCAAACCTGGCTTTTACTTTCTCTTTGCTGTAAAGGGAGATTTCTACAGACTTTCTATAGCTGACTTTCTATTGACTTTAGGTATCACAAAGAGGATATACAAGGTTCACCTAGAATCATTGCAATCATTTGCCTTAAAAAAGATCAAAGGCCTACACAAAAATATAAAGGGTCTTGTCCCCCCAGCTATGCCCAGACACCTGACTAGAGAAGAGCATTTCCAAAATGCTGATGTTTTTGCAAACTGTGTGCTTTTTTTTTTTCTAGAAATGGACAGTGCCAGCTTTGACCATGCATTCACAAAAATGATTTTTGCTTTTTTAACTTGTTTGCCTCCACTATATGTCTGTTTGTTAGGCGATAACCCTATCATTACTTAAAATAATGATGTTTTCAATCACATTTATTTCTCCTAGCACCTGTCTGAGCTCCCTGCTGAGGAACCTCCCTACCCACAATGAGTTCCTAAAACACAAGGCATGACATATGAACTAACAGAAAACACAGATACCAGGTAAGGAGAGGTAAAACACCCAAGAGTGCTACTGTAGGCTGGAAAATTATATGGTTTACCTGGTTTTATGAAAGCCAGAGTGCTGCCAGTGCATTCCACAGCGATGCTTCTACTTGAACTGGTAGGAGCTGGAAGTATGGCTCTTATTGGCCTAGCAATAGCAAGGGGTTTGGAGAAACACTTAGCTTCTGGAGGTTTGTTTGATGTTAAAGAAGAGGATGAATTTGTCCTATGAATGGAAACAGTACTGTGTTACTATAATAACACAAAACAAAAGAAAGAAAACAAGCTATTTAAGGAAAACACTTTGTAAAATACAACAGGTCTGAACCCTAACTCTGGTCAGGGCTAAAACCAATAAAGTGGATGTATACTAAAAAGGAAAACTGCAAGACACTGACAGAGTGAAGCTATGAAGCAAATTGTGCAGTACTACTTAGCTGGAAAAAATTAACATACGTAATGAAAAAACATGGCTGAACATACTGATATATACTGTCATGTGAAAAAGAAAGTACACCCTCCTTCAATTCTAGAGTTTTTTTTTTTTTTGTCATCAAGACAAAAAAAAATTACCTGATCCTTAGCAGGTTCTAAAATTATTTAAATCTAACAACTTACAAAAGATTCGACTGTGTCATTGGGTGAAAGTTAAGCCATGGGTAAAAGTGAGGTAAACCCCACAATTTAAATACTTTTTTAGCAGCAATAAATTGAAGTAATCATTTTTTGTATGATTTTATCAGTCTCCCACATGCAGGAGGAGGAGATTTGGCTCTGCATAATATCGCTTCAGTACACTGACATGTTGTTGAGTTGCATTTACCTAATTTTAAGACCTGCTAAGGACCAGATGTATGTCCTAATATGCAGAACCTTACAATCCAGTCCTGTACTACCATAACATACTCACTTGGCAACAGAGGCTTGTGGCATAGCTTTTGCACTACCAGCTGGAGGTGGTTTGTCTGTTTTTGTGACAATTTCGGCCGACTTCACCTGTCGTTTCTCTGCCATGGCTGAACTGCTTCCTTCAGATTTGCTAGGCTCAAAGTGGGCATCAGAAATGATCACCTCCTCCCAATCCTCATTCTGTGCAGGTAGGGAAGACTGAAGGAGCTGACTGACTGCTTCTGAATTTTCCTTCTCAGAGGCCTTGGACTCTTTACCAGTATGGTGCTGATCCTGAGAGTTTGTAGTATCTGTTATCTGAACGCTGGTGTTTTGTTTTTCTTTTGATTGTTTCCCCTGAAGCAAATTTTCAATGAAGTGTTAAAATCAAATAACATACATTAATTGACCCATGTCAATAGGGAATAGCAACTATAAGTGAAACAAAACCAGTATGAAAAGAAACAGTATTTTTTATTTTTTTTCCTCTTTTATTTAGTGGAAACTCCACTATTTGTTCTTTTGCAGAGCTAAAGCTGCTGGAACTCGAATCTTAAACTTCAGAATGCCTTGTTGCCCTTCATGCAGTGTGGCTCCTCCAACTGGTCCCCATATAGTGACACTGTCCAGAAGGAGTAACCACAGTCACTAATGGGTGACATGGTAACTGAAACACTTGAAAACATAGGTTGGCAGTGATGCCTGAAGTCCTTCAAGAGAGCAAAGATTTAACAAAGTTCTTTTAAAAGGAGCCTTTACTTTTTTTTTTTTCAAATTAGTGACATGGCAATCAACTAATAATTTTAAGAGCACAAACCTCATAATCAATGTGAACTGATATTGGTAATATATCAGCCATGCATAGTAGGAAAAACCATGTAATAAAGGAGAGGTATCCAACTCCAGTTCTTGGGGGGCCAGTATGTGCAAACATTTTAAGTGCGTGACAGCAGACAACAGCATGCAATTTAGTAATGTGCAGTATATGAAGACTCACGGGTATTAATATGAAACTCCTGAGGACCCTGTGCTCTCGTCACTCTTGAGGACTGAAGTTGGACACTCCTGTTATAAAACCCTTTAACTCTAATTCCCAGAAGATTTCTATGATAGACACCTTCTATCATAGACATCTTCAGACATTTATCAGTACGAAAAAAAAGACTGCTTGCCAATCCAAAGAATTCCAAAGAAAACGTAGGTATTTCCAGGTCACTGTGCAGTGAAACCTATACAGCCAGTTGCTGTAGTCCCATCACGGTCTGCCTCTCCTCCAGGCCATTCATTATAGGTAACTGGGGCTGTATGTTTATGAATTGCCAGGGTAAAGGAAGGTAGAGGACCGAAGCCACCTGGCTGTATGAATTTCACTGCACAGCAGACAAAAAAAAAAAAAACAGGTACAACTTTTCTATTTCTGGCTGATAATGAAGAAGATTTCAGTTGGAAGGAAAGATGAAGGAACCTTCCTATTACTATTTACTATTCAGTCAAATTCTAGTGCAAAATTTTCTGGAGCCGGTAAACATACAAAACTAGAAATCTTTTTCTAATCAAAGCTGAAGATTTTACTTAAAACATGTAGTATGCTTACCTTTGGAATCCACTTTCCTCCAAGGAATTGATTACACAAGGGACACACAGGAGGTTTGTGCCTTGTTACATAGCTGAAAGTGCAGGTGGGGTTTGTGCAGCTGCCTCGTCCTCTTCTGGTGTAAGTGGTAGCCTAAAAGACAAAAATGAAATGTACGCACTGGGGGTTTAGTGTTAAAGACTGACACAATCCCAAGATTAGAGTACATATAGCTCCCTAAAATAAATTAATGGGACATTGTGAAAGGTATACCAGATCAATGCCACATCCTAAGGATACTTTGGGTGTAATTAAAAAATATTAGGTAATTGTCCAGTGTTATAAAAACCAAAATGTACTCACCAGTTTAATAGAGCGAGAAGTTTCAGTAATAGAGCGGTTGGTCATGGGCAGCATAATAAATTGGGAGGGGGCAGGTGGAGTAGAGTTCTCTTCCGAGTCCTGTGAAAAGGAAATATTGTATTAAAGAAATATTATGAAAAAATTACCGCCCGAGTGGTGTTTGTGAATAGGAACTCTTTTTCATTTTTATTTCTCTATACATAAAAGTAACATTTTTGATCCACTTACCTGGATGGCCATTACTGTGACAACAGACATTCCCCTAGGTAAGTCTGACCTTCCTACTGCAAGCCGCCCGTCTTCCTCAATAACCATGCTAGTGGCTGGATAAGTGCTAGTTTCTCCAATCTCCAAAGTAGCATCATCTAGGATGATCTCCCCTGCTACTTTATCAGTCCCAGCACAGTGAGAGTAGACCCCACCAGGAATGACTTCCCGCACTGCATTTGTGCCTTCACTGGCAAGCCCTTCTAGATCAATCAGCTGTTCAGAAAGACCTGATTCCAGTGTGTAGACATTCTGCCCTCCATTGTGAGACAAAGTAGCTGAAGGAGCAATGACTGCACATTCCCTGGGATGGGTCAGGCTTACATCTTCTTCAGGGGGAGGTTTGGGCACCAGGATGTATTCAGAACGGGGAAGGATCTTTCTAAATCCAGGAACATCAGAAATCATAGTGGACGAGGTGGACCTAATGTTCTGCAAAAAAAAAAAAAAAAAAAAAAAAAAAAGGAAACATTGCAGCTTAATATAAGGAATTGTACATGAGCAGTGTGGCCAGCAAAAAATGCAAAGACTTTTTTTCTGCTTGATAGATATACTTTAGTTCCCTTTATGACAGTCATTAAATGTTTATGGAATAAATGTTTAAAAACAAATGTTTGGTGCAAGCCTGCTCTTCTGATACACGGTAAAGAAATTTGAGTTGTTGGTTTGTTGTATGACATGTTAAGTCAATCCACAGACAACGAAGTTAAACAATTCTGACACAACACAAGAAGATATAACAGATCCATCAGTGAAACTCAGGTATTACAGTATACTCAACTGTGAGATATCTAAAATAAAGAATAGAGACTGCAATGATTTTCGATAAAGCAACAAAAAAAATAAATGTTGTGTACTAGATCCCTGGAGATATTTTGATAAAGCACTAAAAGCAGAAGGACACTTACAGGATCCAGACCCTCTTTCTCTAGCTTAGCTCGCTCCAGGTAATAGCTTTTCTCAGCCACACTTAGCAATTTCCAGCTCTCGCTTATCTTCTTGTTGATTTCAGATTGAGGAAGGTGAGGCACCTCTTGTTGAACTTTGAGGTAGATATCATAGTAGTAGAGCAGATAGGCTGACCTGGAACACATGAACATAATTGTACTATAATTGTACTATATTGTACTATATTAAAAAAAGAAAGAATCCAATTTTACAAAAGAAAAACATGTCATTACCCTAATGGGAATGAACATGTAACAGTACTACAAACCAGGCACAGCATTTTTAAAGCACATACAAAATGTTAAAGAGATGTACTGTGTTGCAAATGTTGTGATTCTTTCAAAGCTAAAACATGGACATTTTGGTTGTTGCAAAGTGTTATGAGCTTGCCTCCTTTCATACATTTCCACTGCCTCCCCACTACCATGGACAGTCTTATTAGGAGGGAAGCATTCTCTTTGTGTTATTGGTTTGTAATATATATTATATGTTTCAATATATTGAAATCTGGGACACCGAGTAATTCAGGGAAGTATCTAAAGATAGTGGTAAACCTAAATTCACTATCATTAGGGTAAAATGAGATACCCTTTCTTTTAGGTACACAATATTTCTTGAAATAACATGGTCATGCAAGTGAAGGTCTGACTGTGTTGTGAGGCAATATTGCATAGAAGTCCCAACACCCTGATGACCATGTGGTCCTGTCCACTTGCTGCCTCACTCAGATCTACTTGACATTAGACGGGTGACCTGCTGCCGCCATTCTAAATGCTGCCTGGGTCCCGGCCACGCCGCTGCTCGTATCCGCAGTTAGATGCGATGCACCATGCAGGATTACCGCATGGTGCAACACATTTAACTGGTGATGGGAGCAGCAATAGTAAATTCCGGGGTCGATGGGCTTGCATCAGTCCTGGAACTTAGTTTAGTTGTTCGCATCACCTGGAGGATGTGACGCTTGCATCCTCTGGGTGATGCAAGCAGAATCGTTGGTGGATTCAGGGGGGTGAGCAGGGCATCGCATCACCCGGCAAGATGTGACATCTTTTTACAGTAAAAAACACATAATAAAAGTACAAGTACATATTTTAGTGCACCAAGCATCATTGCCCAGTGCCCTGATTTACATTTTGCCCTGACCTTAATCTGACCTTTTGATGACTTATAAATCACTTCCTGAATGTATCATTTGATCACTTTGTCGTTGACCTTGATTGTTCCTAACTGATTGCTGGAGACCACATGGCATCCAAAAGGCATCTCGCCGGTGCAAGCGCTGTTTTGGAGGAATTTGAAGGCAGCGATTTGGAGTCCCTTGTGGAATCGAGCGATAGTAATTCACCAGAAACTTTGTCATCAGACAGCGAAAGTGACGATTCTGAACCTGAGGTCAGTGTTGTGCGCACATGGTGCTCCATTAACCTTGATGCGGACCAGGCAGCACCGCCAAGATTTCTATTCACCGGCGCACCTGGGATGAAAATTGAGGCTGAATGCAACGACCCCCTGGCATACCTGAAGTTGTTTTTGACCGATGAAGTTATCGAAAAAATTGTTGCAGAGACAAACAGATAAGCCGCTGTGTTTGCTAACTTTTTGAAATTTTTTGCTAAATTTTTATTTATGCAAACGTGCTGCTTTGTGTTTGCTAACTTTTTGAAATCTTTGGCTTATTTTTTTTTTTTTTTTTATGCAAACATGCATGTTGTTCTGTGTTTGATAACTTTTGAAAGTTTTTGCTAATTTTTTTTTTATGCAAACATGTATGCTGCTCTGTGTTTGCCAACTTTTTAAAAAAAAATATGCCAACATGTATGCTGCTCTATTTGCAAACTTTTTGAAATTTTTTGCTAATTCTTTTTTTTTTTTTTGTAAATATGTATGCTGATCTGTGTTTGCTAACATATTACTTGCAACCTCCACCACACTATAAAAAAACATATCCTAAAATACCTTTTTTATTTTGTTTTATGCAGGTACGCTGGACAACAACAAGGTGCTCCACACCTGAGGTTTGCAACATTTGGCTCTTTTGGCTGTGTTTGGGCTTGGTGATCCTACAAGGAGTTGTTGGCAAACCCATGCAGAAGTGGTACTGGTCCAAGAACAAAATGCTTGCCATTCCATTCTTTGGGACAGTCATGCCAGAATACCGCTTTTCACTTCATCATGAGATACCACACCAAAACTCAAGAAAATTTGGGAAGATTTGGGAATGATTTTACGAAATTTCCAGCAAACCTATGTGCCAGAAAGAGATGTCAGCATTGACGAAAGTCTAATGGCTTACAAGGGGAGACTCAGCTGGGTGCAGTCAAAGAGAGCACGATTTGTCGTGAAAACGTATCTGCTGTGCGAATCCTCATCTGGCTACATCTGGAATACGGTACTGTACACTGGAAAAGGGACACAGTTCAACCCCAGATACAGCCATTATGGATTGGCAACATCTTCAATGCTATCCTTCATTGAGCCATTGCTAGGTCAGGGCTATTGTGTCACAACTGACAATTGCTACACCTCTCCTGAGCTTTATGAGTTCCTTCTGCAACACAGAACAGATGCCTATGGACCCGTTAGGGCTAAGCGGTGCAACCTGCCATCACTGTTTGCAAAACGGTAGCCGAAGACAGGAGAAATTGTTGCCTGGCATAAAGGCATGATGATGGCCCAGAGATAGCGTGACAACAAAGATGTGTGCCTGATGAGTACTGCCCATGATGCCTCCACCGTTATAGTGCGCACAAAACGTGGGAAAGAAGTGATGAAGCCACTGGTGGTGATTGACTACAACAACACCATGGGAGGAGTCAACAGAGCTGACCAAGCCATGACATTCTACCCAGCGATAAGGAAACAGCAAAGGAAGTATTACAAGAAGATTTTCAGGCATTTAGTTGAGCAGTGCCTATGGAATGCCTACATTCTGTACAAAAAAAAAAAATAGTCAGAGGCCTGAGAATCATTCAGACTTCATTTTGCAAGTTTCCGAATCCATAGTCAAGAACCACCAAACACCATCAGTGGCTATGAATAGACCTGGACGTCGTGCTTCCACCGCTATCATCCCAGAACGCCTGACCGGTCATCAGTTCCTTCCTATACATCCCACCAACCCAGAAAAAGGCGGCACCTACAAGGATGTGCATGGTTTGCTGCTCAAAGACCGATGACAGAGGAAGAAAGATAGAAAAGGAAACCAGGTTCTACTGTCCTGACTGTGATGTTGGCCTTTGTGCAGCACCCTGCTTCAAAATCTACCACAACCGGGATGTCTACTAAAAATGTAAATATTTTTTTTTCTAAAATCTGCATTTAGTTTATAATATTATTTATCAATAATATTGCACCCTTTTTTGGACAAATTATGATTTTTGATAAATTACATTGTTGTGGTCTATTGTTTCATTATTTTTTTATAATTATGACTTATATTTATTTTTTATATTATTTATTATATTTAATAATAATTTTTTATATTATAATTATTTTAATAAAATAAATATAATTATTATACCCGGGAGTAAATCCTAAGAATTACAGGCCAATATAAACAAAAATTTCCATGCAAAAAAAAAACTGACAGAATTAGAACGCTATGGGGGGTTAAGGTGGTATTTGTTGCCAGAGCAGCTCTCCGAGTGTCATGCCTCAGCTTCCCCTTGCTGGGGGGACAATGTTACATATGCGGTGGTCGTGCCTGCTTTCCCAAGCTTTTTGGAGAGAGACATTTACTAATAATAATAGGGTTCTAGAGAGGTATATAAGGTGTTCTTCGGTTAGTGCTTTTTTTAGCAAATGTGACCTGGATGCCCCCAAGTCCTCTGTGAAGCTGTTGAAATTGATGCTGTTGGCAGCTCGAATTACTTTGAAGAAATCATGGAAATCAACTACTATATCAGTAAGCCCTTTTTATTCTAAAATGGATTGGGTCATGGTGAATGACAGGATGACTTATACTGTTAAGAACACAATGGCCAAATTTTATATGATTTGGGACCCCTTGAAGGCTTACTGCTCCCATTTATCAGGCACCTAAAAATCATTACAGGAAAGTTACCTGATCTCATCATCGCCGATTACCTCCTTCCATTTTTCCCCTCCTAGTCTTGTCTTGTCTCCCCGTCTGGTCTTTTGTGTATGTTTTTGAAAGTCTATATGCGTTTGCTCTTGATTTCTATTTTTATATTATATACGAAAGTTACTGTAACTTTGGATCTTGTCTTGCTCTACCTCAACATATGTACTGAAATTTATTTGGCCACATTGGTTTTGAGCTGATTTGCACTATTTTTGTAACTTTCTGTAAAGTTTTATATGCAACTTGTTTACATTTTTGTCTTGAAAAATTTGTTAAAAACCATTATAAACATTGAAATACTAAAACTATACTAAAGTGTCCAAACTTCAGCCAGTTTGTTAGAATATAAATTTGAGATATATTTTATGTGCTATAAAACTCAAACCTGGGTTTCTTCATGGAATCTCTTTGCTCAGTGCATCCTCTGTATTTCTTCCTTTTAACAGGTGGCTTAGCAGGCACATAGTTTCCTTCCAGTTCCTCTGACTCCACTGTCACCTCAGTGCCATCGAAGGGGTCATCCATGTCTAAAGAAAACACAGGTACATAAATAGTCTTGTTCTTTACACACATATTTACTAAAATGTTTTCCTAATAAATTAACACAAGCAGTAAAGAAACTAACTGGAGCACTTAAAAGGGAATAAGTTAGGTAAAAATTGCCAGTCTCAGTCTATCGTTGTAAATCAGGAAAGTGGATAAGAGCATCTCCACCATAATCTGTTACCTATCTCAAGGATACAAGGGAAACTAAGAAGGATTTCCTAATTAGGTTACCTCTAGACCAGTGCTTTCCAATCCAGGTTCCATGGGACCCTATGATTCCTAGGGAGCAATGTTCCTTGAGCAATGAGTAGTTTGTGACTTTCAGATGCCAATGAATCCGAGAGGCTATCTTTTTCTTATTCTTTCGATTCTATTTTTATTCTTTCCTATTTCCTATTTTTCCCATTGTCCAGTAATGTTGAAGGAATTGTACTGTGAGCTGTATATATAGCAATTATAGTAGGGGTTCCCTGAAGACCTGAAAGTTATTGGGTTTCTTACATTTGTCTGTAAAACTAGACTGCCATGCCATAGCACGTCCGATAAATTGAATCCTATTCAAGCACCTAAATTAGGACATATATGTAAACAAATAAATATTATTGAGGTAGGAAACTTTGCAGCAGATTCACAAAAAAATAGCTGACAAAACAGTCTGAATACATTTTAATCCAGTAAAACTGACCCACAAACAGCTCCCACCAGGAAAATCCACTGAAATTACTTTGCTGCAGGGGAGTGTGAGGAAAGCAAGTATAAGTAGGTTGTGCAGGAAGGTGAGAAGCGGGGTCACCTAGGGTCACTATTACAAATTAAAAAGCTGGAGAAAAAAAAAAAAGCCGCTCAACACACAATTGCCATGTACGTTCTGATGGACAGAAACCAAACAAATTTGTATCAGCCTCTTCCAGTTCTGTATACATCTCAACTCACTCGAAGCGATGAGCCAGCAGAACTGAGAGCCAATCATGAGTTCAACATGCAAATGTGCTGACCAGTAATATTTTAACAAGAGAAGAAAGCAGAGTGGTCAAAGAGTTGACCTCATTAATCTGCTGCTGCTCTTTCACTGTCCAATAAGCAGGTTAGGGGTGTTAAGTTAATGCTACTGTATACCTAAACAGTAACAAAAGAACATGGTATCATCCCCCTGATGTTGTGTGATGGAGCGCTATCATTTTCAGGACTGGATGGACAAAAATACAATTTTCTGTTACAAATTCTGTTCTTGTATGTTTCCAAATGTGTATTTTGAGGTTTGCATGAAGGTCAGCTTTAAATACCTTTCTAATCGTTTTTAACGACGTAAAACCTATTTAAAGATTTATCTATTATTTTCCCAACACTTTTAGTCATAGTGAGAATTACTAGGACAAACAGGGATGGTAAATCTCCATAGAAGGAACATGGAGTGACAAGAAAAATGCCACAGATTCTAATCTTTCTCAGTTTCTAAAACAAACAAAAAATTCAGTTTTTTAGATACCTGGTAATTCCACTATGAATGACACTTCCTGGTAATTGGGTCACTGACAATGAAATCCAGTCAAAATGTTTTATTAAAAAGTGTGTCCAATGACAAAATGTAATGTTCACTTCTTAGTTTTGGGTACGTTAGGTTTTAATGCTGGCTGTGTCCCCGTGAAAAGATTTACTCTCTCTGTATGTCCTGGTGACCGCTATCACCCATACGAAGAGTAAGGAAAAAAAATAAATTATGATTGTAACAGAGCTGTTCCCCCATCTTACCCTCCCACTTTCCACCAATGAATCTAAGTTAACCCATAATCATGCCCTGATTATCACTGAATGGGGAGATGGAAGGAAATTGCTTCTGTTAGTTCTTTGAAGGAAGTTTTTCAGAAGCTTCCTTACCATCTCAGTGTGCTCTAGCAATGCACCGCCTATATAGACCTCAATGGGAATGCTCTCCACCCACATTGGTAGGCAGTGGCAGAGTGGCTGAAAATGTTACAGACACAACAAACTTTTTAACATAGGGAACCCCTTGAAATAACTTTTAGGTCCTCAGAGAACCTCTGCTATAATTACTATATCCTCAGCCCACAGTACATTAGTGTGGTGGTCAGTGGGAAGAATTCCTCTTAAATTGCTGGCCAGTAGAAAGAATGTCACCCTTATAAAGACAAAAAGATTCTTGGTGTCAGATAAACTGATCTGAGAGGCACAAATCGCCCTAACAACCTCTGGAGGAACCCTGACTGAAAAGGAAATGAACAAAAAAAAAAATCTAAATACCCTCAATCCCACAGGGTAGTCCGATCCATCCAGGGGTGTTATTCCTCTGGTCCTGCGTCATCCCGGAGCCACTGCTCCGGGCGCCGCCATCTTCTCCTCTTCTCCTCTTCTTCCAGGTTCTTCATCCTACGTCACCTGACCAAGGCGGGAGATCAGGTGAAGTAGCATGGAAAAAAAAAATTGCAGATCCTACAGTGCATGCATGAAATCGGCAAATTTTTCTATTTGCCCCAAAGGGCTCCTTCTGCACCCAAGAGCCTCCCCCAATATACGTGTTTTTTAAAGAAAAAAAAATTTGAAATGAAATTTCTGAGTTTAGGTATGCTTTAAGAAACACTGCATTATTTGGTTATATTTTTTTTTTTTTATTTAAAATGTTTTTTTTGCTGCGCAGGAAATGTTTAAACTTTGTTCCAAGATGTTATTGCTTTTTGTGTCACCATTGGCAGGTCTCACCCCTCTATCTGTGAAAGGAAAGGAAAAGTCCAACATTTTAGAGCTGCCCCCAGATGAAGGGTGAGGGTGAATCTTCCAATTGGATTTGCAAACCATTCCCCCATATTTTGAGAGATTTCCTTTTGCATTTTTGAAGCAGGAAGTGAAATTTCCCCCATGGAACACACTACTGGCAGGGTTCTGCTTTAACACTTTAAAACGATTGTAATCTGTGTATTCTCCTTGGTGGCAATGCGAGCACATGGTGTGTAATCAATATATGTCTCATATGATCACACACAATAGAAAGGACTGAGAGCAGGTTACTGACAGCCCTGCCTGATATCCCATGGTCACGTGATCCAGCTGCTAAACACAGGGCTGTCTGCTTGTGTACAATGATGTCAGGGATTGTTGTCAGTGTTGTGCACTAATCACACATTCACCCCCTCACTGGTCCAATAACACCCCTTCCTTGTGTCTCAACTCCCCAACCCTCATATAGATCCCCAGACTGAGGATATAACATTCTGTATTTGTTGTGTCTGCTTTACTCCCTCCCCTCCCCCTCCGCCTATTCATGTGTCTTCATACTGACTCGGGCACTCCCCAACGTCCAATGAGCGGCCACCTTATTAACTCCCTCCCGGACTTCACCTCTCACCGCCCTCAGAAGCTCCCTAAAGACATCCTATGAGCCCCAATCGCACCCGCCGCTGATAGCCGAGTCCCGGCACCCCGGTTCGAACTCCTTACCTGCAGCCCAAGCCGAGCGTCGTTGAGAAAGTTACCCCCTCTCCTCCTTGCCCTCTCCAAGATGGCGGCCTGAATACTAGGGCGGAGCGACCAATGGGAACGTGGAATGAAAGGCCGAGAGCCAATCAATTGCTGCCTTTTAGCCACGTGTGTCCTGAGGTAGAGGATGGCGAGGCGGATAGAGTGATCATTACATCAGTACATTTGGATTGTGAGAGTGATCCCTGAGCCAAAGGAAAAAAATATAAAAACTAGGAATTCTGATATGGTATTACAGACCACTGTGATGTTAACGCAATTGTTGACATAATTCCTCAGAATTGAATTGTAGAAAGCAGTGCTGCTGTAGATTTTTTTTATTGACTGAAAAATAAATCTGACTTAGGGTTTAGGTCTGTCTGTCCGTTTCACACTTCATTATTATTTATGAATGAACATAGTGTGAAATTTAGAACACCTAAACTGTAAACACTAATATGTGTGGCACTTTATGGGGATTTTACTTCTTGTCATGTAGATACAACAGGAAGTGAGAAAAAGATAACTCCAAGACAAAGGAAAGACCTTGTCAGTGCATTGCTGGGATATGCGCTAATGAAACTAACTTTGCTAATGTTTTCTGGAACCATTCAAACACATTACCCAGCTCACCTCTGAGGCACATGTGTTGCAGCACACTACACATTTCAGTAAAGCACTGCCAGAAAATACACACACTTGTGCATTACAGTGTGCCAATGTATGTGTTCATGTTGGTATGTATTGCATTTGGAAAGTCTGTTAGGTGAAACGAGGTGCCTACCAGCTTGATGGGGTTTTATCTATTTAACTTTATTGATTATGAGATGAATACGTATTGGTGTTTCACCCCAAAAAAAATACACTCTATACCCTGCACTGAGCAATTTCTGTTGGCATTGCAATGCCCTGCCAACATATCCTCTGGACCTGCCAAGGTATTGCTCCATTTTGGGGGGAGCTGGGACCAGCCTCTTCCCTGATTAATATCTTTTCCGACATGAAAAGACCCCTAACTTCTCTTGGCAAGACCTTGCCAAGCCAAAGGCTAAATTGATCTCACATTCTGACCCTAATAGGTGTTCCAATACACTTAAATGGACGTTTCCACTTCACCCTTCCAGAATGAAACTTTACAAGCAGAGTAAGGACATTTAACTCCTGACTGCTAGACTGAATAATCGGTTGGAGAAACATAAAAATTTTTCTTTCTGTTCCCCTCTCTCTTCTTCTTTTTCTTTATCTCAGTCTTTTTTCCATCTAGTGAAAAACAAAAAGGGATAAATAGCACGAAGCTAAGTAGCTCTTCAGATGGCTCATTGGAAAAAAACAATGACCAGACACAAAGTCAGTCCTAGGTTCGTACCCTGACACCCTGCATCTGCCAGGTGCTTGAATGAGTGTACTCCACTGCTCATGTGCAGAGGGTATTCCATCTGGAAGATTTGGTGAGGATGCTCAAGGATGTCACATTCCTAGTTTAAGGTATTGAGGCTCGCTCTCTCATCATCTGCTTTTTTTACTTTGTTATTCATATTATTTGAGAAGCTCCACTTGTTGTTTAGTAAGGCATTTATCTAATAAAGAAAGAAGGCATTTCTGTTCTGTGCATCCGTTTATAG
Organism: Pyxicephalus adspersus; assembly: GCF_032062135.1. Classification (NCBI taxonomy): domain Eukaryota; kingdom Metazoa; phylum Chordata; class Amphibia; order Anura; family Pyxicephalidae; genus Pyxicephalus; species Pyxicephalus adspersus. The sequence continues at coordinate 41,205,415 of NC_092859.1, forward strand.
GATAAAATGTTTACCTAAAAATCTTTGCTCTAGGAAAGGAAGGCTCTGCATAAGGATCCTTTGCCTTTCAGCAGCCTCTGGAAACTCCAGTCTCTACTGCTCATCCTGTCTCAGAAGAACTTATGCAGCTGCCCAGGGCAAGATGGTGGACCCTCCGTGTCACCAGCTCAGTTGACACAGATGTACGCAGGGGGTGGGAGTCACATGACCAGCAAATGAGAGAACTCTCCATCTGAGGAAGTGCTGGAGCAGAGGAAGCTCAGGTGGAGTTTACACTTCTGCCAGCAGAGGGAGTGCTTCTGTGAAATACTCTGGTTCTCTGGGGTAAAGAGGCAGCTCTCAGAGAATCACATGATTGAGACCAGGAAGTGTCCAACGGACAGAATTCCAGAACAGGGCTGGTACTTACTGCTGGCTGAGGAATGTAAGATGACACAGACAGTGGCACAGATTCCTGGTCCTGTGGGGATCTGTGACAGAAAGAACCCGGCATCTATCTTCAGGTCTGACAGAAAGGACACTTAATTAAATCTTGCACACAAAGGCCGGAAAACTTCAGCGCCTAGCATGCTCTGAGAGGGTCATGTTAGGTCACTCTTCTCCCCCCTCCATTCAGCGTCACTCCATAGTTATCCAGCTTCACCATATGTCCATGCTTGCCCTTGAGTCTTTCATCGACTCTAGAGCAGCTTTAAATTTCATCTCAGCTACCCTTGTCAAGGAATGTGCTTGGCAAATGGAGCCATTATCTCAACCTCTGACTAGACCCATAGAAAAGTCTGCTGGTGTGTTACATCATGGGACTATAACTTTTATTGTGTTTCATCAGGCCACCTCTGGAGTCATTCTGGGCCTCCCATGGCTTCAACAATACTCCCCTGTGCTGGACTGGTCTACTCCAGAGATATTGGCTTGGGGTCCCTTATTTCACTCCAAATGCCTGACCAAGCTTACACCTCTCCGGCCTCTTGCTTTCTCCACCATTCTCCTTTCTTAGTATATGGATTTCAAGGACGTCTTTCCAAGCGCAAGACCGAGGATCTACCTCCCCACTGGTCTTACCATCACGATAGACCCTATTCCTATCTTCACACCTCCCAGAGGACAGGTATACCCCCTCCGAGACCCAGACTATGAGTGAGTATATGAAGGAAAATCTGGGGATTTAAAAATATGTCCTCTTCCCCTGCTGGAGCAGGGTTTTCTTTGTCCAGAAAAAAGATGGGACTCCATAAAGAACTGCTACCCACAGCTGCTCCTTCCTGAGCTCTTGGACTGTCTCCGTGGTGGTTCAAAAGAGATCTCCGAGGTGCATATAATCTAATTCGGATCAAGGGGGAAGATGAATGGAAAACAGCGTTTAACACCAGAGACGGGCATTTATATATCTTTTATATATCTGTGTTATTGTTTATTTGGATGAAATTCAGATTTTTTTCCTCTGACTTGCTCACTCACTGATAGCATGTCTGTTCAGTCCTACAAAGGCTTTGAGACAACGGACTCTATGCAAATATGCAAAGGCAGAGAAGTGCTTGTTTGACACCCCCTCAGGTGCCCTTTCTGGGCTACATTGTTTCTAAAGAAAGCCTCTCCATGGATCCTGGAAAGGTTGCAGCCATTTCTAACTGGCCACTACCCTGCTGCCTCAAGGCTACTCAGCAATTTCTGGGATTTACCAATTATTACTGGCAATTTATTAAAAATTACTCCTTCTTTGCCTAATCTGACAATCCTGACTGAATTTAACACCCTTTCCAACTTTAAAATTAACTATTCCAAATCAGCAGCTTTGGATGTGACACTCCTAACTGGAACCCGCTCCCATCTCCAGCAATCGTTTGCTTTCCGATGGGAACCCCATGCGATCACATACTTAGGCATGAAAATACCCAAAACACTCTCAGAGTTATTTAACCCCCCTAGCGGTATTCCCGAGTGTGACTCGGGGTGGGAAAAATTGCCAAAAGTGGTAATCCCGAGTCACACTCGGGGTACCTTTGGGGGACCCCTTACCTTATCCCCGCGCTCCAGCGGCGATCTCACGATCCCGCTGTGATGGGGCACTTCTCTTCTCACTTCTCCGTCGGGGGGCGTGGCCGGGCGGGAAATTTAAAAGCAGATTACCGAGTAATCTGCTTTTAAATACTGCCCGGGTCCCCACCACCCCGATGCACACATCTGCAGTTAGATGCGATGCACCATGCAGGATTTCTGCTTGGTGCATCGCATCTAACTGCAGATGCGATCACCAACAGTAAATCCAGAGGGTGATACGAGCAGAGATTTCCCGCTGGCAGCACCCCCTGGATCTACTCCTGCTTGCATCTCCCGGAGGCTGATCTCCGGGTGATGCGGTAGGGGAAGCAGGGGGGTGTCCCCGCCCTGCTCATTCCCCTGCTCGCATCTCCCGGAGGCTGATCTCCGGGTGATGTGAGCAGGAGAGTGAGCAGCAGGGACATTCCCCTACCGCATCACCCGGAGATCAGCCTCCGGGAGATGCGAGCAGGGGAATGAGCAGGGCGGGGACATCCCCACCGCATCACCCGGCAAGATGTGTGACATCTTCCGGGTGATGCGGTGGAGTGATGGATTGTGGGGGCGGGAAATTTAAAAGCAGATTACTATGTAATCTGCCTTTAAATTTTTTTTACAGTAAAAAAACACACAATAAAAGTATAAATACACATTGTAGTATACCAAGCATTATTGCCCAGTGCCCTGATTTTCATTTTGCCCACTATTAGCCCTGACCTTGATCTGATCTTTTGATGGCTTATAAATCACTTCCTGAATGTATCACTTTGTCTTTGACCTTGATGTTCTTGACTGTTTGCTGGAAACCGCATGGCATCCAAACGGCATCTCGCCGGCGCAAGCGCTGTTTTGGAGGAATTTGAAAGCAGCGATAGCGATTTGGAGTCCCTTGTGGAATCAAGCTTATTTCATTATTTTTTATAATTATGTATTATAATTATGTATTATATTATAATTTATGATTATAATATAATAAATAAATATAATTATTGTACCCGGGAGTTAATCCTAAGAATTACAGGCCCACAATATAAACAAAAATTTCTACGCAAAAAAAATTGGATCACTTTTTGCATCAAAAAATGACAGAATTAGAATGCTAGGGGGGTTAATAGGAACTTTATCCCGCTGCTCTCCACAGTAAACTCTGATTTGGTTAAGTGGGATAAATTGACTTTTTCTTGGATGGGACGCATAAATGTTATCAAAATGAATATTCTCCCTCGGTTTTTGTACCTTTTTTAAACGCTGCCCATTAAAATTCCTGGGTCCTTTTTTAGGAACCTCAACTGCAAACTTTTTCGCTTTATTTGGCGTAATAAAGCTCCAAGGCTTTGCAGATCCTTACTTATGAGGTCCAAACTGGAAGGGGGTCTGGGAGTTCCGAACCTATTCCATTACTATTTGTCGGCCCACCTGACACGGGTATTGGATTGGTGCAGAAACAGGAGATTAAAACAATGGATATTTTTGGAACAATGTTTTTGCCCAACACCTCTGCACCTCCTTCCCTGGCTGCCAATTTCGGCCTTCCTGAGTCTTAAATCCCATCCTATGGTGGGATATACATGGGAGCTGACGGTAAGGAACTTCCACCGTTTACATCTTTCACCCTCCCCATCACCTCTATTTATGGTACTGGGCAACCCGTCCTTCCCTCCTGGGATGGATGACGGGAGGTTTAAAGAACTGCTTTCTGCCGGGGTATGCAGAGTGATACACTTTATTAGATCAAACAGATGGATTGACCCAGGGGGCCTTGGAGAGGCCATGGGTGACTTTCATTTGGACTTCTGGAAAACTATGCAGCTTATCCACTTCCTGGCTGATCTTCGCCCGGCTCTGTCCTACTGTAGGTCTCTTACTCCTTTTGAACAGCTATGTATGGGTGAAGGGGGTGTTAGACAAACTTTGTCTGTAGTTTATGGGCTGTTGCAAACCCCCCCTCCTGACCACACACCTACATTCCTAGGTTTTTGGGAGGCCGATTTGGGTCTCTCACTCTCTGTGGAGCAGAAAGAAAATATCCTCTATTGGACTCATAAAGCTTCCATTGCTAGTAAATACCAGAAAATTTGCTTCAAAGTGGTCTCGAGATGGTACCGCACCCCTGAGAAACTGCATCACATTTTCCCAGAGGTTTTTGACCGTTGTTGGTGGTGTCAGACGGAGAAAGGCACGCTGCTTCTTATATTTTGGCTTTGCCCACTCTTGCGGAATTTCTCCCCACTGTTAGGACCATTGTTCAACAGATGGCAGACCAAGACATTCCTGATGACCCGTCTTTTTTCCTTCTTCAACATAACTCATTTTCAAGGAAGGCATACAAAAGCTCGGTCGTCAGGCATCCTCTTGTGGCTGCCCTTTCCTGCATTTCTGCTAGCTGGCGAAATTCGACTCCACCCACGATTGGATTGTGGTTGAGTAAAGTTAATGAAATCCATCGTATGGAGGATCTTACCTTCACTGTGGGGGGGACTGGCAGGAAGGTGGCTTATACCTAGCACTACTGGTCACAATTTATGCTTACTACCGAATACCGAGACCTTGCTTCCTATAACTGAATTCTAAGTTTGGTTCTCATGCTTATAGTTTTTCCTTTAGGAGAGACCCCTCATCCGGTGTACTTTTCCTCTTACTCTCTCCCCCGCCCCCTTCCCTTTGTGTCCCACACCACCCCCTGTATACCATTTTGTTTTGCTATTTAATTACAGTTGCTTTTTCTGTTTATTTTTACTTGCACTTTTTACTTTGTAGTGTATTATTGTTGTTACAACTTTGCACTAACATGATTGGATTATTATTATGGTTGTTATGTCAATATGTGCCTGTTTATATGATTTAATTCCGACCCGGCGATATTTTGCATCCCTTCCCCTGTTTTTATTGTACCCTGTTTTTAAAATTTTAAATAAAGAATGTTTAAAAAAAAAAAATTACTCCACACTGGTGGCTCCCATTACTGCACTAACCCAGAAGGATGCTGACACTAACAATTGGCCCTCTGGGACTATTGAGGCTTTTCATACACAATCTTTACAACAATCTCTCTTTTTGGCCCAGGTCTGGTTAGGCCGGATGTCACCAACCCTTCTTAACAGAGGTTGACGCCTTCTCTGTCGGAGTAGGAGCTATCCTTCCAGACCCTACTGGAACCAGACACCAATGTGTTTTCCCCAGCAGAAAAGATATGTTTCATTGGAGACAGATACCGCCTAGTCATCAAGCTACCTCTTGAACAATGGCACTATCTTTTGGAGGGTTCCCCCCAACAAGATCACACTTGTTACAGATCATAAAAACCTCCAGTATCTGCAGTCTGCCTGTCATCTCAAACCCTGGCAAGCTCATTGGTATTTTTTCTTTTCTTGTTTTGATTTTGTGATTACCTTTAAACTCGGTTCCACCAACTCCTGAGCAGGCGCTTTTTTCTCTTTGATCAGGATTCCAAGGCTGCTGTTGATTTTCCCTCTAGCCAACATCCTTGCCTTAACCTTTATCTAGGAATCCGCTATCCCACTTGGTAAAATCTCCAAGGTTTTCAATGGAAGCTTTCGTAATGTATTAAAACACCTATAAACGTGTGAAAATGGCTATAAACTGAAAATATATATATATAAAAAAAAATTGATTTCAATGGAGGCGTTTTTGTGTGTTTATAAATGTTTTTAATAGTTAAAACAAAGCAAGGAGCAAAAATTTGTCTTAAGAATTGCCCTGGTGTAGACTACCCATTGGAATGCATGGGTATTTCAATAATGGGCTTTTAAACACTGGGAAAACAGTCTGTGTAGACAAAGGCTTAGCACCAACTGCACACTTTTCTCCTACACCTCTAGCACATATAGTGCACTTCTTTCATCTACTTATAGCACAGGGTCATCCATACACTTTTCTACTCCTTTAGGGTCAGTTGGTCATATCTTGTTCACTCTGCCTACAAAACCAATTGTGCACTTCTGTCCCTCATCTTAGGTATTTACTGTGCACTCCTCAACATCTAGCAAGGAATGTTTGCTCCTCCTGCAACTGCAACCTTTCACTCTTCTGCCTCCAGTGTTAACTGTGCATTTCTTCTTCTTCCAGACTATTCAAATCATGCACCTTCTCTCCTTCATTCTCCTTCTATTTCTCCAGGGCAGACTGTAGGCTTTTGCTCTCTTTTACTAAGCATACACTTCTTTCCACCTCCAGCACCAACTGTGCACTTCTCCTCTGTCTCCAGGGACGACTGTGCCCTTCTGTCTCTCTTGCAATTGCAATAAAACTTTGTTTACATGTGTTCAGTGTGCTAAAAAGTGTCTGAATACTTTTAGCCACAGTTTATCTGAGTAATGTACGAGGGGGTGCGGAGAAGTTCCTGGCCTTCCCCAGAAGGAAGAAAGCCAGAGTTTTGAAATAACACATTTATTCAACATATTCCCTCCTGAGACTGATGCCCTTAGTACAGCGTACAGTGTAATTGCAGCTTTTCTAGACCATTCAAATAAAAGTCATTTGGTTTTGCCACAAACCAGCTCTCAGGAGCATCTTTGACGTCAGAAATGTCCTCAAAACATTACCCCTTCAGGTGTTTCTTCAAATTCAGGAACAGATATTAGTCCGAAGGGGCCAAGTCAGGTGAGTGGGGGTGGGGGGGGGGGGGGTGGACCAATTAGATGTGTGTGCAGGTGTATTGTCCTTAAAAAAAGGATCCTTTCAACTTTACACGGCGTTTTGTCTTTATTGCCTCCTTCAGCTGGTCCAGGAGGTTAGCATAATACTGTCCAGTGATACTAGAGCCCTGAGGTAGGTAGTCCACCAACAGAATACCGTCTTTGTCCCAGAAAACAGATGCCATTACTTTTTTGGCCGATTTCTGGATTCAGAACTTCTTCGACGGTGGGGACCTGCTGTGACACCATTCCTTTGACTGTTTCTTGGTTTCAGGATCATAGATGTGGAGCCAGGTTTCATCCTCAGTCACTAACCTAGCCAAAAAGTCCTGTGCAGGTTCAAAATGGGTCAAAACGGCTTTGGATGGTTCAATTCGTTCCTTCTTCTGATCACTGTTCACACATTTCGGCACCCACTTCGCTAAAAGCTTTCGCATGTCTAGGATAGTGGTGATAACAAACCCAACACATTCCCGTGAGATGTCAAGTATCTGGGCTATCTTTTTTGCGGATATTCGCTGGTCCTCAATAATCAGCTCATGGACAGCATTTCAGGTTGCCGGGTCAGTTGAGGTTGGGGGTGCCCTCTGTGGGGCTCATCTTCAATGGTGAAATGCCCAGTCATGAAACGAGATATCCAGGTTATGACAGTGCTGTAGGAAGGACACTTCTACCCCAGTGTTTGTGACATCTCAGTGTGAATGTCCTTTGCTGACTTTCCCTGGAGAAACAAAAACTTCATGACAGCTCGTAACTCCTATTGGGTTAGCACAAGCTCATTTATTGTCAATTATGTCTCACCAACAATAATGTTTTACCAGTATATACTGGTATATGTATACCATATATGAGGTCATCCTAAAGGAATGCAGCATATCCTTTAACTGATGTCCTTATAAGGTAAAATACTGGTTTAAGGGATGATCATTGGTCAGTACTGGTCAAACACTGGCCATTGTCTTAGTTCCTGAGTAGTTAAAAACACAGTGCCATACCTAATTAACTAGTCTTGACCAGAACTAACTGTATGCAACATGTTTTTTGATCATCTGCCAACCCAAATAATTTGGAAGACTCCTTGGATGAATGCAAACCACTTCCGCAGCTAAGTATTTTTGTTATATCTAAGTGTTTGTAACTGCATTGTTTTATCTGTCTTTATTATTAAATGGTATAATCTTTCAAGTCTTTGTGTTATCTCTCTTTGTACACTTCAAATTGAACCCATCAATATTTGCATAAACTGTCACAAATTATATCCGTGACATAACACTTGGTACCAGGAGACGTGGGGTTTGATTTGTGCAAACTAGAGATATTGATGATAAGATTGATAGTGGGAGAATTATGATTGTGTTTGTGCTGATTTATTATTTTGGTTTTTGTATTGTAAGTCATAGTGCAATCAGAATAATATGCAGAAGTTGTTTAGCTGGGGTAAATGAAAGTTGCAAGATGATCAGAGTGCGAGTCTACTCCCAGGTTGGGTGTCCACATCTGGACAGTGGAACCCAATTGCTCGCCAGTGTAATAAATATGTTGC
>NC_092859.1:41214190-41248397 GCF_032062135.1 Pyxicephalus adspersus
ATACAGACATGAGACCACCACAGGGACCGTCTGCAGAACAGAATATGACAGAGGAGACTCGTTCATATACTGCAGGGGAGCTGACTGAGCTAGAACAGAAATATAGACAGATACCTGGAGAAGGAATTTTGACATGGTTATTGCGAATTTGGGATCAGGGTGGGGACGGTGTGATGCTGACTAATACTGAAGCAATTGGACTGGGAAGTGTATCCTTTGACCCCAGAGTCCGTCTTCAAATGCACAGGGCACGCAATACTGATCACCCCTTTAGTTTGTTGCATTTGATTAGAGACTCTGTGGCCCAAGTATATGAGACTCCAACAGAACTGATGGATGTATCTTTTTGGCATACATTGGGTGAGGGGATTCAGAGAGTACGAGAGGCTTGGTGTATTACAGGATTGGTTAGGGATCCCCTTCCTATAGATGGACATTATGGGGTATCTACCACCTGGGTGGGACCAGACATGTCCCGATTTACTCCTTTAATGAGACAGAAAATCCTTAAGACAGCGCCACAACATTTACGCCCTGCACTATTCACAGTATTAAGTGCTTTAGATGGAAGGCAAGGGAATGTGCATGAAGCACCTACATTAATGGGTCAGTTAGAGGAGATTGAAAAAGGACCAGGACATAAGCAAAGACCAATACAGAAAACCGAAAAGGGGGATTTCATAAAGAGGTTTAAAATGACCAGAAAACAGTTGTTTCTTGATCTGCTTAACAGTGGAGTTCCCAAAGCAGACATTGATGGGATTCCTACTACTGATCTGTTCAAGCGCTGGAAACAACTGAAGGATAGAGGGAAGTTACAGCCAGCCAGACTCAAGAAGGTGTCATCTAGTAATGTAGAAAAAAAACACCCCTCCTACACCTACACTTCCCCTGAAAAGAAACAACCCATTTGGAGAGGGACAAACAGCTTTATATGATTATGTTACAACACATACGCCCTCCAAGAGAGGAAAAAGGTGGGGGGTACCACAGTCCATATATCATTGACTAAAAGATAAATCCCCTGCTCCACTGATCAGAATCTGAAGTTGGGGAACAGCCACTATATGGGTGACAGTGGAAGGTTTGGGAAGACAGATTACAAGGGCTTCTAAGGTTGACTGCAGACTACAAATAGGCAATGGTCCTGTCTTTAATGCCAACATATTTGCATCTGAATTGCCAAACAACATAACAGAAATGGATATCTTACAGGGCCAGACTATCCATACAATGAGAGGGATGTATGTGTTTGGCACTTCAGTCTGTTTTTTCTCTGTGTTTGCAGTCAAACCCATTGTGAGGGGTCATGCTAAATGAACATCAGTGTACATTCTACCCCTGAAGCACCCAGTTTATTTGAAGCAATATTAGGGTACATAATAAAATTACAGAGACTATCCAGGCCCTGTTGGAAGCGGGGGCATTCAGATCATCACTCAGTCCTTTTATTGCTCCTGTTTTTCCTGTAAATAAACTTGATGGATACTACATAATGACCACTGACTATCCAGAGTTTAAAAAAATGGTCCATCTATTTGCTGCGGCTGATTTGGATATGGTGACACTTGTAGAGACTGTTGCTCAGACAGTGGGGGAGTGGCAATCGTTACTAGATTTATCAAACATTTTCTTTCCAAAGACCATTGATGAGGAGTCTCAGGACCAATTTGTGTTTACCTGGGATGGAAGACAACATGCCACAATTGGATTATTACAAGGTTACCCACACAGCTCAATGATTTGTCATGGATTGGTTGCTAAAAATCTAGTAAAGCTTCCACTGATTTCTTACCCGGAACAGGTCTAGATGAAGTACCAAACAACAACCAGTGGTAAAACGGACAGAGTTAAGTAAAGTGGTGGTATTTCTGCTCAGGAATCACCCATTTTGAATCAACAGTTAGTGAGACTGGTGACTGCACCTGTTGAACTGAAAGCACCTGTGTTCATGACTGATGGGAAACTTTGAAAAAAGGCTTCGGATTGGGAGCATTTGACAGCTGATGAATAAATAATTGTGTGATAGACTGATAGTTGAGCTATGAACAAATTTGGACTACTACTGCTTTTCAACCCTCCACAGAGACAATGTTCTATCAGATTGAGAGGGAGGGTTTAGCTGATATGCTGAAATACATGCCATGGACATGAAGATCGAAGATGCCGCAAGTTCATCTGGACGTAATGAAAGTTATAATGACCTGCTCAAACAAAAAAAGAGTTGACCCCCACAAATACATAGATTGGGTTTGGGTTATGTCACAAGCCTCATTTTTGTAAATCAGTGGGTGGTGGGGGTAGTACACCATTCCTTTACATGTTAGGTTAGGGACAACAAAGTATTTTCTGAACTAGTTTTTTATTGTTAAAAAGTGACAAGATAGACATTTTTGGGGGTCTGTTGTGGAAGAAAAACTGTGAGTTTGTATAAACTGGACTACTGTATTCTATCAGGCATACATAAAAAGATGATGTGACTATGACCCATTGCCTGACTGATATGACAGTGACTTGACCCAAGACATTTTTCAATAATGTTATGTGAATATTTGCATGGATATGGATAATATCCTGTATAGCAGATAGAGGAAGGGAAAGTAAGACGAAAGATTAAGTATTTGCTAGTAAAAACTAATACTAATGTAAAACTCAGAGATGTTGATGTTAACCATGTTTATTTTCCTTTCCACAGACTAGTTCCAATCTTGGTGGCTCTAATTGGTATCACAATGACCTGGAGTGGATTCTGATTATCAACATCTTATACAGGACACCTTTGAAAATAAAATTTTGTATATGCATCACCGTTATGCCCAGCTGATGAATAAGAGGGACTGCTGGATATGTACTCATAGTCCATTGTCAGCTAGAAATATGCCATGCATTGCCATTCTAGTACCACCGGAGGTACTTTTACACAGGACATTTTGTTTATGGGAACCTGACTTTGGGAACGTTATATTATACAAAAACAGGAATCAAATATACACCGATGGAAGAAAAGAGTGACTGAAATCTAAAATGGACAAATTGCTAATCCTGGTTAAATCCTGTCATTTGATTCTTAAGGGTTGGGATTAAGAGTGAAGCTATATTACATGTTTTATGGTATATAGTAATTGTTATGCTAATTATTTATGTGTTGATTTGTTTTTCTGTTTTATAACTAAGTGTACTGATTCAACACTGAAAGTTCCGCCTTTGGGTACTGTTGGTATTTCATTATGATGTTGGTGAGCCAGGGAGTGGAGTGTTGGGTTAGCACAAGTTTATTTAATGTCAATTATGTCTCACCAACAATAATGCTTTACCAGTATATACTGGTATATATATACCATATATGAGGTCATCCTAAAAGAATGCAGCATACCGTTTAACTGATATCCTTATAAGGTATAATACTGGTTAAAGGGATGATCATTGGTCAGTACTGGTCAAACACTGGCCATTGTCTTAGTTCCTGAGTAGTTAAAAACACAGTGCCATACCTAATAAACTAGTCTTGACCAGAACTAACTGTATGCAACATGTTTTTGATCATCTGCCAAGCCATTAATTTGGAAGACTCCTTGGATGAATGCAACCCACTTCCGCAGCTAAGTATTTTTGTTATATCTAAGTCTTTGTAACTCCATTGTTTTATCTATCTGTCTTTATTATTAAATAGTATAATCTTTCAAGTCTGTGTATCTCTCTTTGTACACTTCAAATTGAACCCATCAATATTTGCATAAACTGTCACAAAATTTATCCGTGACATAACAACTCCAACGACGTGAAACATGCTTGTGTCTCTGCCATCACAGCTTCTAACTAAAAGAAAAAACAGTTTTAAGAATGGCAAAGACCTGATATTTGCACAGTCACATAGTAAGATATTAGGCTGCCATATGCCCCCACACTCGTTTTTCTATTTCATCTGGAAGGGGGCAAAGCCAGGAACTTCTCAGCACCCCCTCGTATTCCCTGGTATGAGACTCTAGTACGGCTTTTAGCAGATGCTAAAATACCCCTTACCCTTTTTCAATATGCTGTAAGTTCCAAGTGAGTAATGCACCATCAACTTAGTTTAAACTTAAGGTCAATGAGGCTATCTACTTCTTTGTTTAAAATGAAAACCCACTCAGACAGCATCACAAAGTAATTTATACTAAATTATTTTGTTTAAAGGAGCACTAAACTCTCCTTTCTACATTCCATCACCAACACCAATTTCTTCACCTGGTCTTCTATCAGGTTCAAGTCTATGGCCATCTTGATTGTCCAGGCCAAATAGTGTAACTCCTGTGTACATGCTCATCCATTCTTGGCAGGTATCCTGGGATTGTACACTGGGCTGTACATATAGCTCAATGCACATTTAACAAAAGATTGTGAACAGACAGGTAAGTTTGTTTTATTTGCCTAACTGTTCACAATTTTTCATTTACTTCCACTTTACAATATAACTATTTAATAGCAATAGTTTACTTTTTTTTATTATTAAATTAGAAAGAGGCAGATACACAAGTGGTGGACAAAAAAAGGGGCAAGAGTTATCTTTGCTTTTATTGAAAATAATTGGAGTCATATTTATTTAGTAGGCACAAAGCAAATGAAAACAATGTATTACACTAAAATTAAGCATTATTAAGCATTTTTGGTATTATTAGGTAAGTATGACGGGTGTGTTCCCAACTGAGGTAGCCTGCTAAAAAGGTTCAGTGAGTAACAATATAACAGTAAAAGTAAACACAGAACTTTCAAGTGTAAATACTATGCATTCACATAAGGTTTAAAATGATGCCTAAAAAAGTTCCATGAAACAGCATCTACTATCAATAAAAAATTATTTCACCGGGGTTAAATTTAAGGCTTAGGGATTTTTATTATTCTCTTAGTATCTAGTAATAGTAGTTTAATGTTTATTCCTTGAAAAGTAGAAAAGCTGAAATGTGCAGACAGTGGTATTTTTCTGGTGTGCAATTGGTAGGCATAATATATTTATACCCGAGTTATTGTACCACTATCACAGGCACAGAGCTGGGCTTTATTCCTACAACTGCCACACTTGCCTTGGCCAGGCATGGGTGACTTCAAGCTTCCAGATGTTACAAAAAACTAAAATGTCCAACCATTCATTGTGTTTTTACCTATAAGTAAGGCTTTATCTATAAGTGAAAGGCTGTACTGGTCCCAAGTGTGGAATGGGCAGTATTCTGGCTTGTAATGTAATCTAACAATATATTAGTTACTCACTACATACCTTAAAGGTAGTTTTAATTTCTTAGTTCCTAAAATATGCAGCACACATTTTGTATATATTTTAGGCTGTTTGTCAAAAATTATTAACTTTTTAGTAAATCACAAAAAAAAATTACTATATGTTATGTTATATCCTGTGCATATGTAGACATTTTTCAATATCAATTATAGCAAAACAAAATTTAAAAGTAAAAACTGATACAAAACAGCAGCAGCAATAAAAGATCTTGGAATGCAGGACACAGTCTTCACCGCCAATAGTATTACATGTGATTATTGCGATTCCACTTTTTTATGGCAGTAAACTTCCATGCTTCGATACAATGGGCTAGTGCAATTTGTTCAGGAAAATCATTTTCTAATTCTTGGAAGGAAATACCTTTGTCATCAAGGAGAGGAACTAGCACATCCTTTAAGCTGCAATGAAAAATGTTTTCATTATTATTAATTGGCAACAGTGAGGAAGGGGGGTATTCTTTAAATGTAAATTTTTATAGTGCATTATAAGGGTGAAAAGGCACAATTAAAGCCATGACAGGCCATGTGACTGCTATAGGACCCAGAAGCTGGTCCAGAGTGGCTTGGAAATGCAACTAGTGATACCATTTAAAAATACAGTATATTTAGATTTATTATTTGAATGTATAGCAAGGAGACCTCAATACAACTGCAACAAAATGAAAATAATAAAGATTTAGCATCAGGAATTTTCCCTGAGATGAAAATGTGAAAACCATGGAGCCTCTAATGGTTTTGCTAAAACTAAAGCAAGACATACCATTTAATTGTGTAGGCATGATTAGATCATCCAATTGTATGTCTGTTGGCTGACCATAAAATAATGATTGCTCTCCTTTTGTAAATGTACTTGATTTAGGGAGTGGAGCAGGAAAGAGGAAGGATCTTATACCTTGTTTCCCCGAAAATAAGACAGTGTCTTATATTTATTTTACCTCTGAAAATCTCATTAGGGCTTATTTTCAGGGGATGTCTTATTTTTCTCACAAAAAAATCTATATTTATTCATGTACAAAAATCTGTATTTACCAAAACCTGCAACCAATATCACTATAGAAAGATACCTCTGTGTTACCTGTGACCTGTCAAAATCACAGATTTCTTCTGTTATATACAAGAAGTCATGAATAAGAATTGACATAAATGAGTAATGAAAAAAAACACAGCTTCGTAAGCAAACAAGTGCAACATAACAAGAAAATGTGCTGACAATGAACATGTGACTCATAGAGTTACATGTTAAATCTGAGTAAAAGCAAAAAAAAAATCAATTAATAAATATGCATTGCTGCTAATGAATAAAATACCAGCAGAGACCTTTTGAAAAGAGAATCCACCAACCTCTGAGTGCTAGTGTCACACCTGTACTGTAGGTTAATTAACCCTGCGATTTCTTCACCCCTTGCTCCAGTGCTTTTGAAATCTCCTGCTCTCTCTCTCTCTCTGCTCCCTCCTTCCTCTTGGTATCCCTCCGTGTACCACGTGACCACAGCCTCCGAAGAAGCCAATAGGGCTTACTTTCAGGGGAGGGCTTTTATTTCAAGCTTGCTCGAAAACAGCCAAAAATCCTGCTAGGGCTTACTTTCGGGGGGTGTCTTATTTTCGGGGAAACACGGTATAATATCTCCCAGTGCTCACACAGTGATGTGATATTGTTTACAAACCATTCTGATTAGTTCTCGCTGGAAGAAAAATGACTGTTAAATGTTTACTACTTCCATGGCCAGTGGTCACCTGTCCTGACAGAAACCAAGGTATTACTGTACTTAACAAAATATACAACTAATAGAATGGTCCAAAAGTCACTTACCTCCATGAAGGTTTGAAATTATCCACACTTTGTGACTTCCTTAATTTCAACATGATCATTTCATGCAGCTCCAGAAGAAAACAATTGATGCCATTCTGCTCCAGGAACATATTGAGAGCATGCTGCCTCTCCCTATCCAGTTTCTGCTTGTAGGCTTTGTCCACATTAGCGAATGGATCCTAAAAAATCATTATGAAAAAATGTGGTTAGAGATCCTTATAACTTTCTAATTGTTCTGCACTTAATCCATTCATTGTCAGTAGATGCTAGGCATTACTTTAAACATGCATGGCCATTGCCTACAAGGAAACATATTTATATGTGACTAACATAACAACTGTAACCTAAAATGAACACCTACCTAATATGTTAACCTTACCATGTTTTTTCCCATCAAAGGCTCCAAGAAATATGCTACAATCTTGGTGACAACCCTTCCCCATCCTTTACTAACATTAGGAGATATTATTATAATGTCTACAGGTACATTACAAATTATTAAACCTTCTAGTTGTTCAGTCATGATACAATAGCTGTTCTAGACAATCTCCTACCTAGAGTACCTAGGAGCTTACCTTATAATAAACTTTTATTTTTCTGATTTCATTGAGATTTTTTTGTGTAAACTTATATTAAGCCACATGATGGGTCTAAAAAAATCTATCTATATATTGCAGTCTTATTATTTTTACCTGATAATCCTGCAGATTGCATACCACCTTTCGCAGGGTGACAGCACTGACTATTCACCACATCCATGAAGGGAGCCTTGGTTTTCAAACTTGGACAGGATTACAAATATGTTTTGCTCTCTTCATCTTGATTATATGGGAGGGGGGGGGGATACAATTTGTAGTTAAGAGAATATAGTTTGTTCTCCCAGTTCAGTTCACAGGGAGTCTTAGGAGCACTGCATTTCTGGTATGGTCAGCAGGTACTGTATTTTCCAAACCAAAAAGTACTTTGCTAGAAAAATAACTGCAGCTGCCACATCTAAGGGCTATGAATACTATATATAACATTTTTTCTTGCGTTTAGATATTCTTAAAATAATATTGCCAAGCCATTAAATTCCAGATCATTCCTCCAACATCATTAGACAATTTTTTTGGGGGGGCTTAGATCTATGGTAAGTGTTTATTATAGGAAAACAATTCTTACCCTCTTTAGATGTAGAAGATGTTGTGACTTCAGTGCAGTGAGAAGCTGCCAAAGAGCAATTGTTTTTTTCAAGTGACAGCGTTTCAACGCCTTAAAAAAATGGAAATGGTTGTTACATCATGCATATATTTTATGTTTGTAGACTAATATGTATCACATAACTACAACTGGATTCAATTCTTAAACACTCGGTCTCTATAAAAGTGAGTAGAAAAAGTTATTTTTCAGTACTAAACACATTGGTTGTAAGGTTCAGTTTTTATCATTGCCTGTTGTTCAGATTAGTAGACTACTCCTAAACCTGATATGTACATATAAAGTCCTGCTGCAGCTCCATAGACCTTGCTTAGTCCCAGGGCATTATAAAATACTCACAGAAAGAAGTCCAAATAGTATGCCATATTTAGCAAGCCTATTTATTCAGATTCCAACATAGGAGATTCAGCAGAGCATGACAGCTCCTTGATGCATTTTGTACTAACAATACTTAGTTATAAGGGTTATGCCTAAGTACCGTTATTAACGTGTCAAGGCGATGTCGTGCTTTTCCACATTTTCTGCGTTGGTAAGTGAATTAAGCACTTACGGAATATAAAATATTGCTAACATCCCATGCTGATAAATCCTTGTTTGTGGGTATTTTCTACCCCTAAACTTCTGTTCAAATAACTACTTGTCACTAGGGCAAGAAATTAGATTATTTTTTCCAACAGGTGCAAAGACTGAAAACTCCTGACAATTCTATTGGTCAGTGGAACAAAAAGTGATTAACAGATTCTACCTCAAGAATATGCGCACTGCTCTGTTCTCCCATCTGTAAGACGTTTTCAGCATATTCAGTTAAGGAAAGTTCTGGATCTCCTCCTGATGATGCCAGAAATCCCAGTGAGATGTCCACAATGTTTAAGGCCTCACATACATCACTGAATGCATTTAGATCTTTGCTTAATACATCTATTGCTGAGTTTGATAAAGAGTCCTAAAAGAACAGAAAGTAAAATCATATTGGTTTTACCAGTTAAAATTCAGAAAACTGTACAAAGTCTGTGCATAGTGTATAATTTATTTGTAAGGTAATTTATATAGATCATTTTTGTAAGTCATTTTTCCTGAAATCTGTAGAGAAGCAAATAGGGACATAGTAATTGGGTTATGCTCTGCCTTCAGGAAGATTTAGACACTGGCAAAAAAAAAAAAAAAAGACAGAGGGAAAGAACCTGGGCCTCTAATTAGACCTCAAGTAATAGATTTCATAGTAAGTTCCTAATATATATATATATATATATATATATATATTTTTTTTTTTTTTTTTTTTTTTTTTTATCATGAAAAAGATTATGATAGCATTAGAAGGTTCTGAAGAACTCCAACTTAAGAGTGGATTATAGCAAATAAACATACTGAAAGGCTCAAGTAAAAAACTAGGACTCAAAGGTCTACTTTGAAGGATTACTCCCTCAAAGCTAATATCAAAGCAGGCCACTACATGTACACTACAAAGAAGTAGCTTTACAAATCTGGTGCGTGGATGCTGGATGATAGAAGTTTTAGGTGGCAGAGATCTAGAGTACTGCATTGTAACTGCATTGTAACTGCATTGAATAGGTGATTTTTCCCTTTGATCCCACAGGTTTAGGTTTCAGTCAATCGGCGCCACCTAGAGAGGTTTAGGCAAGAGACAAGTTCTCCTTCACAAGGACCTTTTAGAAGAACAAAGGGGGAAGCTGTTATTTTAATTTAGTAGGAACTACATACTCCGTGAAATTGGTTTCAATAGCTTCTTTGCTAAAGCCAACTAAAGTAGTAAATCAGTTAGTGGTGTAGAAGGTCTAAACAGTCCAGCAGAATGCACAAGGTGTCTGCCAGACGTCCCATCTTGTCGGTGTGCCATGCTGTATTGAGAATCCCTCAGACCTCTTCCACCTAGATCTTGTGAAGCAGACATGTAAGAAGCTTTACATGAAGAAAGAATTGGCCCACGCGATAAGAGGTCACCCTGATATCTCAGGCATTAACATTGGAAATCGTGCACATAAATTAGGCCTTTTCGTTGATGATGTGCTCCTGAGTCTTTCCAATCCCCTGGTTTCCCTGCCTAACCTGATGACTGTGCTAGAAAGTTCCAAAACCTTTCCGGCCTGCACCTTAACCTGCACAAATGCAAAGCACTAAATATAGCTCTACCTGAAAAAGTTTCTACATTACTTAAATCCTTCCCTTTTACTTGAAAAGAACGCCGCCTTTGCTATCTTGGGGTGTTCATAACTGCTTCCCACAAATCTATGTATGCCACCAACATTCCAGAGCTTGCCCGCCTGTGACGAACATCCTCTCAGCCCACTCCCTGCGCATAGACTTTCCAGCAGGCTGAGGAGGGGCCGTCACGGGGCAAAGTTACCCACTCTGTTAACCCTTGCCAAACACACCTTCACAGGTGGACTGCCACCACGTGCTTAGGCAGACGCACCGTTACCCTTGACGACCGCAGTTATGCTTCCGCTTCTTTAGTGTCACCCACTGCCACTCCAGACAGATTCCGCTTAAACTTTTTATACTTGAAGTGCTTTCGAGGATGCGACTCACCAGGCACCCTATTCCATATTTGGTGGGCATGTCCCAAAATACGAAGATACTGGACTTCGTCCATATACCAAATAGCCTACATGATGGTGGGACGATCCTTTCCCAAATGCCCTGCAGGGTCAGTGCTTAACCTACAGCCTAAAGTTTGTACAGCGATCCAGTTCAGATTGTTAACCCATTTATTCACGGCAGCTAAAATGGTCTTAGTGAAAGCCTGGTGGTCAACCACCCCTACACATCAAGCAAAAGATGTCTTGGTTCCTTGTCAATGAAAAAATGAGGGCCATTCTTACAGACACAATGCCACGTGAGCCACTCAACCTCCCTCCCCCCTAGCCATGTCCCACAACATTTTATTGAGAGCTTTCCTTTTTCTTCTTTTCCATTCTTTTCATTTTCTCTTCTCTTCTTTGTTTCTTCCTAACACTCTGGTTGAACACATTATTATTAATGTATGTATTTTCCCATGCACCTAAGGGTCTCAGCCGAGCCTGACCCCCCATAAGCAATGTAGGTGGGAACCCGCCTCAAGGGGAGATTATCATTCCCCGATTGAGATAGACCTAATTCTATGGCGCCCCAACGGAATTTACAGCTCACTCTGTTGTTCATGCAAACACTCTGGGGCTTGCTCATTATGCCTGCCCTGTATGAATACCTTGTTTGAAGTGTTTCTTGATGTCCATTGTCCCACTTTACCTGATGGAAAGTGGTATATGATTGTATTGTATCGGAAGAACTGAAGAAACTGACAAAAGGTTGCTAGCAGCGCTAAGCACCACTGGCCTTACTCCAAAGTGTCTTTACAGACATGCAGTATCAATGAAAATGGATTTGGACATTGAAATTCACTCTGAATAACTTAACTAATATTATTATTAAAACACAGGATTTATATAGCGCCAACATATTACGCAGCGCTGTACAATAAATAGGGGTTGCAAATGACAGACTAATACAGACAGTGATACAGGAGGAGAGAACCCTGCCCCGAAGAGCTTACAATCTATGTTACAGTAGTCCAGACGAGAGATAATAAAAGCATGTACAAGGAGTTTGGTGGTCTCAGGGGACAGGTAGGGGTGGATTTTGGAGATGTTGCATAGGTGAAAGTGACAGGACCTAGAAATGTTCTGAATATGGGGGGTAAATGAGAGGGCAGAGTCAAAGGTGACACCAAGACAACGTGCCTGAGGGGAGGGCTGAATAACAGTGTTGTTAACAGTTAGATATATGTCAGGGGGAGATTTAGAATTTGAGAGGTCTGAGCCAGTGCCAAAAAATACACATTCCAGACTCTGCACGCCAACAACCACATGGGAAAGAGAGACTATTTACACCCGGGATTTCCATATACAGATCCTCAATCTTTCCTATTAGGACTTATATCAGACCTTCCATAGTACTGTTCCTGTTGCGGGGGAGATTTCACTTTTACTTTACCAAAAACGTTTTTTAGAGGTATTACACCCAACGCAAAAAGCATTGTTAACCATACTACAAGACCATACGTAATTACTACAAGTGCCAAACATATGTTGACACGCTGCTACCCCTGAGGAAGCCAGACAGGGCGAAACGTGTTGGGTACAACGATCAACATGAATAAATGATTGGAGGCTTTAAATCTGTATGGCAAGTAATATATATGACTGGCTAGATGCTGCATGTCTAGTGCCCCCTACGGCCAATGTGATACTATGTACACCACAGTACACCACTATTGTGGTCCATCTTGAACCTGGTATGTTCTGTATTACTTTTACTCATTAAATAAAATAAAATATACTTTTTGTGCCAAAGACCCTGCTTTTTTCTCTTCTTTTTCATTTGATACTACACATTCCAGACACCCAGCTTGGCCGTATGAATAATGAGTATTTTTAAATGTAAAAGCGGTACAAGCGGTTTAAATTTTCCGCCCGGTCCCGCCTACCTGCCCAATGGTCCCACCTTCCAGCCTAAGGCTCGTGAGCAGACACCCAGCTGGCATCTGCTTCCTCTGGCCTCGCATCCCCAACCTTCATACGCCGGGGATGCAGATGCCGGCCAGAATCCGTGTAGCCTGGCATCGCCAGGGGAAGCAGATGCCGGGAATTCGCTGGAGGATGCAGCAGGCATTGCTGGAGGACACCACTGTAGGACGTCGCTGGAACCAGGTAGGAGTTTTAAACTCCCTGGCAAATTACCGCTTCTGACACTGGGAATTAACCCCAAACCACACTGGGGAAAATCGCCAGGGAGGTTATAGCTTCCCAAAACTAGATAAGATAGACTATCATAGGTGAAACTGGGTGATCTAGCAAACCTGGAGTGGATTCCTTTACAATTCATTATTCATCTGCAAATGTTTTAATTCCTGGACCAGATTAATTCCAGGTTTGCTGGATCACCCATGTTTACCTTTAATAGTCTACCTTTTCCAGTTTTTGAGAACTTCAATATATCTGGCCCAGTGTGTCGGATCCAGTAGGGCCCCGCCCTGGGGTTCTAAGCTCTAAAGGACAACCTATCTGCTAGCTGCAATAGAACAACTAGCACTTGCAGCATTAAAGTAGTCTTTCTTGAAGAAAAACTGCAGAAGCATGATTGCTACTAATTATGCAAAAGTTATGGTTGTCATGAGGAAACACCCTAACTTCTAAAGTGTATCCCAAGCCAAATATATATTAATGTTTTTGTTGCCATATGTGCTTAACTGGGAAGATTCATTGATTCATGGAGACACAGCTGTATCCTATAGGAAATAAGATAGATGCCGATAGATTCCATCTTGAAATATTACCTTTATGTTTTTATTCTGGTGACAACTGTAACACTTTCCCATGACTTTCTGTCACCGTGGCATTGGTCATGAGGATAAACCAAAGGGGTAAATCTTCCCAAAAGATTTACACATTTATTAGGGATTTCAAAATCTTCCCTCTTTATCCATAGACTTTATTACAAAGACAAGTCCCAGGTAATGCACATTTAAAAAAAAATGAGTTGAAGTCCTTATTCCTAGAATTAAACATTCATTTCAATCACTGTACCTGAGGAAGTCTTTTCTTCACGTCTGTAAACAGGTCCTCATAGTTTCTGTCATGGGAAAGGGTGAGAGTTGGCAATCCCTGGAATGTAGAGACATCTGTTTAGTTGTACAGAATGTAACACCAGCAGGTTAAGAATCATACGTGAAATACCTGTTTAATTCTAAACTCTAGAGAGATATAAAATGCCTTGGTTGTGCGTTATAGTAAAATTAGCCTTAACTAAAGTAAATTTCAATATGCTACAACAAAAGCTATAGAATATATATTTTACTTACAGCTATGGTAATCCGAGGCTTCCCTTGGAGAAGGCGGGTGATGAGCTGATCTTGGATCTTTGGAAAGTCAAACTCTTGTAAAGTCTCTTTACCACTCTCTAGACTATACTGGCAGTTGGATAAGACAATAGGCACTAAATCCTTTTCTAGTTCATAACTGATCACATGAAGATCCATTACTTCGGAAGCTTTAATGGAGTACCTAAAGAAAGTGAAATAAAGTCATAAATACAACTGTAATAACTATTTGGTAACACAAACTAGAAAGAGAAAAAATATTAGGTGTACAGTAGATTGTAAGTTGTTTTATAAGGATTAATTACTGTGTTATAAGTGTAACAAACTTTTACAATGGTATTTCTTTATGTAGGTATGTATTGTAAAAAAATATTTTATGATTTTAATTATTTAAAATATTTTTTATAGTATTATTACAGTTGGGTTTTATTTCTTTTTTTGGCAACAGGAATTTTCTGTACACTTCAATGGCAGAATCTTATTTTTAACTTTGGCAAATATTATATACATGTCTGTGTTTTATTTGGTGAACAAATTGTGCAGTTTATAGCAAAGTTAGTCATGAAAACTGTGTATACATAATTATTTAGCACAATGTTAAATTACCCAACTCCTCCAATTAGTCTATAGGCCGGATAGCTAATCCACTATAGGGCCTAAGATAGTTTGTTTGATAAAATGCAATTGTATAAAGTGTATTTGTAAAGCAATCATACTTTTGCTGCGAAGCCTGTTGGCATTGCTCCTGTTCCTGTTCTGTACTGACTTTGTCATTTTGTGCAAAAATATATATTGTTCCTAACCTATGCACATGCATACTGGTGCATATTCCCTTGGTAATCACCTATTGATATTGTCCCCCCATCCAGCTTGGTTTTTGTAAGCATATTTCTGTCTATTTTTATATGTTTCCTCCTTTGTATTACGCTTTCCCTCACCATTCTCCCCATATAAAAGAAAATTGTTAAATAAAGAATGTTTTAAAAAGTCTCTCTAAGCAATTTCTGTACATATTGTCCAAAGCTAACTGATCTATTTTTACAATTTTTAGCTTTACAGGGTGCTATGCATTATTAAATATATACAATAAGACGCCTATATCATAATAAACAAGAAAATGTTTTTTTTAAGCTGCAACAATGGAGGAAGTGGTAACAAGTACAATGTTACTGCAGCTAATTTGTTGTAGTAATTTGCTGAAATAAGTGTTTTCCTTGACTATTTCTATATATACAGGCGCAGGATAAATTAACTGATGAATATAACAAGTACAGATAAAATAAAAACATACTTTTGTTCAATGTTGGTGTATTTTGCCACTTCATAGATAAAACTGTTATGGAGTGCTATGAGGTAGCTGGTGAGGGCTGTAGCACCCAGGCCAAGTCCCTGCCGGCGAGGAAGAAGAAACTCAAAATTGCTTTCCATGGTAAGGATCTCATCACACATTCCTTCTGGGAGCTTTATTTCACCTACAACATTTCCAGAAACATTATTAAAGTGAAAGACTTTACAATCGCATAGTTCATTTTTTGTATTGTTCACTGTCATGTTCTAATATTACAAATATTAAGTAGCAAATGATGGTTAAAAGCTCCAGAAATCAGTTTGGGGACTTGCAAGGAGCCTCTAAATTCAGCTATATTTGGTAGATTTACCCTAACTAAATCTATGACTAGAACTACACATAAATGGCTGTAAAATGCGCAAACAGAATATACCCCCTGTCAAAATGAACCTGTCGAAGCCTAGCTAGGTGTTTGCTAGTGGTTACTCTTCCATATGTAGTGTGGTAAACTATCCAGTTCTTGTGTGGTCAGTAGTACTCAATCTGTCTTCCTGTTGACAATTCTGTTTTATGTGGTTGTTCTTCTCAGGTTGCTGCTATTCCACCACCTTTCTTGATCTTGCTGTGCCACTGCAACTTCTTTTTTTTTTGTACCTATGCTTCATTTGCCCTTACTACTGTGTGGGTCTGATTATTAAAGTTCCCCAAGTTTTACTAACATGGTAGAACCTGGGTGATACAGCCAACCTGGAATGGATCTAATCCAGGATTGAAAACATTTAACAGTTAGTAGAAAATTATTTTAGGAAGTTTGCTCCAGGTTTGCTGGATCATTCAGGTTCACCCATGATAGTCTATCTTGCCCATTTTTTTTCGCTCACATTGATCTTGTTCTTAGACTGTTTGTGGGTACCCCTTCAATGCCAATTTGTCTACATCTGTGCTCTACATTTTAGATTTTATTTTCAGTTCTAGTTAACCCGAGCAATGATTTTAGGAAACCCTCAGCACTTTCATATTCTAGCAAGTCTCACCTTCAAATTAAAAAAAACACATAATTACAAGCTATAAAAATAGCATAGCTGTCATCCTATGTAACCATGGTCAACCACAATAATTTTAACATTTAGGTTATCATCTAACAGTACATTTTGAAACCTAATTATTCTTAACATTTAGCTTTCTTCTGATCATATAAATGCAGATGCTGCATTTCAAGGAAGTGGCCAAAAACAAACCCATAATACAAAGAGAATTGCCTTCTGTTCCTAACCGTTAGTTTTCAGGGAAAGTCGTAGATGATTCCAAGAAAGCATGAATTCTTGTATATGCTTCTCAAAAATATACCGACTTCCATCTGCAAAACAAACAGGAAAGAGGGAGAAATGTTAACAGATTTATATCACTGTCTGCCATTTAAAATAGAAAAACTCTCAGCTATCACTAAAAGCAAACTATTCTTTAATAAACTTGACCTCTAAAAACAAACCATAAATACAAGATATTCACAACATTACGTCAGAAAAGTATTTAAAAAGGGATTAGAAAAAAAGCAGTGTACACAGTATTGTATTAGATGGAAATACTGTACCATGGTTTGATGTGTATATGTGTGCTCCTTACCAATAATGGTAAATAAACTACATCCAAGCCCAAGTAAACCCTTTGTTTGCCAGTATCCTGTCCTTGTAAAGCCGGCACTATAACCTGAAGGTGAAATAATGTGTTCCCCAATGCACAAGAAAAGAAATGCTCATTCACGGTGTAGGCTGCCATTTTGTACATATTAGTTAACTACCAAGGATATAATATAGGCTATTCTATATTTATATGTAAGGTGTAAGTAAATGCTTGACAGGTACCAGAGGTTATGCTACATATAAATTCTTTGATAGTTTTGAAGTTGATTTCTTTGTAATTCTGGAACTTCTTCACCAAATCTTTCTGGAGCTTTAAAATATTGGGCAAAAACTTTACCATCTGAAGTTCAGTTTCCTGCAAAGAACACAAAGTAATGTATTAGTAGTCTTCTTTATTTCAAAGTACTTTTAAATAGCACAAATATTCCACAAGAAAGACAATATTGATAGAAAAACAGCATGCACAGAACACAATGCTTAAAATACAACTCCAGCCCAAAAAATATATTTTTATAACAGTTCTAAAGTTAAATGTTACCTCCTCCAGACTAGATGTGTACCTCTGTTGCTCCCATAATTGATCATGTGTAGAAGCAGCCACAGTTTAGTATTGACAAACAGTACAGCAGACCCTTGTGATCTACTGGTAGATCATGGCCCTATAATGGGTGGATTGTAACCCCTGTCATGCTACCTGACATGTCCAATATGCCCGATACTAGCCCCAAGGACATAGGAAGACACAGGTACGCAAACAAAGGGGTGGATGCATCGCTGTTTAGGGTTCATCGCTGCAGAGCTCTGCAGGAGCATGGTGGCAGTGGGTTCTGGCCTAACAAGGGACCCAGACTGACTACAGTGTGGCTTTCTACAGTTCTATATAGGGGTAAATTGGTAAAACGTGTGTGGGGGAGCGTAGATGTGCTAGAGTGTATAGTGGTGGAAGAGATGTACATGGGGGTACAGTGGTGGAACAAATGTGCAGGGTAGTATAGTGCTGAAGAAAATGCAGGCGGGTACAGTGGAACAGAAGTGCAGAGAAGTAAAAGGGGTGCGGTGCTGGATGTGTGGAGAGTACAGTCATGGAAGAGGTTTGTGTGGGGTGCAAAGATTTACACCAATTTATGTCTTTTTGTAAAATAGTGCATCACTGTGCTGGCAACGGACCAAAATGTATACCCTCAAATGCTGAACCCTGCCAGCTAAGCTGAATCAAGCCACCCAGGCCTAAACCCAGATAGACTAGAACTCAGACCAGCCAGATTAATATGCAGTTCATTCAGCCAAATCAGAACTGGTTAAGATGTACTTATATTTTATAGATTTACAGTAACTTATTTTTTTCTTAATCCTTCCTTAATCTTTGTAGTGGCCTTGCTGGAAAAAAAGGTGCTGCACCCTTGGTGATCAGGGATTTTGTTTATGTTGTTCAGGTTAATATCTACCTTTCTAGGGTTCCCTACCCCTGAGTCCAGATATTGTGCTCCAGCTAGTCTAAAATGATATCACTGCAATAAAACAGCACTAAAAGATTTAGTACCAATAAAAGGAAGGACTAACCTTCTCTAGGAATTTCCAGAGTAGAGGCAGGGTGTCCTTTCCATCCTTCTGCTGCACAGCATGTAGTATATATTCAATACAGATCCTTTCTCTGCAACTCCATATCTTGGAACAATGCACATTACTGTCCCGTGGTAAGTCCATCTTCTCTCCACTTATCAGAGGGTCACCATACACTACCTTCACTACAGGATTGGAACTGATTCTATCATCCTGACGGATATAATTGTTTACATTCATCAGGTCTCCGTCTAAACTCTAAAAATAGAAAAAATGAAGAAATATGGCAACATGTCTACTTTTTAATACACAACCATTTTGCTCTGGTTTAGGTTCATTCTTTTACCTGAAATACTTTTTCCATTTGTACCAATAACACACAGTACTATGAAATTCACAGACTCCTTCCATGATATAGTTACTAAAAGTAAACTTCTGTTGCATTACAAGATTGTCCCTATAGTTTCCCTACAATATTTCTTTAGGTGTTATTTGCATTTATAATGGTAAATAAAATATTACAGAAAAACTGTGCAAAATTGACAGATTTGAACTGCCTCCTTAAATGGGGACAACAGAATCTGGTGAATGATAGAGGGCTTGTTATGGGAGTTGTATTGGAAAATTGGGGCCTCCATTAAAGGGGTCAAACTAATACTAAAGCAGTAAGTAATGCAGCAAAGAGATGTAGAATAAGAATTAACAGTTTTTTCTTGGCCGGATACTTTGCTTCCTTCTAAAGGTCCCCCCTTGTTTCTCATGGGGTAAGTTTAGGCTCAAATAGGGTATGAGCAGAGGGTTATCTGATGACATTCCTGCAAAGGTGGATTATTCTAATGGGAAGGAATAGATTTATCTACCTTAATACAAGATCAGTTTGTGTGTGATGGTGGTGGTCAGACGGGGAAGTATAATCAGTGAGTTATATTCAAATTCATATAAAACACAATTCATAATTCAGTAAATGGGTGAAACAAATAAGTGATATGGTCTTTCCCCAATCAAGATACATTGGAGTGTCAGACCATCGGACATAAATATCCCTGATACTTAATATTAGAAATAATGAGTGGCAGAAAAGCGGTAATTTCCCAACGTGTTTCGCCAAATGGCTTCCTCAGGGGATCTCCCAGTTGCATTAGTTAACTGTACACAGAAAAATAATGACATGCAGGAATGTGATTCATAGAATAACGAAAAAGGTAACAACATTTTCACATATATTCAGAATTACGTGAACAATAGATTACTGTTATCTGTTTCATATGAAGATGATAAATAAAGTCATAACCAGAGCATAACAATGTATATAGACTCAGAATAGTGGTTAGGTATTTATCTTAATATATATATATATATATATATATATATATATATAGTAACAATAATTATTGTTATTGTACCATTCTATAATATGTTTAGGCATTAAAAAAAAAAGAAAGATATAAGAAAAGAATTCATATTAGTGATCATAGTTAGGGATATAAAAACTATGTATTGTATTAGTTTTAAAGTATATAAATAATGAACAAATAATTGCTATTAAGCATTTAACTACAATCATTGGTGGTATGTCTGAAGGTTACATGTAAAGACAAACAAACATCTCACCCTGAGCACAGGGGCAATGACCATTGCAACAAAATGCTTCTCCCAGGCATTCCTCATTTCTTTAGCTGACCAAACATCATCAAAGTTGACAGGCCCTGTGGATACAATCATACAGCTAAACATTTATACTGATGCTTAATAATTGGGTTTAGGACCACAGCATTTGTTTTCATTTTTTCACATTTGTGCATTATAAATAAATATTTTAGCTTTGAAATTAATTTGATCTTCTCCTATATGTTTTTCCCATTTGTTCTATTGAACAAAAAGATGGAAGTGGACATTTTTTATATTGTTTGATAATAATACAACTGTTTTTCATACATACATTAATATTTTAGCATATTTAAATAAATAAAAGAAATGTATTTTAGTGAACCCAAATACAATATATTACTATTTTATGTAAAATGTTAAATATAATAACATAGTATTATAACAGGTTGAGTAAATAGTTAGCAAGTATGTCAAGTCCTACAGCAAGCATGTCAAGTCTCAAGCACCTGCAAAAACACTGGGATACTCAAAACTGTCAACATTGTAACATTGTAAGCACCTTTACAGAGAGATTATAGTTACCCTAAATAATGGCCATATATTATTTCTTTTTATTCTGGCATGAGTGTCAATACCTAATCCTACGTAGGCACATTTGGTCTTTTAAAGTTTTTTTTTTTTAATGTCATTATTTTAAAATATTTTTCCAATTTAACTCTATTGCCATGTCAACAGTTACAGGTTATCTCTCTAATGAGGTGTCTGTTAGAATTTTGATGTCTCCTTTTACCTAGCAGACTGAGCATAAACCTTTATTAGATCATCTTTTTTTTCCTTTTTTCAGTTTTTCCATTGTAGCTAAAACCAAAGAAAAAGGATTTGCTGAAATAAACTCAAATATCTAAAAATTATACTCAGAGCGGTTGAAAACATATTGACTTTTTGTAACCAGTTTAACACTTACTGTAAAGCTATTCAAAATGTGTACTTACAGTTTCCAGACTCTTCAGGTCTTAACATTTTGTTAAGTATAAGATGTACGACAGTTGTGGTGTCATCTGTGCTTTTCCCAAGACTGTTCTTCAAATATTCCAGATCTTTTTCAATGTGAAGTAAAATGAAATTTGAAATATTTTGAACTGGTGGCTTTACAATTCGCATTAGACTCTGTGACAAACAGAACAGGAATTACAAAGACTATACTTTTATAGCAAAAGCCAGCAAATTTTATCTTCTTCAGTTATATATTTTATCTATTTTTGCTAGGTAATGCTAACAATAATATAAAGCCCAGTATGAACAAAAATAATATTTAGGTTAAATGTCCTGGCCTTTACTCCAAAAAAACTCAGGTGGATCATCAGAGCAGAGCCATCTTCTTTTACAAAAAATGAGATACAGGTTTCCTCCACCTCTGAATACTCACTCCTGCCGTGAGCAGAGTCCAAACTCTTTTGTTTACAGGGCTACAGCATCTGGGAGAGTCTTCACAGTCCCCCATTGAGCTATACTCATTGGTGCGTCACTTTGCAAGCTACATCACAGATGTACCCTCTAGTAACCCAGGGCCTGCAGATAAAACTGAATTGTTGCATATTTATGCATGTCATGCAAAGTGTTGCATGCTGAAGATTTTCAGGAGGTAGCAGTGCTTCAAAACGGCACAGTTCACATTTGCTGGCCACATTAGAAGGAAGTATTATCAAGTTCCTATTGCATGTATCTTTTTCTTTATTTGTAACAAGGAAGGTTGCAAAAGATTGCAGGAAGCTTGTTATTACATTTTGTTTTTTGCAGTCACAGGGTCACAATATTGTATAGAGACAGTTGAGGTCATCTGGTTACCTTAAACTAAGGCTCCTAGACGGTGCCCACTTCACCCATTTCAGCCAAATCTTAGAAGGCAGACTATATCAAATTAGGAAGATTTATTAAAATTTCTAACCAACAAAACAAGTGACCAAGAGATAAGCCTAATCCTTTACCTAGGGGAAACAGAAAGATTTCTTTGATCATGCACTTGCACAAGGATAATTTTATTTATAAATGGGCCCATGTATCATGAACATCAAGCAGACAGGCATAAACGACTAAATGTTTAGAAAAGTTTTCAGAACCAGCTTAGACATAAAAAAGCTCAGGGGGTCTGAGAATTATGTTCATTTTGTGGACCAGGAGCAAGCCAAAATGGTTGGTGCAGCTTATCTAAGGAAAACAGCACCCTGTTTTTTTTAACCACCCCAGTTTTTCTTCCAGCTTTCTTCATCCAGAGGCACTTGGAGTTGACTATAAACATAAAAATATCTTCACGGCCATGAGAATGTCCAAGCATGATACCTGCATATCTTCTTCTGATCCCAGAAGCATTGCCAGATGTGTTATCATCCTTAGTAAAATAAAAGCAGGAGCTGGTATATCTCTGTCTGGAGCCAGAGCTGAACCCTGAGGATTCGGGTCTCCCAAGACATGTCCAGTCTGTGTTCGGTCTACATTTTGCCTGTTAAAAAGAAGACATTGCTCAAAATAAAAACTATTGTAGTTAGGAACATGTTATTCAAAGGCGAAAAATAAAAAAGTTTTGTGAGAGATCGGTACCCCACAAGGAATCTTTTAAACAAAGGAGTTTGGATTGTGAGGCTGTCTAAGTCATATTGACATGCCTGATAATCCAGGACCTCAATATTTCATAAAATAAATGTGGTAATTTATTTCCATTAGGTGGGTAAGTGATCACAGTAAGCTGTATTGGTTAAAGCTTAAATTTAATCTGCTGATAAAAATTTCCATTTTCCCTGCATACATTTGTTTAGATCCAGTC
Organism: Pyxicephalus adspersus; assembly: GCF_032062135.1. NCBI lineage: Eukaryota > Metazoa > Chordata > Amphibia > Anura > Pyxicephalidae > Pyxicephalus > Pyxicephalus adspersus. The sequence continues at coordinate 41,237,252 of NC_092859.1, forward strand.
ACATTAAAAGGTCAAGCCAAAGCAGATAGATCAATGCTAATGCACAGTCTTGGTGGGGGGGGGGGTAAATATGATACTGAACTGTTGGGCCAGGTGTGGCCTGAGTCAGACAGGGGAGGATGATGCTGGGTGGCCATCAACTAGGAAATGAGATTGGTTCTGTCTACAGATTCCAATGCACACTAACATAAGGCTGACGTTCAGCTTTAAGTAACATGGAGAAAAACAAGTTCATTGACCTGGAAGAGGTGCCTGTGTCACTGATTGACTGCATAGAATTAAAAATTCTTTGTCAGGTAACAATATGTACTTAACTCCCTGCCTGGAGTTTAGCTTCAAAGAGCAGCGAATTTGCTACATAATATGACATATTTCATGTTTACAATGATTTTAGATTTTTAGTTATTTCTAGCCAATAAGAATAACATGAAAGGAACAACAAATTATTAAAGAAGAAATTGTGAAGGAAAACCTAAAACATACTGAATCCTGCGAAATCCTTGAAGAGCTGTATGGTCTACACCTCCAACGTTAGCACCACAATCTGGGCAACGGGCGGTCTGCATTGGCTGCCCACACTGTTAAGAAACAACAGAAAATTATGAAGCATCATGTATGGAAATAGATAACTAATTGCAAAAGGGCAAATATTATTTCTTATAGGGGTTGTCCTTTTCATCAAAAGATTAAAAAAAAATACCAAAACACTCCAATATACTAACTCTAAATGAGAGTATTTAGAACACCTTCCTCCTAAAACATTATAGTTTGCATAGTGTAGATATAAGGTTACCAGCAGTACTATTAAATAATAAAGCAGCTTTATTCAGCCCAGGAGCGATTAAAGTGGTTGGAGCTGTGAATCTGTAAAAAAAAGTCATGTTTATACATTACCTTGGTTCCTTACAGTATCTTGGGGCTTTTGTATTAATCAGACAGGTTTTGTATTACTTTACACATCTACAGGATTGTCAAATGTGCTTGGTATTGGTTAAATGCAGCTCATGTAGTCAACAACACTTTGTCAATGGATTTTAGACTTAGGGCCCTAAATCTGGTAACCCATGTAGTTGTTTAGGTCTGCTCCCTCAGTCTATAACCTACAGCAACATTCTAAATTAGGTACCTAAAGTTATATTCTAACCCTGTTGTCCATTAAAATTAGACTAGTGACTAATGCATAGATTGGGCACTGTGTGTATATGACCTCACCAATGTCTGTATGCCTGAAAACAGTTGAGTGAAGGTGGTCCAAGCTTTAGGTCACTGCTGTGCGTGAATATGAGAAACTTAAGGGTATTTACTCTTTTTAGAAGGTTATAGAAAAGTCCTTTAACGCCTTTTCACTTGCCCTTAAGGAAAATACAGGTGTGTTCAGAATAATAACAGTGTATTTAAAAAAATGAATAAAGCTCAAAATCCTTATATTAGCTTGTATTTAAATATACAAAAATGCATTGGGAACACTGCACATTCTATTCCAAATGTAAACATGAAGAAAAATGTATCAAATTTGTGTTATTCATTTACAGAAAGTGAAAAAAAGGAATATTAGGCTGTTCAAAAAATAGCAGTGTCAGCATTTTTCTTTACAAACTCAAACATTCACTGTATAAACTGAAAAATGTTTCACGATCTTGCTTTCCTTTCACTAAACTAATATTTAGTTGTATACCCACTGTTTCTGAAAACTGCTGTATATCTGTGTTGCATGGAGTTGGCCTACTTCTGGTGCTTGTGAACAGGTATTCCAGCCCTGGATGATTGGACTACATTCCATTATTCTTCTGCACTTTTGGCTTTGCCACAGAAAGAGCATTTTTTATGTCATTTAAAAAGTTTTCTATTGGATCAAGGTCCATGGTTAGAGCTGGCCACTCCATAACGTCAATTTTGTTGGTCTGGAACAAGGATGTTGCTCATTTTCTGTTGTGTTTGGGGTCTTTGTCTTGTTGAAACACCCATTTCAAAGGCATTTCCTCTTCAGCATAGGGCAACATGACCTTTTTAAGAATTTTGCAAACTGATTCATGATTCCTGGTATGAGACAAATAGGCTCAAAACCATAGTATGAGAAACAACCCAATATCATGATGTTTACGCCACCATGCTACACTGTCTTCACGGTGTACTGTGGCTTGAATTCAGTGTTTGGGGTCATCGGAAAAACTGTCTGCTCTCCCTAGAACCAAAAAGAACAATCTTGCTTTCATCAGTACACACAATGTTGTGTCATTTCTCATTGGGACTTTGTGGGGGCTTTTTGAAATCTCACAGTACTGACAGATAACTTTAGACCTTCTTTGATTTTCCTGGCGCTGATCTTTGCCATTTTGGCTATTCCTCTATCCATTCGAATGCTAGTTTTGTAGCAATGCTAGTTACTCGGTATCAGGCACAGTTTTATTCCAGAAAGGAACAATGTCCCATCTGCAATAAGTATTCTTACCTGCCTGATCACCGTATCATCTGTCAAAATTCACTGAGCAGTGCATGCACAGCTCGGCATTGGTTGCCAGGACACCCGAAGCATCCCAGTTTCCACTGCTGGTGCCAAGACTGAATAAACTCCTGCTTGCCTGTGCAAGAGTTATGTAATCCTGGTCTGGTCAATCAAAATGGGCAAAGATCAGAAATGAAGATGAAAGAAGATTGTGGGGCCTGTGACAGTATGGTGACAAGTTAACTTTGAGATTAGTTCTTTTTTATGTAGTGTTATCAGCCTTGTCCCTTTTATCTCTATCATTAGTTTTTGAACTAAAGAATGCTGTCCTCCATGATATGAAAGTGAAACACACTTTCTGCTCTGAGGTGTGTATGAAGCATGTTATTAGTAGAACCACTAGGTATGAATAAAGAAAAAAAAACTGGGGAAAGAAAACAAATGCAGCCACCACATCTAAAGACTTATTATTACTTATATTGTAATGCATTACATTTGTGTTCTTCGGTTTAGACACAATTTAAGAGGTCAATAAACCTAAAGCTGTAAATATTCCTAAACAGTAATAAAAAGCATTTGCAAGTAATTTTAAATCCATACAATGCTATCACAAATACTACAGCAACTTGTGCAAGCCTGTCAAATGATAAGAAATTGTTTTATTATTCTGATTAAATAATACTGCTTTACACCAAAATAGGGTGGTTGTTACTAAAACTCTAATTTCTGCCTAGAAAGTTCACTGTGTCTCACCAAAATATGAATATATATGCTTAAACCCTTTTAAGTCTCCTTTTCTTATAGTTGGTGTCTTTGTGCATGAGTGTGACGAAAGCAGTATAGGCAGTTCTGAATAATTAATTTCATCTCCTTATTAATCTTGCCTGCCACAATCATGGAATCAGCTCCTAAGTTTGTGGGTGGCTCAGTGCTCAATAATGCTCCTTTATCTTTGTATTCTTTCAATAGCCGACATGTTTCCAAGAATCATTCTGAGTTGTGCCCATATCCTAACTTACAGCAAAGAATACACCAGGCATGTCAACATTTCACATGAATGTAATGTGATTTACAGTGGTGTAGAACTTAACTTACCTCTCCGACAGCACAGTAGTGGCGATTAGGACACTCTGTAAGAAAGGAAAATATTATGTTTATACAACGAAAGTAGATAAGCAGAGAAGGTATCATTTTCTCTTTAGGAGGGCATCAGAGGTCTCTTAGCTAGGTCCCTAGCTAGGATGGCCATGTTTTGCCTAGTCTGAACCCTAAAGTGCTTAAAACTCTGATAAGTCCTTTCAGGATCATACAAAGACAAACTTCTGCTTGCATTTCCAGCAATATATCTTATATGTTGGTGGCAGCAGTTAAAATATGGAGAAAATAAAAAAAAAAAATAATAAAAATCGAAAGAAGCATAAACTGATTTTTGTATGGCTTGAATTTATTTCATTCTACATCATTATATACATTATTCAACATTCAAACTAATAAATGAAAAGAGTATACTTACCATACCACTGCAATTGTTCTGTCATTGCAGTTCTAGCCTTGGTGAGCATGTCCTCTGGCATGGTTGGCAAATAGGAGTTCTTAAAACAGGTAAAAATAAATACATTTGGAACTTAAAGTTTATGTCAAGGCAAAAAATAAAACACAAAAACAAAAGGACACATATGCAGCACCACTGATATGCACAAATATTTTCTCATGTTTTATCCTGTTATGACCCTACAAGTACACAAAAATACATGTTGGTCTGCAGATGTGGCCCCTATATGCTTTGGGCTGATGACATACAGAAGTTTTGTGTAATGAATGGTGTCAGCCCTGTCCAGTTTTCTTTGCTAAACTATTTACACTTTAGCCCTTTGCTACTCTTCACAACATAAAGGCTAACACTCTAAGCAGGGTTTACCAGAAGGCCATATCTGCCAATCAACAATCAGAGCTGAACAACTACAAAAAAAATCCCTTAAAAAGGCATGACATTGACAAAAAGATGCGGAACAAGCAATATTTTTTTTATCCGTGCACCACATTTACATATATTCTATGTATTGTATATATAAAACAAATCATTTGAATGTGATACACATTCCCTAAGGTCTGATTTATTCATAAAGTCTGTACACTCAATACCTCAGTTTATTAAATAAACTAAAATGTGTATAAATGTTAACCAGAAATAACAGCGGTGTTGTAAACATATCTTACCTGCATTCTAGCAGAAGAGAATGAGAGATTTTTCAAGGGTGTCAAAAGGTGGTTTTTATTAGACAACAGAATGGAGGCCAAGTGTACAGCTAATCCAAAGATGGTGACATGTGACCCTCCCATGCCGGGGACAGCGTGGATAATCTGTCTGTTATTGTTCAGCAGTGTCTCCAAAAACTGGTTCAGAGATCTGTCTTTGAAAATATTGGCATCTTTTAAATAATTCATCACAGCATCCTGTTCCTGCATTGGGAATAATAAATAAGGTATTGTTTAGTAAAAGTTCACTAATATTAGACAGTGAAAGTTTAAGGGTACGTATGCAGCATCAGTTCACTGTATATGGCAAAACCTGGATCAGAGAAATATTCAAACTGGGGGAAAGTTGTGGTTTTATTTTTGTGCAAGCTCTACGGGCTACTCATACTTTTTGTTTCTGGGTATGAAGGGGAGGGAATGTAACACAATTTTCTTTCCCCCATGTAACAATTCTAATGTTTGACACTTGGCATATTAGGCATTTACCACTGAACCATGGAGATGACGAGAAAGTCTTTGGCTCTGTGTAAGCCACAAATTAATGCAAGAGAAATATAGCCAGCTGTGGGGACTGGTAGTAAAGTGAACCATTTTTGGTCAGGGGGTACCATTAAAGTTATCCAAAACTAATGAAATAATGTAAAGTTTCAAATGATCCAAACAAGGGGTGCAGGGCAGACAAAATTTAGTATTAGGCAAAGTAGGCTTGTGACTAAGTATAAGAGACAGTTGTTTCCATTTTTTTAATGTGCATAGTCATATTAGCTGGGTGATCCAGCAAACCAGGAATGGGTCAGGTCCACGATTGAAAAAATTTGCTAGCAAATAGCAATTGACTTTCAAGAAATCCATTCCAGATTTGCTGGATCACCCAGGTACAGTGATGAAAGTGTATCTTCTCCAGCTATGGAGTGCTTTATTAAATCAGACCTAAAGTCTAAAAATGTATTGCTGTTTTATAATGGCCATACACCAGCCAAAAAACTAAAGTAAATCTAGAGTCACTGGGCTTTACTGTATCACTACACCCTCCCTATTTACCAGACTTTGCACGATAAGATTATTCCCAAGGTCTAGTCAGGTTATATGGACATTGCTGCAAAGATGGGTGGAAGAACAGGGTAAAGGGTAACTTGGGTGCTCAATTGTCATATAATTTAGACTCTGTATAATTTCTACATGACAGTTGTGTGTCAAGATCCCAAAATATTGGACAGGCTACATTTTTTGTCAAATATTTGGATTCTGGTAAATTAATAATACATTTATGTATACTTGAATAGTTTCTGTTTACACATAATTTTTTGGTATATATACAATTGCACAATAGAAATATGTCATAATTAAAACATTTAACATGAATGAACAGGCATTTGTAATATGGATCATTTCACTACTTACTGGTACTGTTGCTTGTTTACGGATCCCATAGTACAATGTTATTTCACGGAATGCAGCAAGCAGGAGGTAAACGGACAGTTCTTGATCCCGGCTTTTACATTCCTTAGATTGTAAGATGTATAATGTTTATCATGCAGAGCTAATAAGTTTTGGAATAAAGCAGATCTTCACAGAACAAGCAAGATTTGGAAACAAAATAGCATGATGAATTTCATTTTGTTTTTTTTTTTTTGTTTTTTTAAAAGCCCTTTGATATTCTATGCAGCATTTTTTATGCCACAGAATTTAAACTTGGGACCAAGATCTTACATATTTTGCGGGGAAACTCAAAGAGAGGCTCAGGAATTTAAAATTAAAAACGAAAATTGCACAGCATGAAGGTTTGAGGCTTCCCCTCAAGCATGTTATTTAAAAGTGTCAATAAAGACGCAAGAAAAATCTTATTTTAAAGCAAATTTTAAAGCAATAATTGCTTTGGTACATGTTCTCCATGACAATGCCCAATAGTAATTTACCTATTAGTTCTACATATATACTACTACATACTACATATTACAATGTATTCCCTCATGAACATTTGCATTATGTTTGCAATTCTGTTCATCCCTAGTGTTCACAAAGTGTTTCAGTATGTATTGTGTATATTGCTAGCTGTTGCAAATTGAATTGTGTTATACTTTGTAATTCATCAGAAAGCACTGCCAACAATGAGGGTCAGAAGTGTTTGTTTACTCTAATTGTCTCTAGATCATCAGTTTGAAAAGATGAAATGCCTTATGAGGGATGAGAAAAATGGTATAGTCCTGTTTAGCAGGATGGTCCTGTATAGTCCTGTCTAGCTGGCATGGATGCCATTTATCAAACAACTTCGAAGATTAGAGGAGGTCAGGAAAACCCTGAGAGGCCAGGCTGGCCTGGGAGGGAGGGGAAGACATTCAAGCCAGCTTTTTTCTAACTATGGCATGAGTATGGCATCGGAGTAAAAAAAAGTTGACATCTGGCTACAAGGATGAAGTGTGGAGACTGTATGAGAAGAGTAAAAAAACAGTCATTGTGGTAAATCCCCCTGGATATAGCACAAATAGTCCCCAATTAATCAGTTATAGGAAGTAATTCTGAATAATAATTCAAAGTAGGGCACAGTAGAGCCATTAGCAGCATATACACAATAAAAAATAGAACAGCAAAACAATACACAAATAAAACAAGACACCAGAAACAAAAAAAGAAAAAACTTAACACCTGCCTAATGGGATACAATTTAGAAGATGAAGGTGTTTTAATAGAAGGTAACTAACAAGTGAAAACCAAATGCATGGCAGGTGAAAATAAGGACGGGGGTAGGATAATAGAGGTCATAATCATAAATTATAGACACAAATAAGAAGACACAAGTAGACACAAAATATGCTTAAAACAGGTCAGCTGGATATACACTGCCACAGTAGCTGTGTTTTTTTATGCATCGATTTTTAGATTTGTCTAGTTTGAGGATTTTAATTTCTGACATAATACTGTTCTCATGTTAAAGGCCTACATCCACCATGTAGGTTTATTGATTTGAATATATTCTTCATGATTTGGTTTTCAGAATATAACTCCAGGAACTTACATGAAGGATAAATATAAAAATAAAACCTGAGATACCTCTATGGCAGTTGCAATCCTTTCTTTTTTGCCTTCCATCATTGCTCTGCTTATACCCTCTCTTAGTACTTTGTAGCTTTCACCACACACCAAGAAATGGTCAACATGATTCACCTCAGTGTCCTACAGTAATAAACATGAAATGGTCAGGCTATATAATGTCAAGATTATTCCATAAAGAGTATTTACATTTTGTCCCCTATTACATTTAAATACTTTTATTTTTTAATGTGATCATAGCACGGGAACAATAGTAAGCAGTATAGGGAGTATGCCTGTGGACAGCTAGAGGTAAATTTAAATGGTAATAAAGCAATCATCAGCCAGTCAGTTTTCAGTCAGCGAAACAATGCGCATGTTCTGCTGGAGTTTGTAATAACTTTGGTCGATCTCCAGTAATACCGTTCAGTTATAATTGACTCTGCTTTGATTGCCCAAAAGCAAGCTTCACATTTACCTCAAAACAAACTTGATGGCCTCCACCTTGCACAACTCTTAGTGATTTTTAAATAACCAAGAAAAATAAACTTTAACACATTACTATGCAAATTTTTTTATAAATATGCCCCCTCAAATATAAAATCATCTAATGTCAATGAAACACATAGGTCTTTTAGCCAAAGGCTGTGGCCAAGAGTACCATATTAACAAGGGGCATTTGATGGATTGCAAATGTAGGTGCACGTGGAGGACACTTGTGGCTAACTCCCCCTAAAATTTACATTATCATCATTACACATAATTGTCTGCCTCCAATACTTGAACCCCTATTTCTTTGGAATGGGGAGATGTATATAAAATAAAGTAGGTGCAAGTGGGGTACTCTTGTGGCCAACTCGCCCTAAAATTTCATTACCACAGCATCAATAGAAAAAAAAAAACTCCACCCATCAAATTGTGCTGCCTGCCCTGTTACATTTACCTGTCCTCTTTCCTTCCTTGGATAGCTGACTGTTTACCCCTATTTCTCAGGAACATGGAGATGTAGGTACCTGATAATGAAAGTATTCTTTGCAAAGTTCAAATATGTTAGCGGCTACGTACCAGGACAGAGTGCATCGTATGGTAAATATAGTTTCTGTTTTTTGGTTCAAAAATGGTGAGCGGGTAGCAATATTTCACAGACCAGCACTGTATGATAGCTTGAGTTTTCTCAACCATATCCTAAGCTTTACAGTGAAAACATACGCAGCCACCACATAATGACTGTTAGGCCCAATATAGACTTCATCTTCATTTTAATGTAATACCTTATTTTGCAACAATCCTCGAGGAAAAAGCCATGCAAATTTGGGATCATTAAAATGTCTTTGGAGGGTATCTATGCCATCCAGATTAGCCAATTTGCGTATTAGATAAACTCGGTACCAGTCATTGCCAGACTGGGCACATAAATCCTTCACACATCTCAGGTACTGTTCATTTATGACTTCTAAAAAAAATCAAAGGTATATAATGAGATAAGTCAGTGATAATACAACAAGGAAAGTAACAGATCATTAAAGTGACCCTGTTGTATCATCAAACCACATCAATGTGACAGAATAATAGGGGAAAAATTGTGTTACCCAAATCAGGCATTAGTGATAGGATTCTTATTGCCACAGCCCATGTAGTATATTTAAGGCCAAAGGCAGGCCCTGGTGTTGTCTTTCTACTGCCAGCTTTATTTTATTTCTTTTAACATATTTATTGTTTTCAAGAATAAAAATATATGTGACTTGTTAAAGATATTAAAAAGATTATTTAGTAGGGAAAATAACCTTAACTTAAATAATCTCTGCAGGAGAATACCTGTGTTATTCTTTGCACCAATGCCAAAAATACGATTCTCTCTTAAATGTGGAAACGTCAATCTGCCAGCCCTGACATTCATAAACTGTTACAGTCCTTTCTGCACTGTTATGTCATATCTTCTGCCTCCTAATATTATTAATAATGAGACGGTCAAAAAAATGAATAGATGTTTTACATACCTCTGTTTTTGACTGATAGCATTTCTGCTGCAACATCAAGTGCCAGCCTCAGCCTTGCCACATTCTGAAGAAGTTGTACAGAGGTCTCCTCATCACTTTGCCTCCTGCTACTGCTTAAGTAGTTTTGCAAAAACAACATTTCCTCTTCAAAGTATTTAAGTGTTTCATTGTCATTCTGAAGTTTTTGTTTCTTTTCATATAGTGAATCCTGCAATGAATCCCAAATTACATTTAACTAACATATATTGCTTGACATCACACATAAACAACAGTAATAGCAGAGATCTTACTTGGTATGACCAATAGGATATATAGGATCTCTACTTTAAGATGGACTTACTGTATAGTAAAGAAAAAACTGGTCTGCAGAGAAAAATATCAAATCCAAAGATTTTTCTACCTCTACTCCACAAAACAATATAATATACTTGTCCACAACACCACTGTCCAAATGTTGCCATCCCATAAGATTTACTATGCATGATCCTCTATTCATCCAAGTGGGAAGCCCAGCTGTCAGGGTAGAAATGGACTTTCTGATAAAATAAACAAAGCCGCACACTTGGCTCCTGTGTATTTTACAAATATTTCTTAAGACTCTAGCTTTTGGGCAATGAAACTATACATGCAGGTAATTAAAGCATATGATCACTTTACAGGGGAATCCTTTAACAGTTGTAATAACTTAAGGTCAAGAAAGGGGCTGTGCTAAGCAATGGATTTTGTATTGAAATCACAAGAGAAACAAAGTGGTAAGAAGATCATGAGCAGGATATGAAAACTTCATGTGAAATGGAACAGCTTATTGAATCACTTTACATTCTCATGGTGCCCAATTCTGCCATCTGTTGTACCTCAGTAAAGTCAAGGTCCCCTGACCTAATCTGGGAAAGTCTTACCTCCAGGCAGTTAATAAATAGAAGGTAAACTTCTTTTGTATCTGCAGCTTTCATCAGATTGCTCCTTTTGACTCTGCTTAAATATTCTTGAGCATGTTTCATTATGAGGTCAAAGCTAAAATAATCAGAGCAAAAACAAACATAAATCAGCCACTTATTGCCAACGTATAGGAGAACAAGATGGCAGACTGTTCTTTTTTAGATGCCCTTTTTTACCTGTACTTCAGCAGCAGTTTTAATAGGACTGAACGTATCACTGGAGTTTTATCCACAGCATCTTCAAAGGGGGAAAGAGACCGAGTGTAACTTGCAGACTCTATATGCAAATAAAACAGAAACTTACTAAAATGCAACTAAAACAGCGATGGATACATTTTATTCTAAATATACTTTTACCCTGTTTCCCCGATGATAAGACACTGTCTTATTTTTTTTTGAAGGCCAAAATATGCTCTAGGGCTTATTTTCAGGGGGATGCCTTATTTACCCATGAAGAAGACTACAGTACACAGTTATTGTTCATG
>NC_092859.1:41249198-41268668 GCF_032062135.1 Pyxicephalus adspersus
CCCACCGCACCACGCGATTCTGGTAAGTAATCGGTGGGTGGCTTATTTGCGGGGGGGGGGCTTATTTTTCATTTTTACCTAAAAAGGGGGGGGCTGTCTTATTTGATGGCCCTGCCTTATCATCGGGGAAACACGGTAGGTTAAAACATTTTAAACTGGTATTTTCTATATGTTTTCATACTAGTTATATATAGTTTAAATAAACATTTAATACAGAATACAACCATGAGAGTGGATTAAAAAAAAAAGATGATTTATTCCAAAAGAGTGTGCAGAAAGTTTATTGTTATTTTCAGCCCCACTCTATCATTAAAAACTCCACAGCGTCAGATAACTCGAAGGATAGCCTTAAGCTCCACCTGAAGGCTAAAAACAAGAATACAAAACATAAGTATTTTACATATTACCCTAAATAAAATGTAGATTTTCTTTTTCTAACCATACTAAATAAAGAAAATGTCCGGATTTACCAAAATATTTATACATAATTTTACTGTAATATACTACATCAATCCTAGTAGATCCAATTAAAGGTGCATCTTACCAGTATCTTCGAATAGGAAGGATAGTAGATGGCGTATGACCTTATCGTCAGGAGGACTGTTGTCCTTAAAGCACATATTGCATACAATATCCACAAAAAATCCATTGCACTGTTTTCTAAAATCAATATTTTTCTGTATGGACTCCCTTGAAAATATAACCAAATAGACAAATAGAACTGAGTGACTTTTACTGGGAGTTTTCTTTTTTGTGAATCTTACCACTTTATGCTACATGGACTCTAAAATTAAAGCTCACATTTAAACATATAACATTGTAGATCAAGGCAGTAAATTAGCAGAGTAGTTCCTAGTTCAAACCTTGTCCTGCTATTGGCTGCTAGCCTTATTTATACTTCCCTGATACCAGGCTCTGGTTGCTAGACCCCCAACCTTTTTACCAGAGATCTGTTCAGTTATACTCTGCCATATCATGTCTTTTGGATTCCTGACCTGTGCTTGAACCTGGATTATGCTTGTCTGCTGCCTGCCCTGACTTGTGCGTGAATCTAGAATACGTTTGTCTGGCACCTGCCTTGACCTGTGCTTGAACCTGGATTATGCTTACTTACCACCTGCCCTGACCATCAGTTTGCCTGGACCTTGTCTCCTGCTGTCATCCAGCTTAGCACCTGATCTGTGCTGTCCCTACACTGGAACTCCCTGTCCCACTCTCCCCTTGTGGGGGGAGCCTGGGGGCCGTGACCTGGTGTTCTCCCTGTAGCCATAGAGTTTATTTTAGCTATAATGACTTGAATATAAGACAATAGGAAATAATGAGGATAAAGCACAAAAATCAGCTTGCATTAATATTTCATTAAAAATCTAAAACTATTTACAATGTTTCACTTACAGCAGATTACAGAGGGCTGCTGGAGTTACAGAAACCCTACTAATAAAATATAATTCACATTTTTATAAATAACTAAATTATGATTCCACCCATTATTAACACCTAATTAAGTCCTAATTAACTGTTTCCTTACTTTTTTACCGTTTGTTTTTTAATTTGAATTTGTATTTTGTGTAACGTTTTATGGTTCTCTGATGGAGAATATTAAACTGTTAATGAAAACACATGGAAGTGAAAGATTCTCCACCAGAGAACATTTGATGAATGTCACATTCACTGTTTTATATACAGACCCCTTAGTGTCAGGGTAATGCGTTAAATACAACAAAGTACAATGTTGAACAAGCACAAAGATAAATTAGCCACTGAGCTGAAAGATACCTGATTTCTTTAGAGACAACCATTTTGAAATTTTCTGACACTGGCTGTGTACAATACGGACAAGTCTTGTTACCGGTGTCCAACCACTGCTTCAGACAGGACTGGCAGAAAACATGGTCACATTCAAGGCAAACCGGCTCATTTGGGTCACCACGGCAAATTGGACACAATTGCATTCCAAATCTATAGAACAACAGATAAATCAATAACAAAAATTTTGATTTGCTATTGTATTTGTAATGTATTTATTGGGATCAAAACCTCATCTAAGTCTATTATGGATGGAGTGGAGAAGGTTCAGCACTTCTGTAAAATATATATTGCTTTATGTGCCTTCCTTAAGGGGATTTTCCCTCACTTCCCATTCCAATGAGAGCATTAAAGGTAGGAGACACTTGTATCAGTAAAAAAACCCTTCATGTTTTAGTTTTGAAAGAGTAACAATCTCTGTCACATTTGAATTAATGTTTTGTCCTGGGGTGATTTTCCTTCTTTTTGATCCAGAGGCTATATTGTCATGGGAACAGAAAAAGTAAAAAATCTCCTTATGGCAACTACATTGAAGAACAACCTTTCTCATGATTTGCAAAGCAATTGACTTTTTTCAGTTTGTCTTCCTGATTTCTTTGCTTTTTTGTCTGGTGAAAATGTCAAAAGACAGAAAATGAAGGGAAAACAGGGTTAAAAAGTAAAAGTGGACACCCAGTTCAAGATTTCAGTATATGCGGATGACTTACTACTTTATATAACATCCCCCCACACCACAATTCTTTCCGTATTGAAGGAATTTGAAAAATTTAGTTTATACAGTAACTTTAAAGTAAACTATTCTAAATCTGAAATACTTATTGTCTCTCTGAATGCGGCACACATCTCGTCTATCAGCTCTAATACATATTTTAGGATTTGCACCAATGCTATCAAGTATCTGTGAATACTTATTACCTCTGACCCCCACAAACTGTTTGCTTTTAATTATGCCTGTCTGTATAGTAAGCTCTAATCGGATCTTCAAAAGTTTAATTCTCTCCCCCTATCGTGGTTTGCCTGTATCAATACTTTAAAAATGGATATCCTACCCAGGCTGCTCTATGTGTTCCAGACAGTGCCTATCCTCCTACCCGCCACATTTCTTTGTGAGATACAATGGTTATTTAGGATCTTTATTTGGAAAGCAAAACACCCTTGCATTGCATTCCGTACATTATCGAAACCCAAGAAAAAAGGTAGAGTGGAGGCCCCGGATATAATGTTCTACTACCATGCTTGGTTGCACAGTAGGGAAGATAAAGAGGGGGTTATACTAGAGAGCTTGCTATCACCAATTAATCTCAGGTCCATTCCTTGGGTGGATGGCTGCCTTCTACAATCGGAAACTCCTTTACCTGGTCTTACATCTGACCTACTTTATATATGGGACGCTCACACTCGACTGGGCAAACTCTCTACATGCCCTGGCCCTAAGACTCCTCTATTTGATAACCCGGCTTTCCCCCCAGCAATGGGCAAATCACAGTTTTTAGTATGGTACGTCTCTGATGACCATCACCTAAGGGGTATATTGCACGATAAACAAGTCCCCCTTTTGAAATCCCTTACTATACCCCCTCAGGGCAAGATGTTATTGTGGTTGCTACACAGGCAATTACAATCCTTATTATCTCTCAGTATCTCCTCAGTATCTCCTTCAATGCTGAGTCACTACTACATAGGAGGCTGACCGGTTTTGAGCCAATACTTAGTTCGGACACTAAACCGTCACATGTAATATCACTGCTTTATAATATAATTGTGCAAGAAGCTGATGCTGGCATACCCATATACACTAGATACTGGGAACGAGATCTGGATTACTCCATATCAGAGGACGATTAATGGAAATCCTTTATCTTAACTAACAAATTAGCCCTAACATGCAAAGCACAAGAAACCAACTTTAAGATTGTGTCTCAATGTTATATTGCCTGGCAGATCTGCAATGTATCTCCCCCATAGATGTTGGCGATGCCTGTCCCAAAGGGGTTCCATGATTTATATTTGGTGGGAATGCCTGGCGATTTTTAGGTTTTGGGATTAGGTAATTGAAATGTTTAATGACTGTACACGGTCCGATGTCCCTAAAACTCCTAAAGTAACCTTACTATCTATGGTTCCCGGATTGATTAAATCCACTAAAAAGGGGGTGCTCTGTCATTTCCTTACAGCCGCTAGGGCTCTCATTCCAAGACTCTGGAAACAGATATCTGCCTCTTCCATAAAAGATTAGGTCACCGAGTTGGAGAAAATTCGACATATGGAATTGATGGTTGCAGAGGACGATAGCCACATGATCAGTTTAAATTAACCTGGGCTGCTTGGGACTGGTTTAAAGTGTCAAATTCAGTCATACCTGTAGAGGATCAACTTATGGATATAAAGGGAGGCCTCTATTGGCCGAATTCGAAGGCCTATAAAAAGGTATCATCTCCCCTTTCCCTCCTAATTCCCTCCCCTTTCTCCCTATTGTGTCCTGGGCCACCGTTAGTCTAGTTTAAGTTGTCTCCCCTTCCCCTTCTCCCCCCTAATTCAAGATGTTCTTTTCCAAAGGATATATTGTTTTCTCAGGATACGGGAACACCAAGAAGGTGTTTATAGGCCACTATTAAGGTAAAGAGGGCAGGCTCCTTCATGGATACGAAATTGTACAAAGTCATGTTGGTTACCATAAGTTTTCTGTTATAATCTTTTGGAATGTATTTTATATTCAAATGTATGTCCCCTTTGAATGTTTGCTTTTTATTGTTATTTGTTGTTAAAAGCGGTTCTAATCCTTCCTAACACCTTCCCCACTGTATCCAAAATTTAGAAGAAAACTTTTTGGATTGAAATATAGATTAAGCAATAATATAACTAATGTAACAAATGTCTACTATGTCAAGACAGAAAGCCACATACTGTAGTATTTAAATATCCCTCTTTGAATAATAAAAAAATATATATATACAGACCCTGATTAATTAAAGCTCTCCAAAGCTGCAGAGAATACACTTTCATCAGTGAAGCTGGGTAATCCAGCAAACCTGAAATAGATTTCCTAAAAGTCAGTAGCTATTTGTTAGCAAATGTTTTCAATCCTGGACCAGATCCATTCCAGGTTTGCTGGATAACCCAGGTTCACCGATGAAAGTGTATTCTCTCCAGCCGTGGATATATATATATTCGTAATCAACAAATAACTTAATATTGTACAACACATTTTCATTTCTGTTTACAGACCAAACTAAAATTAACATTTTTAAATGATATTTTGTGTCTGTACAGGTCTTCCAATAATTTACCTTTCTCTGCAAATGATGTTAACTTACTATAGTTAAAAAAGCCCAAATTTAATAAGACAAATTCTCACAGCAGTTATACTGAATAATGTCAATCAAAAATAATAATTTTGAAACCGAAAGTGTTGAAAAACACTGTGTAGCTGTGCTTGGGTGAAACTAGAGAGAAGGTTATTTTCACCAAAGGTGGTAACCCAAGAGCTTTTAGAAGGGATAGTTTCCTGTGTGCTCAGCCTGATGGTTATAATGAGAAGGTGAGTTTTAGGAATAGAGAATATTGTTATATTGTAGTGAACTTATACGTTATAATATGGTATATTGTAGTGAACTTTAGTGGTATTCTTACATTTTTTATCCTAGGTAACTCCCTCCTCACTACTAGTATTACTCATTATATTGTATATACGCCTATCATATAAATCTAGTGCTATCTACTGACTATTTTATTATATTAATAGTTAATTGTGTATATTCATTTTAAATACTACTTATACTAATATTGGGCAACTATAGCACTATCATATATATATTATCAATTACCTTATTTACTGGATAATAACTAGTGTACCATGAATAGCACAACAATACAAATATCTATTTCTCTCCTAACATCCAGGAATCATCACCCAAACGCCCTTAAAGAGCCTTACAAAGGATGTTCTATTCCTAACCATACGACTAGCCCTTATTGTAAGTTAAATATCCCACAACATATACTACCAAAAGAATTATGATATTATTGTTAAAAACCTATATTAAACAATAATATTTCTGCTGTTCATCCCCTTTTCCCTCCCTCTTCTCATCCCTAGTTGCTTCTTCTAAGCACTACGGCTTTTATAACTGAATCACTTCACAAGTAGTATGGGAACAACTGGCCTCCACAGAAAACATTTCAGCAATACTACCAAGTAAGCGTTATTAGCATCAATCTGATTACTCTAGGACCATTATACTGTTATAAATATTTGATATCTGACCTCTCCTATTACCTACAACTCAAAAGGTCTCCCCGACAAACCCCTGAAAAAGCCTTATCAGGCGAAACACGTCGGGTGGGAAACAAAACTTTTGCTGTCTGAACAGGACCAAAACTACTTGCACCGTACGCTTACCTGTTACCTAGCTTAGTTTTCCTATGTTAGCACTAGCATAGGTCATCTCTGTCTAGTTTTAGAATATTTTCGATTGAAATAAAGTTTATTATTTTATGAAAAACACTTCGTGCCCTAAAAAAGCCTGTCTTTTCTCTATTCCTAAAACTCACTTTCTCTTGGGTGTAACTACACAACTATCTGAGCTCTTGTAGTTTCCTGCTAGCAGAATGAGGTCAGACAATTTCTTGTCCTTCCATTGCCGGGAAATGTAATCTGATATCTATTGGTCGTCCTTCTTTGTGAGTCACATGGTGACACATGATTTGTTAAATCCAGAAAAGGGTAGAAGTAGCTGTAGTGACGTGTCAGAACACACTAATCACATAAAGCAGCCGTTCTGTCCACTACTTTTGATTTATTGGGCTCTAAACAAAAATACAAACTCCCTCGAGGGAGAATATTAACAAAACTGAACCAATAAGATATCCATAGCGGTTTGAGAAATCCAGCTACAGCAGTATTTATCACATTGGCATTTACTAATGCAATGTATGCCTTTTTGTTTTACCTTGATACAGATTCAGCAACTTCTGTTCTGCACTTGTGAAGTGCATTTACAACAGCCAGGAAGGGTTTGTCATCCTTGATATCTGTAAAGTCTTCCAGACACTAAAAGAAAAACATAACAATATATTTGATAAATGGCAAACTCTTAAGAAACAAAAACTAGACAACAGAAATGTAAATTATAATAAACAAAAAAAGGACATGAGTGAATATTAAAAGATACATGCATGTAAAAACAAACCATTCCTATTTTCTACTTACTGACATTGGAAAGCATGCTGTCTCACCACTGAGCCAACAGGGTAGTCACACAAGTGACTAGTGTTGGTTGAATACCTCACTATTCGATTCGTCAGCTATTCGCTCGAATAGAGCAAAAATATTCGGGTGGTCGAATGTCGAACACCATTAGTCAATAGGAGGGAAAATTCAGTTTTTTTTCAGCACTGTGTAGAGCTTCTACAGCCTCCAAACAGATGTAAAAAGATACATTATAAAAAGATACAAAATAAAAAGAGACATTATAAAAGGATACATAACACTAATACATACCCCCTGTACTTCACATATATTTTTCAAGAGCACCAGTCCCATCAATATTAGGCTAAAGCTAGGTACACACTTCCAATAATTATTGTTAGAAAACGAACGATTACGTCCGATCAACGATTATGCACGATTATACTTGAACAATCATATTGTGCACAATTCTGTACATGCTGTAACAATATGATCGTTCAAATATAATCCACCAACAGTGTCCACACGCTAGATACAATCGTTTGAACGATGCAGGGAGGAACATGTAAAGTGTACAGCAGAAACATGCACGATCACTGAACGACAGTACACACAATAGTGAAAGATCGTCGGCCAATCAGATCCACTGTGGTGGTCGTTCATTTCCAACGACAATCCTGGTTCGTTGGCGCCCTTGGTCACTTTTTTTTGGCCAATCGGTTGTTCATCAGTCGTTCGACGGTCGTTTCTAACGATAATTATTGGACGTGTGTATGCAGCTTTAGTCTACACGGACTGTTTCCCCAGCGTTTAACCTGAAGCTTTTAAAGCCCGTGTTTGAAGTCCCCATGCATTCCAATGGGCTAATCTACACCAGGACGTTTCCTTCAGGCACGTTTTTTAGTTACCTTAAACGTTGCTTGCAATGTTTAAAAAATTGAAACGCTGGATAAACGTGGGAAAACGCTTCCATTGAACTCAATGGAGGCTTTTCCAAGCATTTTTAAGCTTTTATTAAAAAAATGGGGGCTTTTATAAACATTTTTAGCAGAAATTTGAAATCTGAAAGCCCCCTTTAATAAGGAGACTCCCAGATCTCCACCGCCCCACCCTGGGGAATGAATACAGGGGTACATAAAACCCCTTACTCATTCCCTGAAAGGGTTAAAATAAATGTAAAAAATAGGACAAGGCTCTAATGTTAAATTATTTTATTAATGTGTGTGTGTTTGTGAATACGAATATAATATTAGTGAGATGAGCTTGGAGGGAAATGTCCAGCTATGTGTAACAGGCACCCTGCCAGCTACTCAGTCCCTTGCACAGCAGTGTCTGCAGATTTGACCCAAGGTGGCAGTGAGCAGTACTGAGCGTCTCTCCCTAAGCAGGGTACCAAGGCATGAGAAAGGGGTAACCGCAGTGCCACCTCACCACCAGTCTGCACGCAGCCCTAAAGTTTGGTGGGCCAGCAAATTTATATTTGAGGGACCACAGCGCACAGACAATTGGCAGTACCCTAATTCTCAATGCCATGGAAGTGAAAATGAATTTGGGGACCCTGGTCTTGAAATAGCCAATCACTACAATTTTAAATTTACAGTACATAGAGGGGAAGATAACCCATTGTTTAAAAAAAAAACGAGAAGGCAAAGCCCCTTCCATTCTGTCATTACTGCTGTCGTGGTGTGTGGTGATAAAGACTGAATGGGAGCGTAGAGCTTCCTGCAATATGCACATCACAAATTCCAGGCGGCTTAGGCTCTAAGAACAGAAATGCGCAGGAGGGACTTTTTTTTTACAAATACAGTGGCATACCCCAGGGTTCTGTGCAAATAAAGGTGTCATTTTTTTATTTTTACTTTAGGTCCACTTTAATGAGAAAAGATCCTTGATTCTTATTAGGATTTTATGTTTGAGACCCCATGTTAGGCAACTTGTTAAGTTCAGGGAGCTAAAATTAGGTTTAATATCAGCTCTGAGGGTCCCCTGTGTACCCTGAAAATTTCAGGTTTGTACAACAATCGGTGTGCGAAATATAAAGGTTTATACATGGGAAAATGACAGCAGCATGGACACAGATACAGCTCTCATGCTGCTGCTGCTGATGGTGTACGAGGGGTAGGATTATTTCACAGTATAAGGTGGGGGGGGGGGGCAGCACAGCTGATCTCTGAAGGTCTATATTAGGGAATAATGTTGGCTGGTCCCTGATTGTCTGAAACCTTGACTGTCAGGGAAATATCAATGTATAGAGGTAGGCACTGATAATTCAAAGCCACAACATTGATTACTGTACTTTGTTACAGGATGCCCTCTGAATGGTAATAGTGATGTGCAGAATGTAAATATCTACTAGTAACTTCTTCAAATGGAGCTAAAAAATGCCATACAATTTTCAAAAGCTAAGCAAAGTTGCTAGCAAATTATTAAATGTTTTGTAAGTGCTTGTACAGTGGTTTTAAAATAGATATAGCCTCTCTTTACAACACCTAATGTAAAAGAGTGTGATTCTGTGCTTAGAATAAAAAAGTTGTTAGATCAAGGCAGGCTACATTTGTTTACTTACCCGCCCAAGGAAAAATGTATGGCCTTTTACCAGTCCCTGCATGTTTTCATCCTGAAGATTCTCTTTTACCAGGAGGTGTTCCATAAAAAGTGCCATGGAAAATACACAATTCCAGAGTTTTCTGTGATAAAACAAGAGAAGGTAAACCAGGACTCCTTGTTTGGACGGCTGCTACCAATCCACCCATGCCAAAACACCAAAAGATATTGCTACTAAAGCTATTGACAACTTGTGCATTATATGCACTCCCACTTTCCACCCGATGTTTTAAGCTTCCACCTGATACTTTAATCAAGAACCCTGTTGGCTGTCAGTACCAACTTTACATACGTTTCTACATAGTAGCCACAGACAGTACTAGTTATCTAATTCAGATGTCCGAATACACCAAGTTTTAAACTGCTATATACCACCCATGGCTTACATACGGAACTTCCTCTGACTGAGTACACCAAAATTAATATAATCAACAACAGCTGATAACTAAGATCTGGATATAAATACATGTTTATAGTGGGACTACAACTAAAGCCCATCACCAAGCTATTCCCACAAGGTTAACTAGAACATCCAGACTTTTACTTCAAGTTTTGATTTTACCTTTCTTCACAAAATTGAATATTCGCTGATGTTCACTATGTTCCCATTTGGTGAAGGATGTCTGCAATCTCATAAAGAGACTCAATCCCCTGAGGAAGCCCCTCTTGGGGTGAAATGCATCAGGACTCTGAGATACTCTACAGAACAATGTCTACATGAGATATTTTACTGACCTGTTCTTTATCACGTTGATGCTTATTTGTACCACCACCACTGGCATAGAAGGTCTATGTTAGGGTTAGGGTCACAGTTTTCACCTACTTTTCAGAATTTTTTAAAGGCCTATTAAAGCCTGTCTTTTTCCCCAATATTCCCCTCTTCTCATATAAATGAAATACATATTATAAAGTAATACATTATTGCAAGTTGCATTACATTATAATATCCCATTAGCCACAATAATGGAACCAGTATTTTAATACATTTATTACATTGTCTTTGCTAAATTTTTTATTGCTTGTCATTTCACTTTTGAGAAGGGATGAAAATAAATCCTAATTTAGGTGCTTCTCTAAAACAGAACTGAGACTGCGCAATCTAATTGCCTGTAATATTGGTATGTGGCTTTTTTTCAGAGGTTTTCAGACATTTGCAAACTAAAACCTTTATACAATATGAAAGACTTTCACCTAGCTGGTTTAGAATATGGATCGCTGGTAAGCATTTGGGTCGGGGTATATTCTGGCAAACAATATTATAAGCTTTAGGACTTGGTGTAGAATATAATGATTCAACTTGTAAATTACACCAATCTTTAGGTAAAAACCTGGAAAAACAGCTAAATACACACCTGGTAAAAGTAAAGCTAAACTGCAGGTTAAATACACAGATAAAATACATATATGAGAGCTGTTTTACCAAAAGATTTGCATTTCTGTCCATCTAGTCCT
This sequence comes from Pyxicephalus adspersus, assembly GCF_032062135.1. Classification (NCBI taxonomy): domain Eukaryota; kingdom Metazoa; phylum Chordata; class Amphibia; order Anura; family Pyxicephalidae; genus Pyxicephalus; species Pyxicephalus adspersus. Next base: position 41,260,249 of record NC_092859.1, read on the forward strand.
GAGTGTTATACAGGACCTCATTTTTCACCACAAAAGTTTTACTTTCATTTACAGGTCTCATCTCACCATGTGACTGGACAAAACAAAGAAACGCAACATCCTTTTGCTGTTAATTTTCTATCACCCTGCTCTGTCTTCCTATCAGTATGCTGCTGACACAACAACAGACATTAATGGGTCTCCACTCCCCCTTCTCCTCCCCTCCCTTAACTCTAATTCAATTACTTAATCTATTTTTAATAAATAAAAAAAATGCAATAGTGAATTACCAATAATACAAAGCTGTAATATTTTGTGTTGTTTATATCTGCCTGGTGTTCATTTTAACAAATAAATGTATTGTTATTTATATTCTGAAGGTACCTGATCTGTCTGATTCCCATTTTGTACCCAGAACCCTGTCCATGTAAATATCCTTCTGAGCATGTCAGTTCAATGGGCACTTGTATGTTTTTTACTTGTTGCATCCATTCCTGAGGGTCTGAACGTTGCATGGAGTCTTTCAATGTTTCTAGACAAGCAATGGCGGCATAGATGTCAAGATTCTGGAAAAAAATATGGGAAAAACATTCAAATCCAACTGTAGCTTTCTTTTCATTTGTTTTGCAGCTTTACCAAATACGGCCTTACTAATATTATTTTTTACTATGTGTAAAATAAATACTACTTAAAAAGTAGAAGCTGGACTACGATGTTGTCAGCACACTGGAGAACCAGTATATTGTATTCCTGCAGATCACTGCAGTTTGGGACTCTTGCAGTTTCACACGTCCTCTGCACAGCGCTTATTCAATTTTTAATAAGGACAATGTAGAAATAAATATCCAGGTGTTCAGAAAACAGAAAGGCAAAACTTTGTGAAAAGCTTTAGGGAGGTCACCTTGATCCTTTTTTTTATCTATTAGGTGACTATCTAGAATTGCTTCAATGACTGCAAGCTTGTTCGGTGTCCATTAATAACAACAAAAACACAAGAATTGGTAGAACCGGCACCAGAGCATGTGCCTGGTGAGGAGGCAAGAAGCAATGGTAGATTTTTTTTCTATTTTAAAGTACATCTAAAACCCTAACTGCTTTTGTTTTGGATAACATATAAAAAGTCTAATTCCCTTATCAGTTTTTTCCATCTGTGTCATACTGGAAACATTTCCCATTACTTCATTTCTGTAGACCCAATAAGATGAGAGGAAATCTGACCAAAGTGCAGACCCCCCCCCCCCCCCCTTTTGATAGTTGTCATGGGAACAAGTGTCCCCAAATAAATAATTCCGCAGTTTTCCTGTGCTGGTAACTGAAACTTTTGTTTATTCCCTTGCTTTGAATCCTCATGACATGGTCAAAAGGATAACTGGAAAGAGAATCTCATACCACATACCACATATTTATTATATGACCTCAATAGACAGAACAAAAATAATCAGACTGACATATGCCTAGCATAAATATCAAGACTTCGATGTGACACAATATCCTTACCTTCCCTTTCTCTGGTGATAGCTTAACACTGTCAATCTTTCCACGAAGGTATTCCAACACTGAGGGTCTGACAACTAAAATCCTGTTCAAGTTTTGCAGACGGTGTTGAAATTTGCTATATCCAATATGGACCCATGGAAGCAGTAGGGGCTCCCTAGCTTGAGCAGATAATCCTAATTCTTTAATATAGGCAGACAGAGTCAACTCCATGATCTATAAAATATAAAGAGTAGGTGTGGTTTTGGTTATCAAAAAATGTTTAGTACAACATTTTATTGTTTAAAAATTAATCAGCCTCAAAATATATTTGTGTTTCCTGACAGCCATGGTTAAGACCGCGTGAAAACAATTCCTAACGCCAGATTGTTCTAGCTCCACCAGCAGCATAGAATGCAGTTGGTAAGACTTTTTTATTCAACCAAATGTGATATATCAACAATAAAAGTCACCCAGATATTCTCTGTTGCAATTATTTGAACCAAATATAAAGTTTTTATTTCTTAAGTGCTATTTAATAAAGAGAATGGTAGTGCACTTGGTTTGTACAGGTAAAAGAGCAGCTAATTATCTTACTGCAAACAATTGACCCTAATGCCTGGTAGGCATTTTATTACATTAAAAAATAATTCAGTTCAGTCATTTTTACATGATAAAGTTAATGTGAAGAGTTCAGTCAAAATTTAATTACTGCTCTAGCTTTCTATTTTAGTAGTTATATTCTATCACAGTAAGGGTCAGCACATTAGGGTAATGGAAAGATTTGTAAATTGATTTTACCAAAGTCAATATTCACCAGCTATATTTGATATTCTCAAAATACAAACCGTAAAGTAGCTACTGCACACATCTGAAAAAGCCCAAATTGGCGAAATGTATGAGATATTTAAAACTATAACGGTTCACTGAAAAATGCTAGCTGACTGTATGTATAGTTTTGCAAACCCCACTCCATGATGATACAATGGGCTGGGAATTACATACATGGATTGTTATTTAACTATGTATGAATCATGGTATAAATATATAATTATTGTTTTTTCAAACATCGGCCTGAAAACCCTGTCTTATTTTTTCTTTTAACAAAAAGCTATATTTAAACTTTACAGCAGAGGCAAACCTTTACTACTTTATAACAAACAGGGAGACACAAAGGGAAACCCTTTCTCTACTTCTGCAAGCCTGTAATTTATTACACCCAATGTATCCAATCCAGGGAATAATGTACAGTATATATTGTGGGAAATCACCCATTTAGAAAGAACCAAATGCACCACTAATTCTACCTGTAACTCTTCAACAGATGATATGCCCAAAGTCATAAGGATAAAATCTCTCTTGTAATTCAGGAAAAGGTTTTGTTGTGCATTCTCATCCTGAGAGGAATAATATTTTCCCAATGGTGTTTTACAGAAGATCTCCAAAAATTTTCTTTCAGGACCTTAAATAAACAGAAAGTCAGGTTTGTTGATTTCAGAACTATAAACATCAGTCAGTGGCTGCTCACATCCATTTACATCTATTAACAGAAAAGTTAGCACTCAGGGTTATTAATTAAATCGATTTAAAAATTATTTTTACATTTATTTAAAAAGCCCCTACTATTTATTCTAGCCAGTACATGAGCCTATTTACTATTTACTAATTACTCCCATTCTAACACTTACCTTAAAATATTTGTAGTTGAGAATATTTATTTAATGTTACTGACACCACTTATTATGTGTTACAGCTTTGAATTTTTTTGCCCCCATATCCCTAAAATGCCAACCCAAACCTTTTAAGTTACACATTTACCCTGCAGTAGCAGAGTCTTCCCATAGGATTTAATGGGACCATCTTTCTAGGAAGGAGAAACACAGGGGATGGCCCCACGAAATCCTATGATGAACTACTGCCTAGGCACAGCTGCTGTATTAGAAACCAGCAACAATGTACAAACAAAAACTAGAGACAAAGTATACATTTTGGGGAATGAGAACTTTCTTACTCATTGCTTTCACATGTAAAGATGTTATATCTATAGTAGGAAAGCCTGTTCTGCTTCTCTCTGTGTGGAAGTAGTGGTCTCTCTGCAGTGTTTCAGCATGCTCTCTGCTGAGTCACATCTACAGCTTTCTAATCTGCTTTAGTTCTGGGTCAGCATGGAAGGCACTGAATCACTGTAGAGACCACTGCACATAGAGAGCAATGATCCTCTTTTGTGACATTATAGTGGGTGGGCTTTTTCACCATAGCTATAACTATAGCTGCTTTAAGATCTAAATTAAATATAACACTGTAAACTCATAACTTTTACTGTTTATTTGTTCTTTAAGAGTAAAACACAGGTGCTAACTATTGTTTCAAATATTTAGACTGATTGCTACCTTCTGCATTATCTATGTGTTGGGCATGAGTCCAAATATCTTCCAGATAATCTTTAATTCTCCAGCTGTAAGGAAAATGGTTTTCCCCAAATTCAGAGATATTCATGCAGTTCCTCACCAGAATAGTTTTAGTCTGTGAACTGTAAAATAAGAAGTCAGATAAGTAAACATTTATCAGCTTTACTAATTGAATTATTTTCTTTTTCTATTATTATTTGTAATTATTTTAAACCGATCACAGATTTCTCTATGCAGCACAGAAATACAGCACAACATGGTTCCTTTGTTCTTACTCTTAAAGGCAAGTAAAACAATGTCTCCTATGTCACTTTTATATGATAAGGAATACCTATATATTCAGGCTACAAAAGAGGGATCAGAGATAGTATTATCATAAAAGGTAGAAGCTTCTAATAAAATACCTGTAATAAAGAAATTTGGCATTGTTGGCACAAGATCTATGGATTCATGATATGAGACTTGTCAGTGTCATCCTTGACATCCAACAGCCTATCCTTGGCTATTTAGGACAAGGTGAAATTCACATTCAACGGCCCCCTACTGCTTCTTTTCGTGTTGTAACTGCTGTATTATACTCTCTGCTTTCAAGAATAGAGGACTTGACACTGAGTATTTTTTGTTTGGCTTTAAGAAGCACTATGAAGGTAAATATAAGGTGGTAAGGTGTGTGAAATACTGCCCTAAGCAAACAAGGTGACAGATTTTTTCCTGGATAACATAAACAGTAAAAACAAAGAAAATAGCATGTTGCGTGTTCCTTATTTAGCTATTTCAGTAAAAATTACCTGTGGCTATCTGAGATAGACAAAAGATTTTTGTCCTGGAATATGTGCATCCATAGACTTTTGACATAGTCTTTCACACCTGGGTCCACAAGAAGGTTCAAGTTGGCGTTACAATCAACAACCGACAAAATTTGGGACAAAAGAGGTGTAATAGCTGCCTGAACACGTTTCCAAAGGGCTTGCCTGCACAATGTAAGATTATTTTTAATTCACTGCACAGAAACTTTACATCATTATATCAGAAATCATCATAAGAAGCACTACAGAAGGTACAATATTTTGACATAAAAACAGATCATTTGTAAAATATTACATTAATAAATAAAACATGTAGCTTAAAGTATATCAGGCTTTTTTTTGATAGCTTATGAAATAATTAAAACCCCTGTAAACAGCAAAAAAATAGCACATAAGAGCCAGTAATTGTTGTCATTGAGATTTTTTTTCCTGACCTGTGACAAAAAAAAACTTCACTTTGCTGTTTATGTCCAACTGATTTTCTTTCTTTCATGTGGATAGATATATATATCCAGAGTAAAGAAAATCTATCTAGCAAGTTGCCAGTCAATACTGTTTGCCTCATTTTCAATCCCAGTGACAAAAGGTCACAGAACAACCAGGCAAATTTCCCCAGAAGGGATAAAGACAATTCTAAACAATTGGCAGAGGTTCTAACTCTTTCCTACTTTATTCAGAGCATTTTTTCTTTGTCATACCTGAAAGTTCCAGCTTCCTGTAAAGCATCTTGATTTGCAGCCTCCCGTATGACCCATTGTTCAGGAAGAAGTATATTGTCTTCTTGTGCCTTTAGCAATTTATGAAGACGACACTTAAGCATTTTTAGGAAAGAGCCTACAGGTGCAAAATACAGTAAATGTCAGTAAAGGAGGATGAAATAATACAGAGTTCCAAAGCCTTTCATTTCAATGTAGGTGACCAAGATTTTTCTGAAATTAAGAGAATGGCTACAAACTTAGTTTCCAAAGTTAGTCCTCACTTTATGTGAACTGTATTCCTAATTCCTGTTTTTGATGGAATACCTACACCTCGCCTCTGCTAAGATTTTAAAAACCTGATGTTGAGGTATCAGCATAGTACAAACTGTATTTAGGTAAAAAAAATATTCTGGGAAAGAGAAAGGAAAGTTTTGGGGTAAATGTAGTTATTCTCTGGCCATATGCTTTATTGTGAAAGAGAATCAATTGCTGGGTCTAGGCTGGGTCTAGGATGTACGCAGAACAAAAAAGTTAAAGAGAAGTCATAACTTGTTTGCATACTTTTTCAAGGTCAATGGCTCAATGTATTAAAGCAAAATTATACCAGTGAGGGTGAATATACCAGCCAGGTATCTAGCTTTTTTTTAAAGAGCTCAGTGTTTTTTCTGTAATATGATATCTGACCAGTTGCCAAAGATTTCAACAGTTAACTGCTGCAATTAACCAAAGTCAGCTAAGATTTTTTTTGGCAGACTGAGTGAAAGCAAGTGTAGCAATTAATGTATTACCTTATAACCAAAGAATTCATATGCCTCTATTTGTAAAACAGGGAATCAGACATCAAACATTACCTGGTGGGAATCTTCAAGGTCCATGTGTTCCAATGGCAGTAATGATTTCCCACCATGGAATGTTTGAGGAAATGTCTGATTCCTTGTTTTATGAACAGAACCCTTGGTGTTTTTAATAGTTGGCACTATTAATATTAGAGTAAATATACCAAGTCAAGTACTGTATTCAGTTATAATTATATAGAAGCTGGTACAAATAAAATCAATTTTCAAAAACAAATACAGCTCCAATTAATCAGCTGTTTGAACTAATGTTACTGGCAAACACCTATGAGACCACATATTTACACAGCTACATGCTTTCATTTCAACACCAAATGGCATGCAGTAATTATTAATATTCCTAAACTTAAAATGCATTCATACATACAAATTTAACATATAAACATACTATTTATCAGATTTTCTGTGCTCAAAAGGCTTATCAAGATCTCAATCCTCCTGGTGCTGCGGCTTTCAACATTCTCGTCATCCCTTAATAGGCCTATGGCATTCTGAACACAGCTTCGGATAAGAATAGTGGTGTCCAACATCTATACATACATGAAAAAAGCTTTTATGACTTTACAGTAAACAGTAATAAACACATGTTAGAAAGTGCAAAGGTAGGTGAATGGTACAGAGGTGTGAATTATGTCAAAGAGTTCTTTGTTCTCGCTAGGCTCACTTTCAGTAGCCTGCATCTTGCTTGGCCAATCTCTCATGAATCTGTGTGGTCACATACTGGATTTAACTAGGTTATCTATATTTAACATACAAGTGTCTTTCATACTTTATAAATATCTATTGCAAATTTAACTGGAATAATTCTTACATCCTCTGATCTTGGCAGAGATGGAACATCGATTTCCATTTCTTGGTCTTCAACAGTTTCATTTTCACTCTCCATTTTTCCTGCTGTATCTATATCCATTTTTTCCATCATGTCCTCTTCATCATTTTCAACTTGGATAACACTGTCTTTATCTTCATTTGCCAATTCTACCTCCATTTTGGTTTCCATGTTTGTTTTGTGCTTAGTAGCATCTTTAACTGGTTCTTTTATCCCTGTAATAAATATATAAAATACGTTTTCTTAGTGTTTTCTTTTTGGCCGCATAGGTGGAGTTATCTACTTCAATGAATAATTGCTGGCAGGGGGAAGAGAGAAAGACTAAGAAAGCAGAACTGCAGCCCAATATAGATGATTCATTTATATATACTGATGTTTACAACCATAATGGTATTATATGGGAATAAATGGAGTGGGAAAATAAAGCAGTGTGCTCCCCAGAAACTTTTTTCAACCGGATGGGGGGAAACTGTAGTGGACGGGGCTAGACACAGCAAATTTGGAGCTCCTAGTTATTTATGCCATAGGTATCCAGTAACCCCTGCTATTGTGTCAGTGTTCTACCTGTCCCCTATACTTTGTTCCAACTTTCTAAAGCCTGCAATGTTAGAATGTACAAAGTATACATTTTTTTGTATTATGACCCAACTGTCCAGTGCTGTGTATTTTAATCCAACTCTCTAGAGTTCCATGTTTTAATAGTGTAATCCCTTGTAGTAGTGTAATATTGTGATCAATGTGGCTAAACAAATTAGGCTTAGTTCACATTAGCAGTAAAATAAATGCCCCTCTTGAGTGACTACTTCTTGGCAACTGCTAGGCACCTGGGATTGGTAACCTGTGATAACTGCTGGGCACCTGGGATTGGTAACCGGTGATAACTGCTGGGCACCTGGGATTGGTACCAGGCGGTAAGTGCTGGGCTTTTCAGGCCCAGCAGTTTTTCAACCAGCAGTGGTTCCTGGCAAGAGGAATATGAGGGATAAACGCAGCAAATGCAACCTTACTGCCAATGTGAGTTCAGCCTAACTTCAGATGTCACCTCCTAGCACTATACCTATGTAACACAAAAAGCATCATGTATGTAATCGCAGATGGGGGTAGGACAGACAACAGACAGGGTAGGACAAAACTTCCTGTGAAATTTATCCTCCTGCAGTGTGATAGCTGTGTGTGTGTGTGTGTGTGTGTGTGTGTAAGGTCTGCTTGTCAGATTCTGCAGCCTAACAACTCATTGCCCCTGATTCATCAAGCAAAATCGGATTATCGGTCGCGCATTCGTATTAGCGATCCGGAATCATGCGCGATCGCGCTATTCAACAACCGGAAAAGCTCGCGCACGGAGCCGCGCTTATCCGACAGCTTTTTACTGG
>NC_092859.1:41271412-41393441 GCF_032062135.1 Pyxicephalus adspersus
GGTGCGCGCTAATTAATTGCTATGATCTCACCATTGTGCTTAGATCCTCCTTAATTGCGCAGCTGAAATGTAATTGCCTTCATTGGCAGATTCGCGACCCCTATTGCGCATGGCAGGAATCCGGCCGGCAGATTCAGGATGCGAGTGTACGCGCGCCCTCGAGTCCCGGACCGCGGTAATCCGCGATCGCTGGTCGCGCGTATTATCGCGCTTCCAGCGATCGCGGATTTCAATGATGAATCAGGGGCATTGTGTTCAATCCGTTAGATCTCCTAAATTGTTGGTTGTAATTACCTAAAATTTTTAGGGTACACAGGGGACTCATAGCTTCTAATAACCAACATTTCTTTTTTTAATTTCAAGAATTTTAAAATATGGGGATCACGAGTTTAAAAACTTGTGGAAATTGAAGATTTGGCTTGCTGTTTTATAAGAAAGTGCACCTAGGAGCCCAAAATTGAAAATGCAAATTAAGGACCCTGGGGCCACTTACACAGCAAGAAGCATTGAGGTGGGCCCCCTAAATATTTTACCTACCTTTCACCAAACTATAATTGTAATACTATGCTGCCCTTTCTACTTCTGTTCTTTGAACCCCAATTTATCTGGAATGGGGAGGTGCAGGAATCTGAAAATGTAGGTGCAAGTGGGGAATAGATGTATAAACCCCTAAAATTTCATAAGAATGGCATCATTAGAACATAAAAACATCTGCCCATTAAACTGTCTGCTTTCCTACCTTGAACCCTAATTTCCTACACCTACCCATTCCAGAGAAATTTGGGTTCCAGTGTTAGAAGTGGGCAGTAATGTGTAACAGGTTAGTGCGTTTGCCATAGTAATTTACACAAATTTAGGTGTGTGTGTGTGGGGGGGGAGGGGTTATCCCAAGGTGTCCTCTCACTGCACCTTCATTTTCAGCTTTGTACACCCCACCATTCTAGGGAAATTGGGCCTCAAAGAAGAGAAGCAGATAGGGTAACATAGTATCACAGTTAAGAATTTGTGAGAGATAAATATAAATTTAGTGGCCCTTCCCCGATGCTCCTTTCTATGTAAGTGGCCCCGGGGGTCCCCAATTTGCATTTTTAATTTAGGACTCCAAGGCACACTTGCTTTTAATACTGCAACCCCAATGTTGTATTTTCACAAGATTTTACAATTCTAATCCCCATATCAATAAATTTGTAAAAGCTGGGGTGCTGAAATTGTGAATGGTGCTAACTATAAATGTTCCCTGTGCACCCTGAACATTTCAAATCATTATTACATACAGTGTAGGGGATATGAAGGTTTATACACAGAGAGATGTAAGGCTGAAGAATGTGACATGCAGCATTTATACACACACTGCTCTGATGACGTCATTACACACGCCCACTGGGCAGAGACATTGTTTACGCGATGTGGGTTTTTTTTTCTCAAAAGACTCGGCACAGCTATGAGATGGGAAGGGACAGCCTGTTTACCGACCTCATCATAGGTGTGCTGTGCACTTTTCACTCCGCTCGGCTCTAATCAGCTATCATCAAACAACGGGCTGGGGAGAACTATGTAAAGACATACATAAATTACATCTCTGAGGTTCTGAATTCCTTCTTGTGGTGTAGTTTAAAGTGATCTGGTCTATTTTGTTGTTTGTTTCAATTTCTCCAACTTACCCTCAGTATAGAACAAATGACTTATTGTGAGGTCCTGAAAGGCTGTTATATCTTCCACCATATCCTTAGACTTTCTCAGATCATCAATGTGAATGGATTGCCACAATCCTATAAAAATCACAGATCATTAAAGAATCAATGATAATTATTAACAGACTGAATTATCTATTAGAATCTCACATTGCTCTTCTGGCTGCAAGAATTTTGCCACTTTCAACTGCCTGGATTACCAGGTGGTCTGCATTGTGCAACTTTTTATTATAAAGAAATTCTAAAGGTTTTTGGCAATTATTTAAACATTACATACAGGTTGTTTTACATCATCATACTTTCTTATTTTTATACAAATCTTCAATTTATGCTTTCATTTATTTGTTTTAAATCCGAAGATATTCATTATATGAAGCATTTGTTGGCTTCCTAAAGAGAAAGCTGTGCACTAGCTGCTTACTTTTTGATGCTCTTTGAAAGTCCAAACAAAGTGTATGTGCATGACAAGGGAATCGCATATGAAAACCTTACTGCTGCCACCAATAAATTCCCCCCCACAAGAACACCCCCCTTTTTAAGCCATAGAAACAAAAAACCAATACACAATGTTTTTGGAATAGATTGGCCACAGCAGCCCCTTTATTAACACAAATAACATCTTTATTATAACGGTATTAACTTCACAATATAGGTCCATGAATGTCACCCCCCATTTTCTCCCACTGTACCCGATCTACCACCAGGCCCCCAGGCGCCCTACCCCGCCTCGGGGACAGTTAGCAGTTTTTTATACTCCAACTCAGCCTCCACAACAACCAAGTGTCATGCAAGGCCCACCTTGCTGTCCAAAAAAGAGAACCAACTCTTTTCTATCCCCCATTTTATTTAAATTTACAATTACCCCCCTCTAACTTTCATGAACCCAAAACAACCACAAACCGCCCGGCTGCTGCGACAATACCCCTCCCCATATTGCAACAAGGGAGGGTGGGTGGGAACGCAGTCACCAGCAGAAAATTTTTTCACAGTGATGCCCCCCATCCCCTAAAGCCGTCTTTTAACCCTTAATTTTCACCTCCCCTTTTTCTTTCCCCACCAATCCATGAATCCTAAACTTTCCCGCATTTTTTCTCTAAACTCATTTTTTTTTTTTTTTGAACTTCTGACCCGTCAACCACATTCCTCCACATGCTGTCTGCCACGAGGCACCTTACAGCCTCATACTTCCAATCACCTTCTTACTTGAACTTTTAACCCCCACTATGTTCGGCCTTCTATGCCCCCCCTGTCATGAGGCCTTTCGCCCATTTTTTTTTTTTGCTTCAGGCCTGTTGATGTGTGACAAATTCATCTGCTTATCTGTAATGCAACGGAGAACTGTGTGTCCAAAACTGTGATTCAAAATATTTAAATTCCCTTAACCTAAAATATTATTTTGAGTAAACATGGCCTTTAGGCCACAAACCACACTATTTATTTTTGGACAGTATGCTTAGAATTTTCTAACAGTTATGAACAAATACTGAAAAGAAGCAAGGGTTATATGAAGTATAGGAAGAGAACAGGATGTTTTCCCATTATCTATGAATAAGAATCAAGTAAAATGAAATTACTGTTTTTACTTCTGTACCATGGGTAACGTACCTCCTCGGAATCCCACATAAGATGTGCCTCCCTGCATTCTGGGTAGTTTGGTTATGAAATAGACAAATACGGATACTTCTGTGATTTTCACCTTTTGTATCTCATTCACAGCAGAGTACCTGAAAAGAAAAAAAAAGTATTTATGTATTTAAAAAAAAATGGAACAATTGAATGGAATTGTCCTACCTAGTAGCTAGTTTACCCCGGTCATCTGTGGGGTTCTGCTGACTTTGGGTTCTGGCTAGTACGGAAAATATATTTGTTTCTTATATCCCAGACAGTCAATGGGAGATCCAAGAACTTTACTATCATACATCGGCCACAGTACTCTTTTTTTGTGGCACTGTTCCCTAGTCAGCAGGGCTACGAATATGTCTGCATCTCTTATAGTGCATGTAGGTACATTTAGAGAATTAAATATAAACAATGAAGTGTTCTTATGATAATGCACTAGGGTGGTCTGAGTAATTTTGTGTACTCCATAAGTTACAATAAAGCATCAAGACCTTTGTTCACACTGGAACCAATTGTCTACAGCAAGCTGTATTATCTACAAGGACCAGGGAAAGATTTTTTAAGCTTTTTATTTGAAACAAACAGTTAAATGAACTTGAACAAAGAACAATGGTCAAGAAAGACCTTATTATTCAATTGAAAAGTTCAGTCAATACATAAAAAAATCCATGTTTGCATTATCAGTTAATATACTAGATTAGGTTTGTTAACATTTTATTACTGTAAGAAAATTTACTTTGCTGATGCCACAAGGTTGGCTCCTTGGGATCCTTCTTCAAAATCAGTCTGTATAAGCAATATCAGATTCCCAGATGAATTCTTGAGCAAACTTCTATCAAGAAAAGAAAAACAAAATATACTTCCAATTATCATTAAAGTTAGTAATCATGTCAATATTTTGGTAAGATATTGGTGCTGTTTATTGAGCATGTACAAAATAAATTAATATTGCTCAATTTCATATACTATATTAACAAATTCAGTCTCATTCAATATTAGATTAATACTGTGCACATTGTTGTGAATATCATAATGTTTATCCTTTATCTTAATTTCATTGATATTTGACAATACTTAGGTTATGCTATTTTTTGTTTTCTATTTATTAACAATCAGAAATCAATTATTAATATTCTATAGGAAGAATTATATCAAATTTTCACTTGATAATATTTTTCCTTAAAAATGCTTTTCTAAAATATGGCAATGTTTTGCTTATTTTTATCAAATAGGTTTAAATACATTGATTTAGCCATATGCATAAGTAATCTTTATTAGGGAAAAGTTTATTAGAGTAAATATTTACACCTTAAAAACACCAAGTGCTCTTTTTATCAAAACAGGGAATCTGACATTCCCTCAAACATTCCCTTGTGGGAATCTCCAAGGTCCAAATGTTTCAAAAGCAGGAATTCATTCCCACCAGAGAATAGGGAAAGTCAGATTCTCTTTTTGGAAATAGGACCCCAATAGATTCGTTTTGTAATGTTATGGTTATCCTACACAGGAACCAGACAGGTATAGAAAGTGGTACAACGGCCAGTGAAACTGGTTGCCCATAGGACATTGCATGTAGCGTATCTGTGCTATCTAACAAAAAAAAAAAAGAAAGAAACTACCTGCTAAAAACCAGCAAAAAGGCTTTTATTTGTTTTAGTGATAATTAGGAGCTTTGTTCATTCTTCAAATTTTCAAAGCAGTGAAAAGTCTAGATGTGATGATCATACCAATCTTTACGGCACTGTCAAGTCAAAACGTACCGAATCTTTTTCAAGAAAGAAAATTCCGTATCAAACTGCTGCAGTGATAAAATTTCAATGCTACTGATGTGGCTTCTTAATTCAGTTTCTAAAACCTTTCTGTCAGCAGACGTCAGAAGACGTGAAAATGTTGTGATCTAAAAAGAAGAACCATGGGTAAAGTGAAACGTCAGACAAACACAAGTTGAAATGAATTATCAGACCCAATATTCCCAAAACTACATTGCATGTATTTGGAAAATTCATGTACTGCTGTAATAGTATTTTACTACACTAAAACCTTTTTCCTTTGTTCTCACTGGAAGATATGTCCCAACTGACAGCTGCCATACATTAGGTGTTCATACTGGTAATACTCCTCTAGTTTTGATGGCAACTAAACAGTGTGAGATTTCCTCTCGCTAAGAAAAAATGTCCCCAATAAGCACAATGACACAATAAAACATGATTGAGTTTCAGACTTTTCAGTAGTATACTCAGTATTAGAAAGAATATTGAACAAATGAAAAAAAAAATAACTTGGATTTACAAACAACAAATATGTCTATAATTTCTAATGGTAAAGCCATTTGAAGGTATGGATAAAGGCCACTGTTTTATATCAGTATCTAAGGCTGGGAAGGCTTTTAATGTGCAAAGTAGCTGATAGTCTAAGCCAGAAACATTTCTGCTTTCATACTGCTTTAAAGGCAAACCTACAAGATATGTCATGTGTATTGCTGAAGGTGATAAGGCTAGACAAATCACAAGTCTCTGAATATTAAAGCTCAACTGAAAATATAGTTTAAAATCTTTACATATATCCCAAAAACAGCAAAGCAAATGGTTTAAGTCTTTAGGTTTCTTTAGAAACTAGCCACAGCCTGAGCAGAAAACCCTGCTCCCTGCCACAGAAGGTCCCCTTTCCTCTGTTTGAAAGCAGCCGCCAAGCAGATATGTCATACTCCTGTTCCATCAGGGTTAGAGTTTTCCAACTAGCACAATTCTTGTTCCTTACTGATTGGACAATATTTACTCTGACTTAGCAAGGGATGTCAGATCTTTGCACTTGACTAGCTTCTTGCACTTCTTCTCACTCTATTGCTGTGAAAACTGTACAATGGTCTACAAAGGGCAACTCAATTATAGGTACTTAAACTGCTTGCACTTAAAAAATACATGTATGATATATTAATGATTACAGAGTTGGTTTACTGTCCCAGAATAAGAGTAAGCAGGTAAGGACAGCTAACTTCACTACTTTATTCGGTATTCCATATCAGAGACCCACTATATATGAAATAATAAATAAGGACATAAAATAGGTAGACAATTTTAAAAGTAAGTTATCAATGGCAATTCTGATGCTTATATGTTAGAGAGTTTATTTAACATTGGAAGGCTATGAAGAGTTTGTGGCTTTAATAAAGTATCCAACACCCATCAAAAGTTATTTCCTGGGGCTGAAGCAACATTTCCGCTAAGAATTTAGGTATATACCATATCAGTATTAGATACTGATTAGAAACCCATTAGAAACCTTTACCAAAGGGACTATACCAAAGGGACGACACTTGTTTATTCAGCGACAATATTTACACAAACATAGTCTACAGTCTGTCATTTGGGAAACTATCATACCTCAATTATCTTTTGAAATGGGCAACTAGCATCAATCACCGCTTTGTATACTTGTGCTCATTAGCAACCAGTCATTCGAGTCTCAAAAATCCCCTAGCCAAATAGGCGAAACACGTCGGGAGATGGGACCCATTAATTATCTTGATTATTTTATCTTGTAAATGACTGATTACCCCATGTCAGAGTTTGTAATACATGGGTAGTAAATCAATTTGTATAAAATACAGGATCTGTGTGTTTGGTCAAGTTTGACAGCATAGTAGATCTCTGGTAATTTAGGTGATACGTGCGTTACCAATAAATTATTGTTTTCTTTTAGAAACTATGCCTATGAAAGCCTGTTTTTTTCTACTCTTTCCCTATAAACAATAATTACAATCAAGATAGGTAGCTGAACCTTGTACTATTTAATATTGGATACCCCCTATAACACAAGCTCCTTTCCTACTAATAAATACTAATAACTAAAGGGAAAACGGGTTTTGGAATATAGGCCAAGTAATACAGTACCTCTGTGAAAACGGTATGGTTATCATTGTTTGTTGTCACGTGACAGCAGAGGAAATCTAATAAGGAACCATGTTGCTGTTTCTTGAAGTAATCATCAATTAAGTCTTTCCGACCTAAGCGGATAACAGAATCAGGTGTGGCACAATTTAGCAAGACTTGTATTGCTTTGTTTTTCGAATCTGTGGTATTTTCAGTATTCAGATGTGTTTGCTTGATGTTCTCTGTCACTTGAAGTACAACTGCAGCACAAGTGTCTGAATGGTAACCAATAAAAACATCTGAAGGCTTGTATGTTTGAGCTTTCCCAATGATGTGGTTTTGATTTCCTTTAGTGAAATCTTTTACCCAATCTTCCAGCTCCTTAACGATAACCTTTTGTTCTTTTTTCAGGAATGTGTTTATATCCAAGTAATGTTTTTCAAGACGGTTGATCAATGGAACGGGAAAATCTTTGTACACAGTTTCTTTTTCTTCAATGACTACTAATCTGAACTTTGGGTGCACTCTGCACTTGACACGATGTGTGCCTAAGCCCAGGTCGACATATTTTTGACCAGCTAGATAGACATAGTACTGGTTTAACGCATCATAGAGGCTTTCATACAGGTTCTGGAGATTAAGTAATATAACCATCTGTCCCGTCTCCATGCAAATCTTAACACGGTTGATATTTCGGCAAATTTGAGTATATTCTTGGTCCTTTGGAAAACTAGATCCGAAGATGATTTCTGGTTGTTGGTTTTCTTTCAGGAAAGCTTGCTGAAGGATTTGTAGTGCAGCATAGTTTTTGGTTAATATTAACAAGTAACGGCAATCATCACTGTCACTTCTGATGTTCTCCATGATCAAGTCTGTTGTACTGATATCTGCTATATTTTCTGTTTTGTCTTTTAGGAAAATTTCCAGGGCATTCACTTCATCTTTCCCACTGAAATTCCTTAGAACAGCTCTAGCAATTTGATCCTGAGTTAGGCTATCTGACTGTTTGGTAAAAGCAAACACCATCTTTATCAGACTGTAGAAATCTCTAAGACCAAAGAATTCCTTTTCCTGTTCCTTTAAAGTTTTGCATACTTCAAGATAAGCCTCTGAGAAGTCACGGAAGTACCGCAAAATTTTACTGAGAATACATTTATTAGAAAAACAAATTCCCTTAGCACTTTCAATTAGCTCCTTTTCATTTGGGTCACCTCGAGATACAAATATTCCTCGGTTCATTTTTGCGGGATCTAAAGCCCAATTGGAGATGCCAATAAATCCAACTTTTTTGTGTGGTGAGGTGTCATCATCAATACATCCATCCTCCAGCAAAGGGTGAAGTGTTTTTAAAGGCATTTTAGGGGAATCTTCTGCAAGCCCTATCTCATCAAGTACAACTACAGACACATATTCATTTAAATTCTTCCCTTCTTGGAATCGGGCACAGTGCCTAAATGTACCAATGATCCCTTCTGGTGTTGAATGAGGGCTACACTGAAAAGATACCAGGTGAACTTGTTTAAGGTCCTTGTACAGTTCAGTATGAGCTGTTTGGCCTTGCATAGCATCAGCAACAATAGTCTTTGCAAGAGACTTTGAACTTCCAGGTTTTCCAACAAGGAACAATGGAATTTTAAGCTCTATGCAGATGACCATCATGAAGAGGTTTTCCTTTAAAGCAAGATTTCTTGCAATAGTGTCCCTTAAATGTACACCTGCTAAAAAAAGATCCTGAATGGAAGTTATTTCCTTTAAAATATTAGTGGGGTCCTTGTATGGTTGAGGAAAAAATTTACATATTGCTCTCCTGTAAGAATCTTTGGTTTCCAAAGATGCATGATAGCACACGCCAACAGCAAGAATCAGAGACCAAGCTGCCTTATCTACTACATCGTAAGTGCTTGCTTTTCTCAGTTCCGAGGATGAATAATGGTTCAACAGCTTCTCGTGGTGGTTATAAAACCACTTAAAGACCTCTATGCAGCGCTCCACATCTCTAAGGCTTACAAAGCTGCACTCATCGTTTTTATCTCTCATGTAGGACTGAGAGGCTGAAAGGACATCTGTTAATAACTGGATGTTGTTGGTAGAAATCTGAATCTCATTGGCTAAGTGCCTCACAATCTGTTGTATGTATTTCTTTTCAGTTTCATTGTTTAGTTGCCCAAAATCCCATACAAGTGGCAACATGCTCGGAGGTAAAGCATGCACTCTATAAACAAGTTGTCTTAAAGGAATAGAGCCAAGTCTTTCTTTGGTTTCATCTGCTCTCACCTTATAACCTAGACCAGCAGATTCTAAACGTTTGATCATGTCATCAGTGTGTTTTCGGTAAGGGTTGCAGGCAGCAATAATGTGTAGCCCAGAATCTTTTTTCAAAGGCTCCCCATCTACTGTGTGATCACACAAGGCCTCTTTGATGCTGCTAATAGCCTCAGTAGTGTTTGCTTCATCAAAAAACAACACAGTTTCGCATCCCTCTTTTTTGTTGATCTGTGCAATTTCTTGGGCTTCCAAAATTTTTTGGTAGATTGTCTCAGCACTGGTACCACCATGAACCTTTACAAGCTTCATGTTTTCTGTTTCAACAAATCCCTTACACAAATGACACAAGAACTTAATTAGCCTGGTTTTCCCACAACCGGTCTCTCCCATAATGACTACTGGTATTCCACATCGGAACCTCATCTTGATTGCTAAAATCTTTAGCATGTTATCCATGGTGAGCTCATATGTTTCATCAGGGTCTATTGGCCATTGAATTCCTAGCACCATACATAATCTGCTTATTTTCTCATGCCTGGGCAGCTGGTCAAAATCAGTATTGAATGGCACCCTTTGAAGTCTCAAGCCTTCATAAAGTCCCGAGGACATAACATTGTGTGTGATAATTTCATTATTTCTGGGATTTGTGGCATCCACCCCTCCAGCATTATTAGGCTGCAAGTGGAATCCAATAAATGTCATGGATGCATGGTCTTCATTAAAGAAGATATAGGGATGTGGCTCAGACTCCCATCTCTTGCGCATTAGGAAAGGAACTAGATCTTGTTCCTTGACTCCATCAGGATTATTCCTATATCTTCCTGGGCTTTGATCTGTAATGTACAGGGAAGGAGTAGCAAAGTCTTTTGCCATCAGAATCATAAAATTCACCACAAAATTTTTGAATCCTTGTAGTGTATCACCAACAAACAAATGGTTACAGAACACTGAAGATTCACAGTCTCTTAGCTGGAGATTTAGAAACCACGCAAAGTTCCGGAGTTCAGACCAAGAAGGGTCCATTATGCCACAGTAAAGAAGGAATATCTGTAGGCATTTTGCTGGGTCTCCCTCAGTGTGACCTTCTCTGTACACAAATTCATCTAGATTTTGTTTCTGCTCAAAGCGAATCAGGTACTGGTATGTTCTCTGGAAACATTCACTACGAAATTCTTCAATGTCCATTCCTGGATCTCCACAGTCTATTGCATCAGCTTCTGTAGTTTTTTTAAAAACTTCTTTTGGTGAGCAGCAGAAAATCTTGGGGAAGAAGTCAATAAAATCATTTTGCACAATTCGAGGAACCTGCAGGGAAAAAAAAATGTTCAGTTAGACTTTTATGAAAGCTGCATCTCAAAAGCTAACATGCTTCCAATTATTGTAATACAATTTAAAAAGTTTAACACTGCTTATTTTGGTAATGGTAATGTAATAATATTCCCTTTTCCCTAACATTTCATTGCATGAACCTTTTCCATAACATTTTATTGCATTGAAGGAATATGTTGAGGTGCTATTCACTTCCTAAGATGTGTACAGAGATCACTAGACTAATGTATATAAGTATAGTAATTCTAATACTGTCCCTTGTATGACCCTTTTAGTGATTGCGTCACACTGTAATTTTACAAGTCTAGCAATAAAGGTAGAATTTCACAATCATATATGAATATCTAGTTTTGTAGAGGACTGAAGGTAAAACAGGATAAAATTTTCATTTACAGTTTCTCCTTTAATTTGCTCATGCTATTTCTACTTGCAGGTAAAATCAAGAGCATTAAACTTCTGTTTCCATATATGCTTTCTAAAAGTAGCTAATCTCATCCCAAATTCAAAACCTATTCCTTTCAGCCCTCTTCAACCCAACTATATTACCACTAGTCCTTTTTCTTGCAACTTCGCTATTCTGATGATACCTATTCATCACCTTTGGCGATTCTATAATGGGTACACCTTTCCAATTGAATTTAAAATACTTTCTATTGAGAATACATATTTGAATTATTGTTTCTGGAATTCAGCTTTGAAGTTGATATAAAGAACACATTTTTTAAGAGCAAAATTACCAATGGTGATAATGGCAGAACATATCAATGCAAAAAGGATTGGCAAGGACACCTATTGTAGTTTTCAAAAGTGCATGTGACAGTGTCCCAATACAGGAGCATAATTAGAGTGTTGTCACCATATAAACCATGCGCCTAAACAAGTACCTTCATAGCAGGACTGCAAGGTACTATTTTTAAAAAAGCTGTAGATTTATAAATATTAAATATGACTTGAATTTACATTTTAGTTTTAAGATTTAAGTATTTGGGTTTCCAAATGCTTTCCAAATGGGCATCTAAAGACGAAAAATGAAAGAACTTAAGAGGTTCATAGAAGTAATCAATGACATAAACATTTAAATAAAAATACAAAATACATCTTACATTTTTAAACTGTTCTCCAGATAAAATGTCTGCAGGTTCCAAAATTTCAATTAAATACAGGTGACTGGGCAGGCGCTTCCATATTCTTCCCTGAGAATCCATTAGATACTGTAAAACCAAGAGTTTAAAAAGGAACTCTGAAATTCCACTGGTCACCTGTATTACAAAAACACAAATATATATGTTATAATAAATTTTATATATATATATATATATATATATATATATATATATTTACTGTATAGGACACAAAAATTTGTATTCTGTTCAAGAGATATTTTACTTACAGAAGATGTAATGTCGATGTGGAATATTATAGGACAGCTCTTCAATTTACCATCTATAAAAGGTAGTAATGTTTCTAGTACTTTTTTCTCGTCCACTTCTGGCTTAATGAGCCGAATTATTTTGAGAAGTGGCTTTTTGCTTAAAAATCTTGACTCAAGTTTTTGGAAAAGCCTTTTTACATAGAGGGATTTTCCTGGAGTAAAAGAAACATTTCATATTGGTACAAGAGATAACAAGTACAGTTATAGCCTAGTTTACTATATGTCAGTGAGAAGATGCTAAATTTATGCAAAATATTACAAAAAATAGTTATGGTCTGTGGTCATGTTGCTTTTCTCAGTTTGCACTGCGAAATGCGGACAAGCTAAAAGAAATTGTACTTTAAAACTGTAGAATAATCTTTTAGCAGGTCGTTATACTTATCTAGATTGCCACCATAGGTGGTAAATATGAAATATTCAACTGTGTGTATATATATATATATATATATATTTCCGGTAAAATAAATCAGGTCTATAGTAACGATTAGAGAGTAAGCTGTGGATGATCTGTACTTTTAACCTTCAGATGTCATGCCGCAATTTTTACATATTCACTGTATGCCTGAATATTTGGTGATAACGTTATAATTACTTAAGGTAACAAAGTTATACAATATTGTGGTTTTTGAACAATACAATATTGTTTTTAAACAAAGTATAGCAACGTTGTTTACAAAGGAAAAAAAAACAAACATTTTTTTCAATTTTGCACATTTTCTTGTTATTTGATTAAAAAGTAACAAAGGAAAGGATACAAAAAAAATTCTCTGAGGGGGAGGAAGGAGTTAAGTAGGGCTGATTAGGGTTAAACCTGTTAACAAGGGGTTAAAAATTAATAGTTTTTTTTTTTTTTAAAATGTTAATTGTAAGGTTTCTTTAAGTGATGTCATCTACATCTACATTTCTTTGTATTACATCTCAATGGTGGTGTATTTAAAAATTGCAACACTGATGAGGCCATTCATTGTATTTTCATAATGAAACTTGCCAGATATTTTCAAATGTTGTTTTACACACTGATTGGATTTGTGTGTAAAGCTCACATTCACCAATCAGTGTTGGCAGGTTCCTGTGGGTATGATGCACTGAGCCTATTGAAGCCTACAGTCTCATAATAATGAAGTTAGGGCTTATTCAGGTCTCATAGGCAAAGTGAATATACTGCAGTACAAACAAGAACTGATTGGTTAAGGCATGGGAATCTTTATGTTTGAGTCCAAAGATGGAATAAGGCAAAATTTGGCTCCAGTAAAGGTAGAAGGTAGGCCTAACCATCCTTTCGACTCACTGGTATGGCATGCCCTAAAAGGCACCAACTGTCTACAAATAGGTGCAAATTTTTAGTTACTTGTGCTATGCCCCCATTCACTAAATGAACACTTAGTTTGTAGCTGGGTCCCCTGAATATCTACTAAGGCTCTAGACTACTGCCTTGGTGGCCTTGAGAACAATCCAAAAGTGATGCACAAATGACAATCTAAAAGTGGTTTTCAGTGTTAAAATAAAAAAGTCTGAAAAGGACCTGTCCATTTAGTAACATGAAGGTTTATTGCTTTTAAAAAAACAATACAGGATACTTGCTTTAGTTACATGTACCCAGACTAAGCACATCTATAAATATAAAACACTGTGCATTAGGTAATAATTTACCTTTCTGTAAAAGAATTCAATACCAAGTGTTACCTTTGGCTGTGCCACATACAAAAATGGTGGCATGGGAACCGGTTATAGTAAACTAGGGAGGGTGCAGATCTCTTAAACTCCATAACAAAGACAGGAAAATTAATCTAATTATATCATATTGGTAATTTCCATACTCTTAACGCTAGTTGTATTGATTGTACTTACCAACTCCTCCTCGCTTGGATGACACAATTCCTGCACTCATCCCATTCTTAAAAACTGAGGCAGCTGAAATCACATTGGAACCGACATCAAAATGTTTACACAAATAATGGTGAATCTCTGTGTGAGGTATTTGGGGGATAACGTGAATCCTAAACTGGCTGAAAACTGAGGGAATGTAGCAATGCTCTCGGTCAGAGTTACATATGATTATGAGATTGTAATTATCCATGCCCTGGGACTGAAGCTGTTGGAATAGCTGCTCAGACTTATAACCTACATCATAGCTTAACTGGTCTGCATAGATCAAACTGTAAATCTTCTTCCCGTTGTATCCGGGTGTCAGACATCTACGAAGAAACAAGGCCACTTCTTCAAAGGTAGTATGAGGTGTGCACAGAAGAACTTCATCATAGGTTGGCAATGGTTCAGCAGAGCTATGCATGTAAACTGCTATAGCACAGGACAATATTTCTGAAGAAGGACAGATAATCAAATTAGGTTGGCCTGGTTGAAAACTGGGATGAAGGCTACGGACTACTGTTTTCTTATTTAGCTCAGCCAGAGCAGCCAAGCTTGTGCCTAAAGCATCTATATCCAGGCACCCTGGGAAGAAAGAGCCCATGTTATTTATAGAGAACTTCCAAACCAGCTCTAGTTTATGTAACACATCTGTACAATCTTCAAGTTCCATTGCAAAATCCATCATATCTGGTTGGTTTACAGCAGGTGAACCAGTTTTTGGAAAGTAGAAGGAGTTGATGGTGTCTATTTTTGCACAGTTAGGTTTAATAAAAGACAGCATTAATAAAGCCTCCTCGCTGATATCCCTCATCTGATACTGCTTGCACAGGTACACCACCTGCTCTGCTGTGTAATAGTTTAGGTAGTATAACTGAGATCTCTTCTTGTTGACAAAGGTCAGCCACTCCTCTAAAAAGCTTTCCATGGTTTTGCAGATCTTTGGAAGCAAGTCACTTAGGGCTCCTTTTCCTATAAGATCATCAATTCCTTCAACATCAAAGTTCATAAGAACACTGACTTTAGCATTATCTGCACAGTGGATCTGTGCCTCCCAGGTTCTAAACAGCATGTTTCCAGCCAGGTAGAGGTCAATAAAAGAGCCAGTCAGTCTCTGAACATTAGAAAATATCTAGATAAAATAAAAAAAATGGTGTGAAATCAATGTTGCATTACATGAATATAATCATAATATTTTTAGGCTACCTTCACACCTTTGTGGTATATTGATGTAAGAAATGTACTTTGTTACAAAGTGTGTTAACATGCATCGTTCGATTGTGCAGCCCATTTATATAGCAAGGGCCAACACAGTGCACTGATAACTGGACCTGACCCATGTTTAGCAACCTAATGCCCCAGAATATATGGTGGTCCCTTTCTAATGACAGCAACATGCTAACATTGTGCACCAAACACTGGGCTACTGCATGTGGAGTTTGCAGTTTTGAGTAGAAAAGTTATGAAAACACAGGAAGATGCTCTTGGTACTTTTCCCTTCTTGTCTGATCAAGTTTTTACATATGAAAAGCCCATCTGGGCTTTATGCAAGTGCTTATCTTCAAGTATAGTGATAAACGTAACCATTTGGTTTTATTTCAAAAGCACTGTAATTGTCAGATAATGTTAATATACTTTACAGCTGTACACTGCTAGTGTGCACTATTCATACTTTTAGCTTGGTGACTATATTGTCACCGACAGCCACCAGTTTCAGGCCTCAAGCAAAGGGGCCGATAAAATGATCAGTTCTGAAGGGAAATCTGCAGCTGATAGATGGTAGGCAAAAATATTTGGGTTTCCAATTGGAAATATTTATCATTCGCACATCAGCCGAAAAAAAAATGCGTTTGATCATAATTACACTCACTTTTTATTTGAGACAAATAATGGTGGAGCAAAATATTACAGTGTGCATGGTGTTTTCATTCTAGACCAATCCAGCATACCTTGGAAATCAATCAGATTATTCAGTTGGTCACATACAAAATAAAAATAAAATGTGTACAAGGCCTTAGGCCTATTGTAAGTAACCAGTCATGTGATTTCCATGGCAACCAATCTTACAGATTAATGGATCTGTAAAGGAATACTCTGTTAGACAGCAGTACAGTTTTTCCTACATCCTAAGATAGGTTTGAAAGACATTTAGAGTAGTCATTGTCATATCGAATGTGAAAAATGTGATCTGGAGAATCTAGGATGGGGGGTTTCCTATGTGTTTATTTTAGGGGACTGGCATGCTGTGAAGAGCATACATAAAACCACAACAAGGAACAGTAAAATGATTTCAGTGCTTCAGTTGTTAACTTTGAAGAAGGTTCATTTCAAGTTTTATGCTACTGTGTATATTTATGTTCTTTCATGATCAGTTTATCAAAAGTTAAGTTTATAAAAAAAAAGTTAGGTTTATGTGTTACATGTTTCTGTGCATGACATATTTTTACCCAACCAATATAATTTCCAATTATTTTTACCTCTGAAAACTTGTCAACCTCCAAGTTGCCTTGTTCTCCCTTGCCTGACATAAGCATAAGTTTGTTGAGCAATTCCTTCAGCTCCTCAAGTGTGTAACAGCGGTTGTTCTCCCCATTTTCTGGCAGAATCAGGTGTAAAACACTGTCAGGTGTAATCTGTGGGGATATAAAATGGATTAAGGACACCTCCAAAAGGATTTTAAATACGTAAATAAATCATATCAAGCAAGAGGAAGCTCTTTCTGTCTGGATTTAATAAGGGGTCCAGTGGATGTTGTTTATAACCTATGTGCTGCTTTCTATATGGATATAACTTCCAGCTACCAAGGCTTAATTCACAAAAGAAAAACAGTTTTCTTTAGAAAGTACTACTATGTTGAACTAGAAATATTTTTTTCTAATAAAAGCGATGAAAATCTCAAATTTATGATGCCTGCACATGCTGTAGACAAGCCACTAATAGGAGTAATCATTAATCAGAACAGTAAAAATCTAATTTCGTTACTAAATTTCATCCACAGATAATCTCTTATGCCATCTCTAATGGCATAAATACATATGCTCAACAAAATTCAAAGAGTTCAAAAGGTTGTGGATTTCTTCCATGCTCTAACGACATGTTAGGAATAAGGTCAATTAGATATTTGGTCTGCAGGTCCAATTGATTTTTATAGTCCAGCATCAATCAAAGCTGGAATTTTAAAAAAGGATAATTGGTATTACTGGTGTTAGACAAACACCTGCTGTCTGTTATTTAGTTTTACTTAGGTACTGACTTTCATTATTCCAGTTTAAACTAATACTCCCTGTTTATTGACAATAATTCAAAAGCCACTAGGACATCCCATTTGGACAGGGTCTAAGCACCAGAGGGAGGGATGACCATTCAGGAAAGTAAAGCCCATAGTAACAATGCAGGAGTAAGGGTATGTTCAGAATGGTAATAAAAAAAAGCAATGTTTACCTCACCAAGGCACCTAGCAGATGTCAGTAGGCTCCTGGGAGCAGTAAATGCCACTATTCAGTAAAGTAGAACTCATAGTAACAAAGATAGAGAAAGTGCATGTTTAGACCAGTGGTAAAAAAATAGCAGCGTTTACCACTTCTGGTACCTGCTGGCATTCACTTTGTACCTGGGACTGGTAACAGGTGGTGACAGCTAGGGTTTTTCAGGCATTTGCAAATGCTTTTGCAAGAGGGGGGCATTATTTCCACTTTATTAAAATTGAAACTGCTTACACACAAATGTTCCAAACACATGCATAACTGGTGAAAAACGGTTCCAATTCAAATCATTGGGGCAGCAAACTGCACCCCGGAAAATGCGTGTAGAACAGACTAACTTTTTTTCGATGAAGTTTTAAGTGGTAAAACCACTAGTGTGAAGATGTCCTAAATCAAATGGGTCACAGTAGGGGGTTTTGTGCGTACCAAAGGTAAATCAGAAAGAAACTCTGCTGGTATCTGTTACTAGGCAGGACTTTTTTTTTCATCAGTTCAAAGTTTTTGACAGATAACCAGTATTTATATAGCCAGAAAAGTTAGTATGAATGAGTATCTTTTTCCAGGGCTGGCTTTATTTTAAAAGTAACCTTCTGGTGATAGAGTCACTTTAAGGCAAATTTTTGTTTATTATAGAAACTATCCCACTTCCCAGCACCTTTTTTTCTGCTAATTTACCTAGTTTACTAATGGATCTAAATAACTTTAATTACAGGAATTACCTTCTTTTGCTCCTTGGGTGCTCTGATGACATAGATCCCATTTTTGTTAATTGTTGTTGCCAGGGACAGAGATGACAGTTCCACTGAGCCATGGCTTTCTTTTACAGTCTTCAGCCATTCAAGATGACGAGCAGAGTCTCTCTAAAAATAATATAAAAAGAATATATCATGCAAGAAATGTTGATGAATAAAAACAAACAGAGAAAAACAGCTAACCTTACAAAAAAGTATTTAATTGACACTTTAACTTTGACAATTGAACTTTGTCCCATCATTCTCTCTGATCTGTGCTTGTTCTGAAGGAAAGGGCTTCCGAAAAGTTAAGAGCTTGTGACTTCCCTATATAAGTGCTGGAACAGTGCTGGAAAGTGAACAGCTAATTCATAGGCCCAAACACTGCCATGTGAGGGGCAGTGACATCTTCAAAGTGGTAAGTTGGGTTCACATGACAGATGGCTTTGCCCACTAACAGAGGAAGCACAAGGAATGAGGGGTTTACAAGATTACTATGAGCCACCCGCATCAGTTCATAGCAAGATGGTTAAACAAGATACATTTTGCGTATGTAACAAAGGGTTCACTGTCCTGAAAGACTCAAGGAAAATAAGTTATCAGGTAATAACTCATGGTAGGAGATGTAAACGACAATGCCTGTGCTGATAGATGCAAAGAGAAAATCCCCTGCCAGTAGATTCTCAAATACCAGTTCGGAGGCTATATACTATTGTCAGCCGCCTTGGTGTCTGAAGTCATATCTTTGTTGCCAGGATGAGATAGGGAGAAAGCCCACTGCTGCCTGTAGTAGACCCCGGCTGACAGAAGGACAATGGTCACCAACAGAACGTCACCTAATGATGACATGCACCACCAGCAGGCCAACCGCCTGTGCGTGCACACACTTTCCTTTACCAAGGATCCTCTGCTCATCTTCTAGTGCTGTCCCAACGGACAGAGAACTGGAAAACATAACATGAACCTCACTGTCTTCCTTACACACAGCGACAAATGCCCACACTGGGCCTGCTTTGTCCCTAGAAGTCTTCAACATGGTCATTGGGTCTAAATGGAAGAATAGGAAGCACAGTATCTTTTTATGTAACTTTTACATTTTACATCGTGCTTGCTGTTTTTCAATTTTTGTTACAGTAATAAATGTAGAGAGTTTTTGGATAATCAATAATGACAGATTAGATGCTGAAATAAGATGGTCACACAAGAAGTGCAGTGTATTTAGTGGGTCAGCAATTTCACAGACTTACATTTTCAGAAACAGAAGTAAAGCACACCTGTTTACCATAAAAATATTGCAGCCTGTCTGTGCATATACAGTATGACTGAAAAATATTTTAAATAACATATTAAAATGTTAATGTAATGTTATTTGAATCCGGTTTATCTCTATTATGGATAAATCAAAGGAACATTGACAAAACTATTCTTTCATTGTAATGTGATGAGATATGCTCAGCTAACTTACCAACTTTTCTGGAAGTTTGGGGTCACTTTTTAGGGCTTTCCATAATTTCTTCAGATTCTGCATGAAGCTGTCAAACCCAAATTCAGGCTTCAGGTCATAGAGTAATGGTGAATACCCCAACACTGCATCATGGAAGCAGGCAACACGATCTACATCCATATCATTCTCTCCAGCGGAAATTGAGGCCAGGTCAACAAACACTTTTAGCTCATTGATATCTACATGAGAAATTATAATCATTTAAAAAATGAATAAACTTTAATTTTTTTTCCAGCCACACCCCTAACCACAATGTTATTGGGGATATTGTTATTGAGGATAAGCATCAAATATTTGACTAGCTGATATTTGATTCCATTTCAGGGTAAATGTCTGTTCACCTGTCAAACTCCTAATCAGCATGAAGGATATTTGTACAACTCATGCCACATAAGACAGCACTACAGAAGTAGCCTGTAATGCTTATCCTAAACTATGTTAGTCAGGGAAAGTTCATGCAAATCATTACCACTTTACCATACTATTACTACTATGACTATTTTTATTCATCAGTTTGAAAGTTTTTGCCAGTTACTATTTTTAGTTGCTGATTTCTATTTTTGTGTATTTGTTTTAACTGAACTTAGCTGACCTACCCTTGCTTTTTGTGACGACATCTTTGTCTGGTCTTCATCCTGTTTTTTTGTCAGGATAGTATATGAATAAACAGGAATAAGTTTAGCTTAGCTTCACTTATAGCTGGCTCCAGGATTATCTACCCCAGAGACTTTGATTGTACTCATCCTGTGTCTTCTTTCTTAGATATAGGGTCCTGCTGTGGATGTTAATTTGGGCTGGCCTTTGATTTTTATGTTCCCCATAATTAGTTTTCATGGGTTCACTTACAACATAATATATTGAAACTCTCTTTGGACTATCTCTCGGCTATCTCACAATGTTATGGACATATCGCTACAACCTCACCAGATCTCAAGACTGCTCAGGGCATGTGTTGCTTCAGATTCAAGGGCACTGCACTGGCCACAGCTCACTTTTACCTAAGGTTATTGTAAACTGAGATGGTCCACCAGATACAGTTGTTGGGGAACATCTACCTGTCAGCCTGATGTTGGACATTGTGACTTACTGTATCACATTCCAGCCTGGGGGGCCCTTTTTCTGTTCAGTGTTTGACCACCCAACTATGGCAATATAAATTGCAGCTTTCTAGCCGCCCTAGGGTTCCTTCCCTAGTTGCAAAAATAGGAAATCAAAGCAGCTAAAAATAGTAACTGGCAACAACTTTCAAACAGATAAAAAAAAATTGTAATGACATAAGCAATATGAATTTTTAATAATAATTTTTATGCATATATATTTAGATTATATAAATATTGGTCCTGGCAAAGCAGTGACATTAAAGACTGTGAAATGCATTGATTGGATATCGATGGATGTTTGCACCATAGAGACTTCATCAATTTATTGGCCAACCTATACTAAGGTTTTAGGATTGTGTTGTCCTGTTTACTTTGGTTTATTTTGTTATATTTTAAAATGCTTGTTAAATAAAAAAAATCTTGTGAATATTTTAAATCTATTTGTAGTGCCAATCTAAAGTCTCATTGAAATGATGTTTGCTATTTGCAACATTTAGGGTTGGATACATTGAATGTTTTTTTCCCATTCCTTCTATTACATAAATAAAGAATAAACAGCAAAACTTACATTTTTCCTCACCTAACAACTGAGATTTTCTCCTGGTCTCTGCCATTCCTCGATGTAGGCAGGTACTTAATGATCTTATATTACAATGCAGAACCATTTGTTTATTTATATACCTCTGGACAAAAGGAGCATTCAATCCTTATACTGGATACCATGGAAGGTGGGTGGGGCACAAGGATTTACCTTTCATCCTGCAGTTCCATTTTAAACAAAAAGGCCCAGGTTTTGGAAAATAAATACCCTTTTTATACAACCATTTCATAAAATCATATAAACAACTTTATTCTGTTCCTCTATTTTAAAAATTTCTCTTAGTACAACTACCCATCACAAGCATGGAGATTGGGTATTCTTTCTTAATTTTAGTTTTTCCTCATCTCCTGCACATCAAAACACAGTATAACAAAGTTAATGCCAGCAATACTGTCAAGTAAGACTTTATTGCAATGCTTAATCATGTCAATCAAACACTTGAGAACTTGGTTACAGAAGAGGAGGGCAGAAGGGTGACCCTGTCAGTGGGTTTCTGACTTTTAGTATACAGTTAACAAACTAATGCACAACGATAACCAAGTAAACAGAATTTAGGAACACATTTTTTGCAGTTGTTAATCAAATGAAAACATTGCACCTATTTATTATACAGTGCTGCGTAATTTGTTGGCGCTATATAAATCCTGTTTATTAATAATATTAATAACCATTATACATTAGGTATGGGGGAGAACATGTATGTGTTAGACATACCTCTTAATGCTTCTTTAACCCAGTGCAAAAATGCCTGTCTTTTCAAGACTTCCTTAAGACACGCAGTGTGATTTTCATTCATCTCCGACAGTATTTCTTTGGTTTTTACTACTTCTGTACTAATACAAGATAGAGGCTTTTGCTTATAGTTCTCAAAGTCATCAGCCTACAAGACAAAATGTAATATAAACTTAATATACCTTAATATAAAACCTTTTGTTTTCCAACTTCACCTGATCATATATTTCAGAAAATAGTGGATGTCACTAGGTTAAATAATCCTCCAGCTCCTATGGGCTCGATTTATAAAACAGGGAATCTGACATTCCCTCAAACATTCCCTGGTGAGAACCAATTATTGCTATTAAAACACATGGCCTTAGAAAGTTCCCACCAGGGAATGTTTGATTTTTATAAATAGAGCCCCATGTGTCTACAGAATTTCAGTATTGTAACCTTTGTGGACTGCAAGTTTTGTATCCGGTACTCTAAAAGTATGCAAAGATTGGAATGCAATACATTTTCATTCATACAAACTTCTCTAAACCTATTTTTTTCATCTGTTGCAAACATCACATTACAAGCATCTGCCAGTTTTAGCTGAGGAAACACCTCAGCTAGCTTTTAAAAGTCTCTGCTTCCAAATGATTTGAAAATGTGTAGGATATCACATAAGTGCTATAGATAATTGCAGCTCTGCAAAACATTTATTGAGCATTTAAAAAACACATGGACACTCGACCTTAGGCACACAGAATTTTTAATGACCAACAGCTCTGTGGGCAATAAATCTAGTAATGTAAGAAAAGCACACCTCATTAAGGTGATTTTGTTCAACATTTTTTAACTTAAGATCTCCAAAAATAGTGGCTTCAGATAAAGATGGCATACTTGAAACAATAGCAGGTAAATTACCATGGTAAATTCATACCTATAATACAGATTAAAACATTTTGAAAAGGAGAAAAGTACACACTCCTAAATTTACGATGACTTTTTAACCCATGAAATCAAAAACTTAGGTTGCAACTAATAAATCCTCCCTATAATGTCTAATTTACACCTCAGATATCCTGGATTTGGAGTTTTCTTTGCTAATAGTGTGGCATCATCATATCAAGATTAAAAAATCTTCTAAAACCCTGAGAATGAAGAATATGGATGCTATAAGTCTGACAAAGGGTTAAAAAGATTACCAATTTATTTGAAATCAATCATTTCACTGTAAGGAAAAAGTGGCAGATTTAAAGGACTGCTAAAATGCCCAAGGCTAGCTGACTCAGCAAAGGCAGCCCAGGAATAGATTGTTTAATGTTTAAAAAGTGGAAATTAAACCAGCTGGTCTCAAAGTGCATGCATATACTATTTATAAGAGTATGCCTCTATGTCACCTACATATGTGGTGTACCAGGAACGAGCCTTTGCTGTTCAAAAAGAACATTAGAGTAAGAATACAGGCAAAAACTGGGACTTCTAGAACTTTAATGTGCTGTAGACTGGTAAAACAATAGTATGGGTTGAGAAGTTTGGGAAGAAGCTCATATCTTTGAAGAATGGTGGTGAAAATGTGGAAACTATGGTTTGAGATTGCTTTGCTGCTTTAGAGCCTGGGCAGCTTGCAGTCATCAAGTCAACTATAAATTCCAAATAATATCAAAGTGTGCTTCATAAGATTGTAAGGGCATCTCTTCTAATAACGAGGGTAACATTAAACTGAATCTTTCAACAGAATAATGATTTAAAGTAGACTAGCAAATCCACTAAGGAATAGTTAAAAAGAAGAAATGGTTTATGGAGGTTTATGGAATGGCATGGTCAAAGCCCCCATTTGAATCTCTTCAAAGTATTGAGGGATTTGGGATGGGTGGTTCACACAATTTTTTTTGCATGGATAAGTGCTCAAATATTTCATATAGTCAATGTCAAAAACTGGTAGACAGTTATGAAAAATCCCTTTGAGAATAGTTTTCTTGTACGTATTTTTCCACATTACATCCAATAATGCTTGTGTTGACAAATTATTGTTTTAATTATTTTTTTTACAGAAAAGCATAGCATACCACCTTAATCTGTAGCCATTGTTTAAAGGACACTTTAATGTTCACCAGTTTAAAAATGCAGATAAAAACTATGCATGTAAGTGTACACTAAAAAAGAGAGATTTAAATAAATTCTCCTTTTTGCTGGTACAGCAGAAGATGATCTATGACTAGAGACAAATCGGAGTGTGTAACTTCGGCTGCTCTTTTTAGGAAATCTTGTTGCGGGAACAGGTCTATGCCAACAGCAAACTCTGCAATATTTACTGATACAATGCTAAGTTTGTGCCATCTTAACATGCATACACAATTTTTATATTTAGATTGTAACAAAAACTTGCTCTGATGAAGTTCCCCTACAACACCAGAACCCACATTAGCTATTTGGGCTGCAATGGCTGTTATATTGGCTTAATTCCAGAGCTTCTCAACCAGGGTTCATCCAGAAGTTGCTAGGGTTCCTTGATTAATGAGCAGTTTGTAGCACGCTGGCTCGCTAGGCAGCACTAGGTACCAGGTTCGAATCTCGGCCAGGATACTATCTGCATGGAGTATGCATGTTCCCCCCTCTTTGCCTGGGTTTCCTGTGGGTACTCCAGTTTCCTCCCACATTCCAAAAACATATAGCTTATTGACTTTCCCATAAAAATGGCTTTAGACTGTCATAATACCATATGACTATGGTAAGGATTTTAGATTGTGAGCCCATTTGAGGGACAGCTAATGACATGATTATGGAGTTTGTAAAGCGCTGTGTAATATGCCGGCGCTATATAAATACAAGATAATAACAGATATCAGGCATTGTTTCTATTACCACCCCACTAATTTACTCTGAGTTGTGGATATAGTATTTAGATAAGGGGTTCCTTGAAGACCTGATTGAAGTGATTTCAAGGGGTCCCGACATGTTATAAAGACTGATCTTTATCTGTAGTGAGCTCCTGCATTCTACCTGCTATATCAACCCTATCAATCCATTTGTGTTAAACTACAATTTGCATCTGTGTTTGGTATGTCCTGCATTGCGGCTGCCATATAAACTCTGCATATCCATTTGTGTTCCACTACAATTTGCACCTGACTTTGTATGGTATGTCCTGCATTTTAGATGGAGTCATTGGACAAATTTTTATTTGGTAATTAACTTTTCCATATCCCTTTGTTCCAGCTAACTGCACATTGCCCTGCTAATCCCTCCCCTACCCAGGTTCAACTGAAGTCCCAAATTCCTTGTTACTTGCACCAGTCCAGCCATATTTAGGGTCCACTACTATTCAAACATCAGGCACGGTCATGTGCCAAAGATTATCCATGCTTAGAGAATAAATCCAGGAAAATGAAGCAGGAATTGAAACAGAATTGGATATACCACTACACTCTGCAACTTCCCTCCCATGCCTTTTTAAGTGAACCATCATCATCTATGCACCTGAACTCCAACACAACCTATGCTGCTGTCATCCTGAACTGCCTTTCCACCGTGACTTTGATACATCCTATCCCACACCTGGAACTCACCAAGCTTACCAGAACCCATACTACAGGTGCCGCTCACATGGCTTTCAGTTTGCCATATTGTTTAATGTACTCCTGTGATGTACTATTACCAATATTTGTTTCAATGTCTCATTCCCCCTATACTCTGCAGGTTCTAATCTCTCTCCTCCTTCCCAGTTAACTCCTTGTCTGTCTGCTCCCTCACTATCCTGCCTTCTCTGTCTGTACTCCTACACCCGTTATCTCTACTGCTACCTGCTGGGGACATCTCACCCAATCCTGGTCTACCCCACAGCCTCTGTCATCCCTACCCTTTCAGCAAGATACTGCCTCCTCTTAACCTCATTCCTATTAACCCAACTCAAAAATTCGTACCCCCTCTCTCTGGCGGTCTATAGAATGCCAAGCAATAAACTAATCTCCAGCCTCAACCTTGACCTCTCTAAATCTTCCTGGCTCTCACTGAAACTTAGCTTTCCTCCTCAGTCTCCGCACTCACCCATGAAGGCCTGCACTTTACACATAACCCCAGACCTGGCAACAGAGTAGGTGGCGGTGTGGGTCTCATTGACTCCCCCAACAGTGCATACATAGTCTTTCCTACCCTGCCCACTCTAATTTTCACCTAATTTAAAGTGCATTTGTTCTGTGTTTTCCACCCCCCACACCTCATTGCTATTGTTGTCTACTCTCTCCCTTTTACTCTCCCTTTCTATAGGTATCCACCCCTCCACTTTTAAACATTCTATTATTCTCCCTATCATGAAGAGACCCTCACTAGACCCCTCCCTACCTTCTAGTTATCGACCTGTCTCCCTTTTCCCAAATGTTTCCAAATATTTTGATTGCTACTTTCTCCTTGACCCACTTTAGTCTGGCTTAAGCTGCCCATTGCACCGAAGGAGCCCTTACTAAAGTGGCAAATGAGCTCATCAGAGCCAATTCACAAGGCAACCTTTTCTTACCTCCTAGATCTTTTCTCTGCTTTTGACACTGTTGATCACCCCTTTCTAATCCAAATAATGAACTCCACTGGTATCAGTGACACTACTATCTTTTGGTTAGCTTCCTACATTAACTTTATTTAAAGGGTATGTTCTATTGCGAGAGCCGCTGCCAATCTATTCAGAATAAGCCGCCCATCTACACGCCCCTGGTCTGATTGGATTAGGCCTTTCCTATGCACGCTCGCAGATGCACTGCTTTAGAACCCATGTGGAGTTGTTTATACACACCCACATGGGTTAAATCCAACGCAGGAAACAGATGTCCAGAAGTGGGGAGGACTGGGGACTGAAACTTTCCACACCGAAGCTACAATATTTGACTAGGACTCTCAACAGGGGAGAATTATCTCTATCCACCCTGAGGTGAGATGGTAAAATTCAGAGTGTATAAGTTTGATTACTCCCTGGGGAGGAGGGGGGTGTTAATAAGGATATTTTATCTTTTAAAAAATTGGGGCAACCTTTTCTCACCAACTGCATAACTTTTGTGAACATCAAGGAAAATCTATCCTCTACCCTTATTCATTTTGAGGTGAAGTGCTGAATGGTAATTATACAAGCCTTAACTACTCTGGGGAGAAAGGGAGTTGTAATAAGGATATTTTACCTTCTGGACAATCCGGGCAAAAAAATATTTCAGAACTAAGACAAATCTGTATGTTTCTATTATCTTAAAATTATGGATGTTAAATATAGGGCTTTGGAAAGAAGGAAGGAATTCACTGACAGCCTGAATCTAATTAGATGATTCCTTGATTGGTCTGGCTAATATTAGCATTATAATAAGAATGCTAATGTTTTAGACACAGGTATAGGGTTTACTCAATATAGTAGGTTAATGAGTTTATATTTGGTTATAAAATACTTGGTGTAATATAGATTAAAACAAGTATGAAATGTCATTAATATTACTTTTATATATCGTTAAGCTCTCCCCTCCATCCATGCTGTGATCCTTGTTAGCAGATCGAACAATTTCATTAAGAACCGCCATATACATTTATGCACTTTCCACCAGTGAGCCACATAACCTAAACAGTGAATGTAAGTAAAAAACCCTTTATGTATTTTTTTATGTATAACATTGAATTATATTGTGTATAATTGTAATTATTATGCTGTTTTAGGTGATTTGTTTCTGATAAAGCAGACCGTGAAACGCGTTGTAACAATTAACATGCCTATGTATCCATACCAAATATTGTGGAGTCATCAAAACTCATGTAATGTTTTTACAAAAAGTTTTTTTATTGTAAATTTGAATAAATTCGTGTTTTTATTATATTTATGATATAGGTGAGATCTGGTTGACTGTTTGCCTTAAAAGTCCCTCAAAATACTTACACTATCATTTACATATTTCTTTAAAGGGTAATTCCTCCTCTCCTACTCTCCTCCCTGCTGTCCAAGGGTCAATCCTTGGACAGGTTCTCTTTTCTCTGTTCACTTTCTCACCCGGTAGTCTCATATCCTCCTTTTGGTTTACAATACCATCTGTATGCTGATGACACTCAAATCTATCTGTTCACCCGTGACTTGTCTCCCTCAGTCCTAGATAAGATTTCTGAAACTCAACCTGGATAAAACAGAACTTATCATTTTCTCCCCTCAAATTTCAAACCTCCCCCTGACAAATTTCTAACTGTTAATACCACTGTTATTCGTCCC
The DNA here is from genome assembly GCF_032062135.1 of Pyxicephalus adspersus. Taxonomy (NCBI): domain Eukaryota; kingdom Metazoa; phylum Chordata; class Amphibia; order Anura; family Pyxicephalidae; genus Pyxicephalus; species Pyxicephalus adspersus. The sequence goes on from NC_092859.1 coordinate 41,299,831, forward strand.
TCCCATCAAACACGTTGTCTTGGTGACACCTTCAAACCTGCCTTTCCTTTACCCCCTATATTCTGAACATTTCCAGGTCCTGTCACTTTCACCTATGCAACATCTCCAAAATCCACCCCTACCTGTGTGCAGCTCTCATCTAGACTGTAACCTCCTCCTCTCTGGTGTTCCACTAACCCAACTCTCCCCTCTACAGTCTATTATGAATGCTGCAGCCAGACTTATCCATCCTTCCCACCACTCCTCTTCTGCTACCTCTTTTTGTAGTTCTTTTCACTGGCTTCAATTTCACCTTAGAGTCAAATTCAAGCTCCTGTGCTTTGCCTTCAAAACCCCCCAAAGTTCTTGTCCCACTTACCTTTCTGATCTGAAAAATACACCCTTAGCCATTCTCTTCACTACTCGTATGACCTTCTAATGACTTCCTCTCTCTATAACCTCATCACATGCACAGCTCCAAGACTTTTCTGAGGCTGCCTGACTCTCTGCAATGGTCTTCCTCTTCCTATTCAGCTTGCTCCTACTTTCTGCTCATCTAAAAAAGCACCCAAAACCCATCTTTTGAAATGTGTCTTCCCGAAGGTCTCCTAAAACCCCCAATACTTACCCACTATAGATTGCAAACTCTTATGGGTGGGGTCCTTTCCTCCTCCTGTGTCACTGCCTATATCTGTCCAGTGTTCTCCTCAGAAATATTTTTCAGCCAGGTGATGGCAAGCTGCAACCCACAACCACCTGGGATATATGACACAAATATCCCAGGAGGCTGCAGATTTACCTTTCAGTCCTTATTACCATGGCAGTAAAGACAGAAGGGGAGGGGTTTGCCCCCCCCTCAAAATGAAAAAAACACATTTTTCTTATATATAAAAGGGGGTTAGTAACCCTTATTAAAATGTTAAAATGTGGTGATGTTTTAAGAGCATCGTTCATGTGATAGCAAGAAGGGGGCAAGACAGCCAGTGTCCCCCTCTCATCACTGCCCATATTTTATAAAGAAAAAACAACTGTGAAACTTATTCACCTGAGTGTGCTTATACAATGACGTCATCAGCAGCACAGTGTGTAAAGGCTGCTTGTCATACTGCAGCGTAACAATTCATTGTGAATAAACCTTCATGTCTCCTAAAGGTATCTCCTGTAACTTAATGACTTGAAAAGTTTCAGGGTACACAGGGGACCCTCATAGCTACTAGAAAATTTCTTTAGAGAATTTCAAGATATGGGGGTAACAAGTTTAAAAACTTGTGAAGGTTAAACATTAGGGTTATTGTTTTAACTGTGAATTTAGGGACCCCCAAAGCCACTTATATAGCAAGGAGATTTTTATTGGAGATTAAACTCATACCAATCTTTCACAAAACTATAACTGTAATATTATGCTACCCTTTCTGCTTTTGTTCTTTGAACCCCAATTCCTCTGGAATGGGGAGGTGGAGGAAACTGAAAATGTAAGTTCAAGTGGGAAAACTGAGGTTCAAAGAAGAGAAACGGACAGGGCAACATAATATGACTGTTCTCCCCCAACCCACCTCTTAGCAGCCCAAATCCTCTGAAATGGACAGCTGAAAATGAATCAGTCTCTTCAGATGATTAAAGATGCGGATGAGAGCCTAGTAGGGGAGGCATGGCAGATGGGTGCTCTGCCCACTAGAAGGGGCTGGGGAGAACTATGCTGTCTGTCATTTGCAACATCTATTTAATGTACAGTGCTGCTGTACGTGTTGGCGTTATATAAACACTGTTTAAAAATAATAATCTCAGACTTTCCCATTATCACCAAAGCAAAACACAGAGTGCCTACTAATTTACCACCAACCTCCTTCTTTTAGTTGTTCTCTTTTTTTATTCCCTGCATCCATTATGGTTCACCCTTTCTACTCTGGTTCTATGTCCCCAGCTAATTTACTATTCTCTAATATCTTTTGTACAGTTTTGAATTTAATGTTTTTCATGATATCCTGAATGTTGTTTTCCTTAATGTCCAATTACCTTATTTTTGTTTTACTGTTAACTTCTATTCTATTTATTCAACTTTGTTGTTTAACTCTGTAAATTGTATCATTTTATTATTTTTACATGAAAACTGATTTAACTATAAACCATCACTCTTGGTAAATAAAAATATAATATTTTGTACTTACAAATTGTAGTAATATTTCTAAAGTTTTGAAGTCTCCTTGCAGATTAAATAAACTTTTTACTTCAGATATGACCTCTGCAGAACGAAAGATTACATTAAGCTGATGATACTGTTCAATTTGCTTCACACGGTCTGATATCCATCTTCCATTATCTGTGTCGTCTATGCCTTGTAAAATTGTAAGCTCCTTTTTCAGTTTCTCATATTTGTTTTTAAAATCTGCAAAAAACTTGTCCACAACTTCAAAGGTCACATTTTCCGATTTGAGGTCACAATAAACCTTTTTGCATTGTTTAAAACAGGGATTGAAGAGTTTTTGGGCTATATCCTCCACTGAAAATGTCAGATCATTGTCATCTTCACTTTCCTCACTTTCAGATGATTCCATTTTTGAACTCTCAGAAAAAAGCCTGGCTTGACTGTCCCAAGAAGTGGTTAAGACATGGCTGTCCCGGAATTTGTACAAGTTTGAAGCCATAGTCATAGAAGGATCATCGAGTTTATAATATGACAACTCAAGTCTAGTATATTTATTAGGTGAATTAAGTGTCTTCACTGGTAAAATATTTATCAGCTTTTGTTGTCCCAATTCTTGTGAATGCTTGAATTTGATTTTAGAAACATCAACTTGAAAAAAAAAAAATATTATATTACATCAAGGTGTACTCTTATACAGAATATACACTTTAAAAAATAAGCAGTGACTTTAAAAGGTGCAAGATACTGTTTCTCCGATTCCTATGTTGGTTTCTCTACATAGAGGCTGTCACTGGAAAAAAAGTTTGCAGGTTAGGAATCTACGTGTACAGGTAACAGCCAAGGAGGTTGGCACAATTAAAAGAGGCCAACAGTGGCATCTCCTACATTTTTGTTTTCAAATCTGAAATGTAGGAAGAAATCCATTGGGAAAGATACGATCAGTGGACATACAGCCCATTGATGTCAGAGAGGAAGCTATGGCAGTAGAGGCTTCACTAAAAAGATTATGATGGCATAAACTATGTTATTTCCTGTAGTAACGCATGGTGGAGAAAAATGCATGCTTTTAATATACAATGTTGAAAAAATTATTGTGAGCTCACTTGACCCAATAAGTCAATATTTAAATAAATAGGCCTACATTGTTTACAAGGATTACTAACCCTTGATTTAAAACAAATATACTTTGGCAGGATAATATCTCCACATGACTCATTGAAGAATCTTGATGCTGGAAAAACTGAAAAAGAAATGAGGAGAAGAGGCTCTGATGGATGGACAGTATTCATGGGACCTGATTTCGGAATTTCCCCCCCTCAGGCTGCACTGTGTGTCCCCCATATTTGCTTGCCGGTCATACCAGTAGACTTTTCTATCCTCTGCAGTCTAAATTTTACTATAACGTCCAGTTATTTGGACAATTTCTTTTTAAAAATGCAGTTACAGCAAGTTCAGACTTGAAGTAGGATCAAACAATCCCACATGGCTCCCAGTGGCTGGTATCTCCGCAGCCACTCAGCTCATCTGACTGCAGTGCTGGTTCTTAAAGATCCTGCATCTGCAAATTTGACATTGGGCACCAATACTTTGTACTGAGCCACTCTTTTTCACCCTTATTAGTTATCTATTGGTGTGCTGCAGGTAGAAGCGATATGTAATGTCTTTCCGTTCACTCGCAAGAGAAAGCAGTATTCACACCACACTTCACCAACTGTCTGAACATAGTATTAAAGCAGACCTAAACTAAAATTTTTAACTTACATAAAAGGGTAGACAAAGCAGAGCAAAGCCTCCTGGGACACGTACATCATGGATCCAAGGAGGCGATCCCGCGCATGCCTAGTGAGTTTGACACTGTTTTTTCCCCATCTACATCACCTGATCGTGCACGTGCGCAGTGCGAGATCAGGTAACATACGAAGAAGGCCAAAGAAGATGGCAGCGCCCGGCGCTTCCCCAACTCTGGGGCAATGGAGGATACTGGGACAAGCCGGACCCAATCCAGGAAACCTTTGGATGGATCAACGGATCTGCAAAAAGTTAAGTTTTTTTGTTCATTTTACTTAGGCTTTAAGAGCCTGCTTTCAAGACATCTAGGGAGGAGGGAATGGCACAATGAAGCTAGGGGAGATTAAAAAACAAATCTGGTCCTGAGTATTCATGAATATGCCAATGCAAAAGTTCCAAGAAGCAGTGGCTGACAGACACACCTGGCATGCTAAAAACCACAAGACCATGAACAGTTTAACTCAACTAAATGACAAAGTGATGAGGAAGAACGAATATGAGGTAGGAAAGAGGACTTTCTCCACCACTAATTTAGTCATGACGAACTAAGAGTTTGACAACTAGGGTAAGGGTAATACTGGGTTATACATTTCACATATCCTCTAGATGTATAAATCCGATGCTCAAAGTCCCAGACTAAAAAAAAAAACTTGCACAGCGTCATCGGGATCTTTCCCAATCACTAAAAGGGAAGATGTATGTAGATTGAGTATTTTTTTTTAAATGCTGTAAAAAAGAGAAATAATTAGGACTGAATACCTTGTATGTACTGATCAACACTCTGGATCATTTTGAGAAGATTGTCCACCCATTCACGCTCTGTATGTAATGTGTCTAATTCATGTTTCCTCCACTGCAACACTTGATTTATTTCATATAATAGGATTTTCTCCTTTTTTTCAGCTTCTGGAATGAAAAGCAGTCAACAGAGATCCATTAGGCCTTAAGCCTTAAGCTATTAGAGTAATGTATAAATTATTTTGTGTGCTATCAAAGGACTTACTCAGTTTACAAATTGATACAAACTGCTGCTCGTGCTTTAAAATGATCTCCATATTTTTGAAAAGCACCTCTCCATTCATGACATTTCTTACAGTTTCCAAAAACACAGATTCTGAAAGAGCCACCAGTTCTTGGATGTCATCTCCAAACTGTGATATTATTCGGGTATCCGTTCCTGAAAGTAAACAAGCCAAATGTTAAAGCAGTTTATTCACTCATCATATCATCATGATAGAAGCAGGCAAGCTGTTTCCTAAGAGAGTACTTAGGGTGGGCCATGAAGAAACCATTAGAAACATTAGGACGTAAAAAAAATCCAGCCCTAGTACAAGCCAAGCTATTCCTAAAACATTTATACCTCAAAGTTGCAAAAAACAAAGGTCATTATGATAAGGAAATAGTTTTCATTCAGCCTGTTATTTAAAATGACCTTTAAAGCTTAGTGTCAAAGGAGTTTTATTGCTCTTAAAGCCTGGTTGAGAAGACTACTGTCACACTTACCTCTTGCTCACTAAAGCGCAGGCACCTCTCTCCTGCACTTGCAGGCAGTTCTGACCCTGGGCGTGCCTATTCTTCCAAGTTTTATCAGTTTTGCCCATCTTGCCAGCCAATCATGAAAAAGCCTCTTAATCATCCTGGGCTATTTAGATAGCTCAGACACAGCACTCAGCGTTCACGCAATGTGTCTCCACTAGTGCCAAGCCTCTAGCTTTGTTGAGCAATCCCTGTACACCTGTTGGTTAATTCAGTGTTTCCCCTGTGCAGCTCCTGTGTTAACCCCTTGTTGTACAGTCTGTTGTTTCCCAGCCTGTTTCCTTGTTATGTTCAAGTGTTCCTCTCTGTTTGTGGTTGTTCCTGTGTTACCTGTGCCTCCTGTTGCTTCCAGTGTCTCTGTGTGTTCCCTGTGTCTGCAGTGGCCCCTGTGTCACTGGAGTCTATTTCCTGGATCCCTGGTATTTGACCCCTGGCTTATCACCTGACCTCTCTTGCTTGCTACCTGCCTTGACCCTGGCCTTCCTTGACAATTCTTTTGCTTAGTGAATTGGTACCATGTATCTTCCTACCCACCCTGGTGTACCCAAGAACAGCAACCTGGCAGTAACCAGCAATGCAACATCCTCATCACTAGAGGCTCTGGAGAAAACCTGGTTACTGCTTAGACTCGGCGCCTTGGCCCTTCTCAGGGCTCACACCATTTCTGTGCAAGCTGTAGCACCCCCTAGTGGCCATGTCTCCCCAAGCCTGACAATTACCTCTTACTTCTTAAAAAGGGCATTCCAAAAATGTAAAAATGAAGGTTCACCTTCATTATTTGAAAATGAGGAAGAATATAACAAAACATGCACAAGGGAAAAAAGTGTGTAAAAATTCAAAATTAAAGGTTGCAAAAAGCCCCATTTAAAACATATATATATATTAATGGTAAAAAGAAAAGCAAATTTACTAAATCACATTTTCAGCTCTGTGTACACAAAGGAAATAGTGCAGCTTCGCTGAAATTCCTTTATGTCCCATGTGTGGGGATGAGAATTAGCCTTGGCCCATGCACAGTCTGGGAGGACAGGGAGTCAATTTGGTTAACTGTTTCCTCATGTTAAATTATTATTTACACACAAGAAAATGAATACATGGGTATGTATCGTTGGTAGTTGACTCCCACTAGATTAGATGTTGCCCACATACCCGGATACCTGCTTTTGTGGCTGTGCCATACCTGGTGATGTCCATGTTTGGGGGCCATGCCACAAACTACTCTGGTTTTTGGCTTTTGTGCACAATTTCCTCTACTCTTTGCTCTGGGGAGTGATAGCCCCATGCATAATTTACTACCCAGTCATGTCCCTTACAATCCCTCAGAACTATGTACTTTTGTTTTCTTAGCATTAAAGTTAATAATTGCTGAGGCCTGGCAATCCCCCCTGGCTACCTTTACAGAGGTCAAATCTAGATTAAAATACTCCATGGTTAACGAGAAATAAAGTAGCATATTAAATGACACACATGTGAAGTTTCCTACAAACATCCTGATATTCCAACTGATCCCATTTTGTCTGTTGGTTTTAAATTTTATCTGCTCCTGTCCATTTTCCTCCTTCTTTTGGAGGTCCTGCCTTTTCTCTTTGATGATTTCTTTTGAATACTTGTTGCATTTTCCCTTCTAGTTTTTCTCCATGTTGGCCATGGTTGCAATTGAGCATTTCTTGCCTCATCTACATTGCCCAAACTGGGCCTCCACACTGAAGATGGTCATGCTTTAAATTATTGGAAACCCTCTCTTACCTTCTCATTCTCATAGTCATTACTGCTACATGTACTTTGGTGCTAATCTGGAGCCTTCAAATATTCAGGGTTTGGTTATGAAATTTGGGTTTGGTTTGCTGTCTCTTGTGAAGATTAACAGAGGCTTTCAACCACTGTATGTTACCAATGGATGAATTACATCTGTTTCATTATGGTTTTCCTTCTGTGTTAAATTATTTTTCTCAATAAAAAATATAATATATGATAAAATATTGGAATAGAAATAGTGAAGTTTGATTCCAAATAAAATAGCACTGTCAAAGCCCTAAATAACTCATAATGGCACAACATTGATATCATCGAGCAGCAGGTAAAAAAAAATAAGGTTAATAAAGCACCGGACCAGATCTCTCTATTTTTCAGGTGACCCAGCAGAAGATTCTGTAACCTTACAGATTAGAGTAACAGTTAGGAGTTATTTGTCAAGTACAAAGAGGAGGGCTATGTGTTGGGGTAAGGATGTGTGGGGCTGGCAGCATTTTATGTGGTCAGGTCAAGTTAATTTAAAGATCACTTCAATTTGTACCTTAAAATTGCCATGAAGATAAAAGGACCATTCTAGATTCAAAGTGAATAACTGTAATTATGTAAGCCTTTAGATATGGAATGTGTTATAAGGTTCCAAAACGTGCACTAAAGATTCAAGAGTGCAGATCTGATTACTATGTATCCTAAGGTGTTTTCTCAGTGTTTTAATTTACCTAAGCAGATATTTTATTTTTCAATTTGTTGCAAAGTTTTGACCTTGAGATCCTGCCAGTAATGCAACTTCAAAAAACTTTTTTAAAAAATTTAAGCCAGTTGTGCAGGCTTCATTTACCAGTTGGACTGTCTATTTGGTAGGTGTATTAGTATTGTCTTTGTATTGTCAGTCTGTAATGGGAAGTGCTGTTATAAGCAGAATCTGCAGGTATAAAACTTTGTAACATATTTGTAAAACAAAAAGGTTGTGAAACCTGTATACAGTAAGATGGCATGTTAAACATACACTAAAAGAATTCTTAAGTTTACATACAGTTTAAGTGTCAGATAAACAATGACAGCACAGGGGAGAGAGGTTCATCTCCTGGGAGTTTGATTTGGGAGGTAATCTGAAGAAATTTGAGATTGAAAGGATAGGGTAAAATATGGACTTGGCTAAGGTGATTTGCAGCGTTGTGTGCTACATAGGAGAGAGCTGTATTTGTTAGGTGTTGGAAGCTGCCTCCTTAAGATGTGTCACTGGTTCAATATCTTTTTACAATTCTATGGACCTAAATTATTAATGATCTCCAAGGCTGTAAAGAATACACTTTCATCAGTAAAGCTGGGTGATATATTAGTGCAGTTATCTACATCCAGGACCTCCTGTTTTTTGTAAAATTGGAGTTAGTTCCCCAAAACACATAGAAAATTAGAACACCCAAATAAGGGGTATTCCATTAGGAATATTTCTATTGATGTACATTGTCTGTAAATAGTTTTTTATCTTTAAGATGTTCTTGATCTTGATCTTTTAACAATATTTATTAAACAAAGTTTTTAATGCTATGTTGAATGGTACAAAAGATGTTGTTTATTGGCTTCAAAGGTTCCATTGATTGGTTATTAACCATATATATTCTTCTTGTGTTAGGGATGTGGCCATATTGATTTGAATTATCAGGTAACCATATATATTCTTCTTGTGTTAGGGATGTGGCCATATTGATTTGAATTATCAGGTGACATCAGCCCTTATAATAAAAAAAAATGTACGATAAATACAGTATAATTTCTATACAACCCATTTTTATGGTATTGAAACATGTAATCTCAATATCAAGTTGAAGTTGAACAAACTGAAGTTAAAAATTGTCCAAAAAATAAAATTCAGTACTGTAACCTGGATACTGAAAAAGTAAAGAATTCTCTCAGATGTGACATTTACTGCTGGTGTGATTGGTTCACTGATTTTCTCAGAAACTTAAGATTTTAGGTACCCCTAGCAAAAGGAATTTCATTTTGTAAAAAAGTACTCCCCTTTTAAATGTACACTTGATCTCAAAACAATGCCATCCATATTGTTTAAACCCTCCTTAAAAAATCTTCTTTGTGCTGCTCGCCCCTGAATATCAATTTTACATAGACATATATAGGATAATCTCCCACACAAAGTCTACAGGGATATATAGTGCAGTAGCTGACTAATGATTGGAGTTTTTACCCTAAGTATGTAGGGAGATCATGCATCAAGAGAAGTATACATCCTATGAGTTGGGGGGTGTAGTAAATTATATATGCAAATGGAGGTAGAAAAAAAAAATGACTGTGCATTTAAATTTTAACTTATACATTCATAATAGCAGCAATGTTACTTACCATAAAGTTTAAAAATATATGTTGCATCAGGCCATGTTAGCAAGTGCTGTAAAATCCTATCGCTGTCTTGTGTGATGAAATTTCCTTGGTTATCCCTTGGCCAAGAATTTTCTATAACACTTGACACCAAACGGCCAAACTTTTCCAGATTGTAAAAATGTAACTTGCTAAGAATATTGGTCTCAGACTTTTCAAAAAAAGGAAAAACATATTCAGCAAAGTTGAGTTTAGTTAGAAATGTGTTCTCAAATTACCTCTACTAATGTAAGTCAACAAAACCATAAACAGCCTATTTATTAAACAGTAAAGAATACCATTTATCTGTTTCCTATATTAACAATAAGTTTACGTACAAATAAAATAAGGGTTTTGAAAAAATGAAACACATTTTAAGTCACATTTATTTTAGCAATATCAAACTTTAAATGAAAACGTCTTCTGTAATTAGAATTTTTTACTCTCCTGCCACCCATGCCTCTAAACACTACTCTGATCAAGACTGATCTCTGGCTGAAATCTGTGCAGAAAATGATTTAAGCAGAGGACTTTTCAGGATTGAAGCAGCATTTTGTAGTACCAGAGTCAAAAATGTCCACTTGCTTCTATATAGATATAGACATACAGTATTTTAGTGCCAAGACAAGACAAATCAATAAAAATTCAGGTCAGTGGCGCTAAAAATATGTTCCAAAATGGGAACACTTGATATAACTAGTCTTCTAATGTCACTAATCACTCAGTCAATTAATAGGGATCATTCTTCTTAAATATAATATTAATAGGATGCACTTCTAAGAAAGTGTATCTAATAAAACAATTGAACACTTCAATAAGTAAAAACAAACTTAACTTCAAGGGAGAAAATATCCTTCTGTGGTTTCCATTTACCCTAGAATTCATTCCCATTAATCCTATTAAGCCCAATCCGCATGTCAATCTTTAACTATGAAACTATTTGGCCCTGATTTATTAAAGTTTTCCAAGATTTATTAAAGTTTTACACTTTCATCAGTGAAGCAGGGTGATCCATCAAACCTGGAATGGATCTGGTCCAGGATTGAAAAGATTTGCTAGCAAATAGCTAATGACTTTTAGGAAATCATTTCCAGATTTGATGGATTACCCAGTTTAACTAATGAAAGTGTATTCTCTCCAGCCTTGGAGAACTTTAATAAATCGTGGCCTTTATATCAAGCTCAATGTTTAAACCGTAGGGGACCAGGGTTTTTAATTCATAGATCCAGTAAGTCTCACGCTGTGAAATCATCCTGGTATAATTACCTACTCTACATTGCTTTTTAACCCCTGCAATGTCTGTAAAGTTTAATGTTTCCTGATTTTTTGAGCATTTTGCAGCAAAGTGTGCAGAAACATTATGGGAGCTAAGACCAAGTGAACGGATTCTCAAGTGTTCCTAATTCTAACTGCCAATGTTCTAATGGTTCAACCGATATTGAAGTCCACATGGGCATAATAATCTTCAATTAATATTATATTTAGGAAAAATAATCCTTATAAGTATTCCTATATTGGAACACATTTTTATCTCCCCAGGTCTGAATATTTATTGATTTTTGGGAGTTGATTTATCCTTTGCAGTATGCAGAGTGGTTGCTAGCACAAGACCATTTACTATTTATAAGAGAAGGAAAATACTTTGATTTAGGATGAATGAATTTATATCTCAATAGTAAACAATGATCAGCCTTTTTGGTATATGAACAGTTGCTAGAAAATAACAACAATCTAAAAGTATGAAAAAACAAATGGTAATGTGAAAACAGATTAAGATATTGCAATTGTCAGAACTTCACTCCTAAAATGTTTCCAGGGATAGCTGTTTGATAGTATTTAGCTGCATTCTCTCCTTATTAAACCAGACACATCTGCCTAATTTGAGGCTGTAAGGCCCCAAGGAAGAATAGTCTGTCTTCTCCCTGTGTAGGGCTGAGAGATGACACTCTGCTGGGCAGGGGCAGGTCATAAATCAAAAACTTGAAACCTAACCCTACTTTTTGTTTTTAGAAAAACAACTTTGTATGATTTAACTTTATATTATAGTAGGAATTACCTGGCAAGCCAAATGTACTGCTTCAATGGCACAATCTTCAAAGCATTTATGAATGGATGAGTGAAGCTCTTTAAATGTATTCTGTTCTTTACAATAAATAGAAATCTGATTAATTGCTTCTTCCTATGATCAAAAAAGAAAAGGTGGTTTAATTTAATTTCAATTTCATTTACAATGAATTAAAAATCAATGGGAGTAATCTAGCTTCTTGGTATAGAGAAGAAAAGAAATGAAATATTGTTATTGGATTTAGGTACATTTTAATTCTGCACTGTGAAATTGTGCAATAATCCTTGGTTTGCACTGGTATCTGTTTTCCAGCAATTTCTAATGCACCATAGTCCTTTTACCACTGAGAAAGAAAAAAATGATTATTTTTACCTATTATTACCTATTACCTATTACCTTGGTTATTGAAGTGTAAAATAATTTGTAAAGAATATTAAATTATGTAAGAATTCAAAATGTTTAGATGACCGAAGACAGAACAACTTTACCTCATTAACTTAGCTATGTAAAAATGAATTTTCTAAAAGCAAATATAAACCTAAAAGAACAGCCTAAACATGTGTAAGGTGTCAAAAACAAAACAAACATAATGTATTCACTATTCTTATTTTTTAAAAATTATTTAAATACATTATTTTACTTTTTCTTTAAACATTCTGTATAGGGCTCTTTAAATGACTTTGTATTTGGGGACGAACCTTTTTAAAAATCTTAAATAAAATAAAAAAAAGCAGCTTTTACAGCAATACATAACTGCTGATCACACGGCTGATGCCAAGCATCATTTAGCCCACCTACTGAATTCAGGGAGTAATGCACACACCATCTGGGGGTACTCTGAGGGCCTAAGTACTGAAAAGAACATTGGTAAGGCTGTTTAAACAGGAAAAATGTAAAAAGAGGATCTTTGACATCATGTGACTAGGAAGACCTTAAGAAAGAATATGTATACACAATTTTAATAAGGTGGGGGTGTCCCTAGGAAAGAGGATTTGACTTTAAATAAAATTATTATCAACTTGTATTATAAAGCACCAACATATTACACAGTGCTTTACAAAGTCGAAAGCCGTGACACTGTCCCTCAAAGGGGCTCATTATCCCATGTCCCTACCATAGTCATTAAAAATCTAAGGTCAATTGTTCAGGGAAATCCAGTTGACCTATATCAGGGATACCCAAAACGTTGATCGCAATCTACTAGTCGATTGCAAAGGCAACCCAAAGTGATCGCAGAGCCCTGCCTTACCCCTCCCTGCTGTTTACCAGCAGCCTGGCTGTACGGCTATAGGGTTGCTGTAGATTTCTTTCTGTGTGAGAAGGCTCTGTGTAACAGTAGGGAGTGGGGAGGGAGGCAGAGAGGGTGGTCGGGCAGTCTGAGGTAAGCAGTGCTGGTTAGCAGTTCTTTTTCTTGTGCAGCACGTTATTCTCCTATGACAGGTGTACTGTAGCTTTCCTGTCCCTATAGTCTTGTAGTGCAATGTCTGTGCAATGTTCTGCCATTCAATGTCCCATTAGCTTCAGTCACTTCTGTGTCATACTCGGTATATACATATATATAAATAAATATATGTTTAGCATTTTTATTGTTGGTAGATCATTTTGACTTTATCATTTAAAAAGTAGCTCGCGAGCCAGAGAAGCATGGGCACCCCTGACATATGTGCATGTTTTTGGAATATGGGAGAAAATCTGATTATCCAGAGGAAACCCACACAAACACAAGGAGAACACACAAAGTCTGTGCTACAAAGGCCAGAGTGCAAGCAACTGAGCCAACTGTAGAATTTTTGTATAAAAATAGGATTTTTTTTAAAGATGAACAGTTTCCTCTCCTGTACTGAAATTGGTTACCCTGATTTCACTGCACACATTGACCTTCTAATTGTGTGCAAGAGAAGCTGAATGATGTCCAGCATCATCCAGCCCTTTCCTGTCCTGCAATTCTGTCCTTGGCTCACCCCTTCTATTAGTAGATTTCAATTGTTCCAATCATGGAGGTTCAGGATCACGTGTGAGAATTACCTAGGGCATTCTAAATGCATTTTAATATTTTCATAACTCATTCCAAGAGCTAACACACTGCTTGCATTCTGGTTAATGGCTCTTTAAAGGGGTGCTGAGGCAGGTTGCTGTGATTGGTTTGGGAAACTGTGCAGCTCTTTGCTGACTCCTTCTACCAGCAAAGATCTGCAAAAAGCAGATAGCAAAAAGAGGCAGAATCCCAGTGATCATGTCCCTGTGTCTAAATTAGGTGATGAAAATGTTTTGTTTAAATGTAGGTAGATTCAATTTAAAATTTAAATTTACCTGTTTAATTTTCCTTACTAATACAGGGAGTAAAGCTTCCTTCCATTTTGAAGTTGCATTTTCACCAGCTTTTAGGATAAGATGCCATGCCTAGACCAAATGAAGTATGTTTTAAATAGTTAGGAAAACATATTAATAAATGAATTGCATATTAATAAATGATTGCAACAAATCTATATGTAATGACCTACATGTGCTGATAACTGCTTACTAAGGATATTTGGATATACAAAAACATTTACCTGGAGTTCTAAATTAAACCGTTTAGTTAACAATTTATGCCCGTAAACATCCTCCAAGTATTTTATTGTCAACAACAATGCTTGTTCCAAAACTTTTTCCAGATCTGGCATTTGCGATTTAAATTCAGACCCCTCCTCTGTTTGATGTTGCTAAGATAAAAAAAAAACAAAAATGAATAGTTAATCAAAGCCAAGTATATCTACACAAAGTAAACAACAGAATACAAATATATTTAAAAAATAAATTGATAAAACATTGGGATCTAGTCCAATATCTCTAAATCCCAGGAAGCCTACTTCAAGCAAAGATTTACCAAGTTTCTGGACTCATACCAACAATATATAATGTAATATTGAAGGGCATTTATCATGTGCCAAAATCTAGTTGTACCTTTAGGTTTATGGGGGAATAAATCCAGGGAATTAAACAAGCAGTTGGATTAGGTTTGGGACAGTCCCTGAACTTTGCAGCCTATTCAACTAAGGAAATAACTCAACATCAAGCAGCCACAATTTATTGCAGAAAGAACAGGTGATGTCCATTGTGCAATAAAATAAACTTACCTGCCTTCTATTATGTACAGCTACAAATGTACAGCTCAATGTAGATGTGGACATAATTGGCATGTCTCACTCTCATTTAAATGAGTTAATTCATACTTGGCATGAATTAACTCTCATTTGAATGAGTTACAGTTACATCATTCCACCCTGGCTATTCAAGATGGTGAGATGGAAGCTACAGGATATTGATATAGTGTAGAGATCTTGGGTGACAAAGCAGATAGGAAAATCTTTTAAGGAACTGTGAGGGTCAGTGTGTTTAGATAGCACGGAATAAAGATCTCTTATATGAAAGCAAGAAATGGTTTCTTGGAAAAAGATCAGATAGAGGATTATTACCTTGAGGGGCCAAGGCTTGAAATATAGGAGAGAGCCTGTAAAAAGCCCCAATTTACCCTATCAAATGCTTTTTCAAGGAATCATAGATGCAGGCAATGCTTAATAGCATGCAAAATAATGTTAGGGGTTTTAAGTTATCCCTGGCCTACCTTCTGGGCCTTATGACAATTAGGTTGGCTGATATCTTTAGATCAACATTACCGGTAAATCAGAGAAAGATACAATATGCAGTATATGCCTTTTAACTGTAACAGAGAGTAGGGTCTTTGTTATTTTCATGTAAGAGTGATATATGTGCTTTTGGTCATTTGATACATATCATGTTATCTTGCTAGTAAAGATGCACAGAGCATTCAGCTATTTTTCTGAGTAGAAAAGTTTGTTCAATGACAGCACGCTCTCTGCATCAGTGCTAGAAATATTTTCGGGAGCATGCGATTTGCTGATTGCAGGTAATGTTTCAAGATACTGCTTTCCTAGAAAGAGTACAGATCCTGCTATGAAGTATACTGACAGGTATCAGGATTTTCAGTCTAGGATGCAGATACTTTCTAAAGAAAAATAAACTAAATTTGCATATTTTTTTTAATGCACCTAGAATATATTTAGGAAATAAAAAGCCGAAAGAAAAAGTTAAAATTTCTATTTGGTTTAAAGACTTTCTTTAGCAGTATCCTCACAATGGATTGTGTATTTTAAGTCTGTACTTACTGGTAAATCTGAAATACGTAGCAATGTTAAAATAATCTGAGCTGAAAGAGCTGGGAGCTGATGTTGAGAATTCAAAGATTTGTTACAGCAGATGATGCGGTGAAGGTCCAGGCTAGCTTTGCAACAAATTTGCAATGCATCAACATTGGGAGGCCTGCAAAATATGAAAAAAATGGTAGAACTGTTAGGAAGAGAAAATAATGATATACCCCGCATAAAATTTCAAAAGGATTGTATTTGTTGTAGCAAAAAAAAAAAAAAAAAAAAAAGAAGATATACTCACTCAGCATGCTAGGACATAGTACTCGTCAAAAACTGTACATAATGTAGCTAGGTGCAAAATATCAGTTGAAAGCTCAAACTCCAGGCAGATAAAAAACACACAAAGCTCTGAATAAATTAATATATTAATATGTTCAATAACTAATTAATAATAATTAGGGTGGTTTTGGCCACTGTAAAACCTCTGTATTGCACTGAAAAGAAGAAGGTTCCACAAGGAACCAGTTCTGTGGTCATTTTCCATCAATAAACAAGCTGAAGGCCGAAATTGATCATATCATCTTAGTCACTGCCAAGTAACAGGCTGCTGAATAGACAAGGCTTAGTTGTAATATTTAAATGCACTAAAAGAAAAATCAAGTCTCTAATGCTATCAGACAGACTGGTAGTGCTGAGTAGATCTCTAGATCTGAGTAGAGCTGGGTGGACAGCAATAAAAATACTTTAGCAGCTAAAATAGCATTCTAATATGTACATTATCAGTGCCCTATTTTCTGTGGACAGTTCCTTCCCCCAATTTACACATTTATACCAGTGTCCACATGTGGGCTGTCATGCATGTTCCACCCAGCTGAGACTTCACACACAGACAGCAGAGGGTGTGTCTTTCCTACATACAGTATATATTTGGGGCAATCTCTCTAGCTATCTAGCTATTGATGTCATCAGCATTAGTCCCTGTATACTTTAACGTAAGCCCATATTTAGTTATTTATTAGTACATGCATTATAATATTATTTCCTAAAAAACAAGTATATTTATTATAAAAATTCTTTGGTCCCATGTATTCTCTTGTAGAATGAGCACTAGCTTTTTGGAAACTGCTACCCCTTTGGGATAGATATATTATATGTGTTTTTCTTTTAAATGAGCATGCTGGTGTTCTTCAATAAGTAATTTGTATATATGTAATACTTTTTTGTACTTATAAGGACTTATATTTATGCTTACTACAATGCATATTTTTCTGTGAGACTATAAAAAATGGTGTATTCTCCGCTTTATACTTAGCTCCACACACAGGCCAGCCTTCCTCTCGCAGCACCCGCAGACACCTGGCACAGTTCCAGAGAGCAGGCGGCAGGGATGTCTCAATGTGTATTTAGTGTAGCAAGACCTAACAGATGTTTCTGCAGAACAGCGCCATCAAAACATAAGTGGCCAAACAGTGTACTACAGTCCCTTTATTGAAAATGCACTCAGAAATTCATGCCAGAAAACTGAAGAAACCGGATTATCGATGGCCGGATTTTCGATTGTCAACTGTACTGTGTACTAAATTTTTAAGGATCACCACCTCAGCTACAGCTTTTTTTCATGTTGCTCTTGTATTTATTATTATTTTAATTTTTAGTGCAGCCCAGAACTACAGCACCTTGGCAAAAAAAACTGGGGCAGCAATTTAACTTAGGCTTTCCCTTGTGAAGAGCTTTAATAAACAGCCCTAATCACCACTGTCAAAGTTTGTGTTTTAGAATGAAGGGAAAGGTTTGGCATGAAGGGAAGCCTCCGATCATGGAGTGGCCACTCTAGTGACAATCACAGGCTGTGCACAGCTGTCACAGTGAAATACTAAAAGTTTGCTGAAGTACAATGACACTGCATTTGTTTACTGCTGGAGAAGAATGTAAGAAATTAGAATACTGATGTGAAGAGTCAAGGGGCAGAATCTAAGAAGTAACCAGGTCTTCTCCACAGCCTCTGATGGTGAGGATGTTGCGCTGCTGGTTACTGCCAAGTTGCGGACCTTGGGCACATCAGGGTGGGCAGGATGAACATGGTACCAAATCACTAAGCAGAAGAATAGTCGAGGAAGGCCGGGGGCAAAGCAGGCAGCAAGCAAGAAAGGTCAGGTCACACACCAGGGGTCAAATACCAGGGTACCCAAGTTAGTTTGAAACCCTTCTGGAAGAGATGTCCTACCTTCTCAGGACACTAAACTAAACTGAACAGTAATAGCCACTAGAGGGAAAGCCTAAATTTCTTTGCATAGTGTCTCAACATCATGCAGGTGATATTATACCAACAAGTACAATAATATTTAGTGTTTTGCCTCCACTAAACATTGGAGTAAATTAGGAGTGCATGGAAAATATGCCACCATTAGTGGCTGAGTGCTGAACTTGGATTCTAATTATACTATAATTTCAAAGATAAGAGAAATAACAGAAAGAAAATGAAAGAATTTACCAGGAAGAATCTTCGGCCTCCAATACAACAGCTAATATATAGATGTATAGCTTATTTAAATGTTTTCAGAGTGAGTTAAAGTGAAAATAAAGGTTAATTTCCAAATCCAGATACCTACTATCAATGTAAAACCCCTTTGGTGAAGTGAAGGGCTGATCGTTTGTATCCAAGACAAAATACATACAAAGAGTGATGTTCCCATAGCAGCCACACTTTACCACTACCATCACACCTTGGATTTATAATTTACCAATAAAGTATACAAGAAATGTAATGTACTTACTTGTCCTGTTTTTCTATGAGTTGTAGCACTTTTTTTAAAATACGTTCAATTTTCTGTAAGTTAAAACAGGACACAATTAAAGTAAAAGGTATAAACATGAAATAATACTTTTTCAACATAAGTTTAAAAAAAACATAGCTAACCTTTAGCCAAGCATTAATAAAATGATACACAAAACAATGTCCCACTTAAAAAAAAAACAGTTTGTGTGAATGTTTTAGATCGTAAAGCCTTACCAATATTTTACTAACCTCTCTGTGGTAGTACTCAGCTTCAGGAAATTTAAAGTAACATGCTCTGAGGGCACTAACAATTGTTAATGGAATCGCTTCTAAAATATCTTCCATGTGGTTAATTGGTATCAAACACAACCAGGAATGTATTAGCAATGGGTCCACCTGCAGCAAATATTTCTTGGTAACCATCTTTTTAAGAATATTGCTGTTAGAAAATAAAAAGAGATTAATATTCGTTACATGTGCAATTGAGATCAAAAGGTAACATGTTTGCACTTTTTAACAATTGTTGTCTGTATAAGAATATATACTAAGAAAATTAATAGATTAGGATAGCCCATACATTCCCATACAGCATGAGATCACATTCCAATATCAGACTTTGGGTGACTTTAAATTAGGCACTAAACAAAACTGAGGCCAACAGCAGACGACCAGGGTAAACATTTTCTTTCCAGAAAAAATAAACAAGCATCTGGATTGATTGGAAAGGAAAATGTAAATTCTTGACTTCCAATGTCGGAAAAATAAAATGTTACCTTTTATTAACATTGCATGTAAAATAATGGCAACCAGGCCAACACTGGGAGCACAGTCCCTGGATCTTAGTCCACTCTTAAAAATGGGCAAATTCCACAGCAATGTTGCAAAGTTACCTTTCACGTTTTTTGACTTTATCATAAATAAGTCCTTCAAGACCTGCCCATACATCTTCTTGCCTGTCTTTTCCTGCTTTGTGTGAAGCATCTGCATTGGATGTGGCAGAAAATTCATGAAGCACAGGCAATACCCATACCCATTCATCAACACCGGCATCTATGCAGCTCTGACACAGTTTCCTTAAATGGATATCCATCCTGTAATATGAAACAGATAATAAATACTCCTAAGACATAGGCTACGTACAACGTACACACTTGCAATGGTTCTGGTCTGGCTGATATCGGACGAGAATCTGGCATGTGTACATCACCTGTCCATCGTCCGAACAACCGTCCTGGCGGATCCACGGACGATGGATGACGAACAATCATAATGGAAATGAAGGGGGAGAGTGGGCAGCAGGGTGACGCTCTGAGGTTCTCCCCTGCCCCTCTCCATAGAGTAGAACAGTGCTGTATGTACAGCACTCCTTCATGCATCGTGCAGTAAATTGTCGTTGGAAAGGATCATGAAGGATCCTTTCCAAAAACGACAATTATTACATGTGTGTATGCAGCCTTACCCTAAATTCAAATACACAAATGTAATATATTGCAATAGAATAGTCATTAGATACAATGGTTGCACTTATTTACTTTTTCATTTCCACCTCCCACTGTTTTTTCTCCCTTACAGACTAATTCTGCTAGCTGGAAAGTGAAATTCTTTGCACCTTTAGCCATAGGAAAACATGTACATGTTAAATATGTAATTTACAGATGATAGCTTGCAAAAAAAGATAACTTGTGATTGGAGTTACACTTACAAGTGATACCAATACTAACATCAACAGGCATTTTCTATACTTGAAAAAAATGTTCTGTACTTGAAAAAAATGTGGACACTTCATTTATAAACTAGGGAGTTTAAATATTTTACATTTGTGTTCCTGGGTCAGATATCCTTTATAGAGAGCCTGTTTCATGGAAATCTTTAAGAATCTAAATTTCAAATCTTAAATTGCTATATTAGTGCAGTTTTGTCTCTCAGGGAAATGTAGGTGAGTGTTGTTAATCACTTGTATTATCTAAGATCCCAATGGCAGTGTCATTGTATATAAAAGCAATGTAATTTTTCATTTATCCTCTGTCAAGCTGAGATCAGTCTGATGCAGGCAGGAGAAGGCATCTCATTGATCTCCTATCCCCAAATAACCACTCAGATTCAAACAGCAAAAAACTCCACAGACATCAGAATTTACATGATGGTGTAATCTATAAATTAGCATCTCTGATAGGGAAATAAATGTTAATCCTGTATAATGCTAAAAAAATTGTGCTCTCCTTCTGAAGCAAAAAAATGATAGGGGCATTGTCAGGGGACTACTCTGATGTGCGAGGTGCATGTTATACTAACACATTAGTTTTCATGTATTATTCACCCAACGTTAGTTGTCACTTAAAAAAACATTTGAACCGAAATGTTACACTAGTTTATCAATTCAAGAGAGAAGATTCAAATTATTAAAATGCCCATACAGTAATTTTAATATAAAAGTGTGCTAGTCACTTTACCAATATTAGGAATAAACACAAAACATTGCACATATTGATTTTTGAGTACAAACATTTAATGCAGAAATATCTTACCCTGAAAGTTTACTGAAAGTAGTCTTTGCTTTTTGAAGTTCCCCAATCATTTTTTCTCTGGGCATTTCATCCAAACACAACATTCTGCAAATATCTGCAATGTTGTTTTTTTCAACAGTAATATCAAAATGATATATTATAAGGGCACAGACCAACCCAGCCTGTAATCGGTTTTTGATGTCACCCTCCTGCAGTTTCCTTTTACCCAGGAAAAGCTCACAGATTTTACCAAGTCTGCTCAGAATGAGGGATTTTACCTAAGATAAAGAAACAAAAAATGAATAAAACTGCCAGTAAAATCAAGAATACTTTGGTAACTACAATTTATTATTTAAAAAAATCATATGAAAGAAAAGCTAAGATTCAGTCAAATAGCTAAATATTCTGTCGAAATACACATGTGTATTAATACACTTATCTGTTTTGATTTGATTTCTATTGAACCATTTTTGTAATCAATAAAAATAACAAATCTGTTGAGGCCTATGTTGTGAGGTTTTTGTACTTGTCAAAGAAGGTTTTACATCCCCACACAAGTCTTTGGCAATGCAAAACCCCTTTGACGCGCTCAACAGCTCAGGAGATTGTCAAATGCAGCTCAACTGATGCCAACAACATCAGCACATAATGTGCTTCTTGAGTGACCCGATGTGTCTCCTGTGACTGAAAATGCCTCCTTTGACTTTGTGTTACACCAAGTTCCTTGAATAAATCCTGTGACCTCAGGTTATGGAAAAGAAGAGGCCTGGAACTGATCAATAGTCCTGTCCTAGGGACAATACGGCTCTTTCATATAAGACAGTTAGTCAGCATTGTCACCCTAGGACAGGAAGTGTTTTACTGGCTGGATCACCAGGTCATATTAGGAACCTAGAAAGCTAAGCTACAATATTTTAACTTTTTTTTTTGTTCTTAGGTTTAAACACACTTTCAATCACCCTAAACTGTTTTCTGTCCATTACATGGGTAGACATTACTTTGTAATTCACAAAATATAGAAGACTAAATAACATAGTTTGATATGGATTTAATGCGCAAGAAGTTAAAAGGTCAATGTATTTCTGGCACTATAGACAGGTATTTTCTGTACTTGAAGAAAATAATCTTAGCCTGAACAAAGAAAACAAATGCAGCCACAACATCTAAGAGCATGTAACAAATTTCTTTGGCCACTAACTGGTCCCAGTGGGTTTTACAGGTTAAAGAAATCTTCAAACTATGCATACTGCTATACAACAAAAGTCTGCACATTAAAAATATCAATGTGATCAGAAAAAAATGTGTGTACAGATCAGTTACCTGCAAAGATCCAAATTCAAGACTTTTCCATTGTATTACTTTGTCTCCAAACAAAAGTGGATTTTCGTATACTGCATAAAACTGACAAAGCTGAATAAAGAAATTGTACATATTGATGGCATCAAAGTCACTGAGAATACTGAAGATCCTGCTAAGCATGACTTCTCCAGCCAATGTTTTTCCTTTAGAGAATTCTTTATATTTTTCTTTCACCCATCTCTTCACTTCTGCTACAACCCCACTATTTTTCTTCATACACACATCATCATATTGATGCCACTCTAAAAGGAATAGAAAGAGTATATTATACCATTGGAGTCTCATTAACCAAAACCGAGAATTCAGTATATATTTTCAATCCCTTAACATTAAAAAATTTAACAGTAATCTCACCTTTTCCTTGAACATAGTGAGACTTGATATGCAGGCAACGATTCACATGTACATGATCTTTCACATCGACATTATATATGTGTTCATATTCCTCCTCTCCATTTGCCCGCACAATCACATATTTGTATGGGATGTATTTATCCAAACAATCCTTAGATACCGCAGTTTGCCCTTCGTACAGGAAACCATGTTCTTCAAGGTCTCTTTAAAAACCAAAAAATTCATTATTATAGCAGGGAAACAGAAGGTATCAGGGTTTACCATTTTACAAATACAGAATCAAAACGTATGCCCAAAATAAAGATCATATAGGAAAGAAATTATTTAACTGAGCTGAGCTTACGGGTTAAGTTGTGATTTAAAATGTATAGCTTAGAATTCTTACTGTTAAATGCAGCAACTGCTACCAACCAATAAGAATTTACTCATCTGATGTGAGACAATTGAGTTCAGTTATGCATTCACAAGTTAATAATGTATATGATATATGAGAAAATGTTTGACAACCATGAGTTTGTTGGCCATACTAATCCTTTGTCACCTTTTTGTAGATACACTTGCACAATTGTCTAAAATACCTTTGTATTGTGTAGCATTAAAGCAAATGTTTACTCTGCTATTTTTTTTACTTTCCCTGTTTCTAAGTCAGGAGAAAATTGCTTGTTATGGCCACAAATGTTTGATGAGGCAGACCATTATTGCAGAAGGGAACGGGCGATGTCTCTGATGCAATAATGTATTTTACTTGCCTGATCACCCAGACTTTCTGGCATTTCTGCACATGTGCAGCGTTAGCTTTGGTTGCCAGAGTAACTTGCCAACCCTTGCTTTCCTTGCACATGCCAGGGATGACTGAACTCTGCTCAGGAGTTCTACCATACCAGCATGAACAAAGTTCATCTCAAATAAGAAGAGTGTGGTAAGCAGATAGGTGAGTCACAAAGCTTTTGTTCTGAAGAGTTTTTCACAATTTGTACACAAAGTATATGTGTACTTTGGGCTGGATTTCTTATAAGGCCACCTAGACCATGTTCTTGGTTGCCATGGTAATGAAGAGCGCCTACTGTTTGCTCGCACACCTCGCCTGCAGTACCCCCTCCTCACCTGCATGACAGTGTCAATATTCTATAAAATGTAGCTTTCTTGTGAAATCAAACTACCCAAGGGACTTGTACAATGACATCGTTGGCAGCACAGTGTAATAGCTATGTCTGTAAAGGCTGCTTGTTATATTCTTCAGCCTAATAAATCACTGGGCCTGATTTATTAAAGCTCCCCAAGACTGGGGAAGATTGACTATTAAAGGAGAAACTTGAAGTGACTTTCTAAAAAATCAATTGCTATTAGTTGGAAAATGTCCTAGACCAGATCACCCACTGTAGGTTCTTCCACGATAGTCTATATTCTCCACTCTTGGATGGGGAGGTGTAGGAAACCAAAGACGTGGATGCAAGTGGGTGACATTTATGGCTAACACCCCCTAAAAATGTCATCACTATGGCATCAGTACAATATAAAAAACTCTACCCATGAAAACGCTCTGCCCTAGAACCCATAAACGTCCACTTCCAATACTCAAACCCCAATGTCAATGGCATGAGGGGGGGCGTAGTGGATAAACAAAATTTAAGGGGCAAATGAGGGACCCTTGTGGCTAACTACCCCAAATTTTTTATCAGTATGACACCATTAGAACATACAAAACTCTACCCATCAAAATGCGCGGCCCTGTTACACCTAACTGTCCTCTTTTCTTCCTTAAAACCCAAATAGCTGGCCTACACATAGCTGTTGAAGCCCCCTTCCTTGAACTTCAACAGAGGAATGTAGGTACCCGAAGAAGTAATAACTATCTGTCATTAATTGCTGTTCTCTGGAATTATACATTTAGGTTAATAGGGTTTAAATAAGGTTAGTGGATACCTATAACTGATAGGACGCATTGATTTGTACGTGCACTTTCTGCTTTATGGTTCAGACATGGGGAGCAGGGAGTAATATTTGTCAGATCAGCACTGTATGATAGCTTTAGTTGTTTATCTTTTATGCTGCCAGGGGGAAGGGAGGAACACAAGCTTCTGGCCTCGGGGAGAAGTATAAATCCTGCCCCGGTGACAACAATATTTAAGTACTTCATGCAACATACATAAATACAGCCTAAAGGAAAGAAAGGAAATGGGGGACATTGATAAAATCTTTATATATGTTATAAAGATTTTTGCAGTAAAATGTTAGGGGCACTTAAAACTACTTTCCCCTTTACAATTAACCTATTTTTAGAAGATGTAGTAAATACTCACAAAATACTTATCTGGGGTAAAGATACTCCACTCCAATACATAAGTGCATTCTCAAGAACGTTCCTCTGCTCTGTGTTCTCTAAAACCTTTGTGGAGTGTGATGTAATTCTCATCTGATGTGTGTTGGGTAAGTGTAAATACCATTTTCTTTACATGTACATTTTACACCTATTCCTTGTAAGAGATTTTTATAGGGGGAGAGGGCTGGGACAGTATAGGCAGAACATTGTATTCTATTGCTACAGTAGGTCCAATTTAAAAGCATAAAATAGGATGAAGAACATGGGGTATGACTCCAAAACTAGTCAGATAAAAAGTTCCAAAGTGAGAATACAAAGTATTTTACCAGAAGTAGTAGATGTTTGGAACAGACTTCTAAAAGAAGTAGGGAATCAGTCAACAATAACTGAATTAACCATGCTTATGATAAATAAAGGTCTATTCCAAACAACATTTAAAATCACAGGGACAAAGGAGAAAACTTGATATATCATATGACATTTTCTGTTCCTAGTATGTTTATTTATAGGATATAGTATCCATCATTGTAAATAGGTAGTAAGTAGCAGTTATTCACTTATAACTATATAACTATAACTGTGGAAGGCTGCTCAGTCATCTTGATGCAATGGCAGACAATGATTCATTGTCATATAATGTGTGAAGACAATCATTGTTTCAGAACAAGATGGAAGGTATGAAACCATAAGCAAATCACCAAAAGGTCGGGGAAACTTTACAAATATACTTTTACTTTGCCCTAAAGGAAGAGGTGACCTGTCTTTAATACCCCCAGCTTTTAATGGTAAAGTTAATCTTTCAAAAAGCTCATTTAGCAGCTAAAAATGGCTAAGGGTGAATCTATGATTTTTTTAAGTATCAAACAGAACAAACAAATACATCATCAGACCATATAGAAGGTGTAAACAGTACAGAAAAAAACAATGGAAGACATATCAATACACTTTGCCATCAATGGTGTATAAAAACCTCTGATAATATTTCTCAGTTATCAAGTATAATATATAAGAGTAACCAAAAGGAATAAATAAAAAGACAATCTCCTGAAAAAATAGATCAATTTCAATCTTAGTTCAGTGTTATCTGAGAATAAAGAGAAACTGAACCTAAACACGTTAAAGGTGTAATATGTTATAGTGAAACAATAGAAATCTTAATTGAGCCTAAGCAGTACCTGGAAAAGTGTACTAATTGTTTAGATTTCCTCCAGGAATGTGAGGGTTTCTAGACACATCTGTGCCCACATCCTCATAGAAATAAATCTGCACTTTCAAATCTAAATTATTACCTTTAGTACTCAAATTCACTGTTCTCTTTTCTGGAGGCTCCTAAATGAGGAAGTAAAAGCTCTGTCTTTACTAAGATCACTGCACACAATGATACAGTGCAGTAAGTTATTAATGGGAAAGATCATCAGCAGGAAGAATACAGGCAATGCTCCTTTCATTTAAGCACAGATGGTTTCTATAATTAACAAGTTTTCATTTTATTTTGTCACATTCCAGCACCAGTTTCAGGGTATATACCCCAAAATGATAATCAAAATGTCCGCTGTACCATGACCTGAATGAGAACTGCAGAATCTCAAGTTCAAAAAAACTTAGCAAAAACTATAAAAAAATTATGCTTGTGAATACTGTACACAATGAGAAATTATGTGAAACAGTCTGATGGGTTCAATCACCAAAACAGGAATGATGGGAAAGTAAAGCTGAGTGCAATGAAACCTGACACATTTCTCACCCTTCCAAAATCAAAGATGAAAACATTTTCATTGTAGCTAACATTTGCAGGTTGTAAGGAGTGTATTGTAATAATTTGCATACATTTTAATATACATACATTAAATACAATTTAATCAACCAAATCAACTGTTTTTTTAGATGAGCTTATGGCTTTATTTCTCATGTTTTGGCCACATCTTTAAAGAGCTCAATAGCTATTTCACAAACACACATGAAAAAAATATACAGTTAAACTTACTTTGTGTAGTTCATTTTGCAGATGGCATCTTCCCATGCCAGATAGCCTTTTATTCCCCCTCCTTTTACTATAATTGTATCCCTATTAGTATTAACATCAAAATCTTTGGAAACAATGACATGGAAATATAGCATGATACGGTCCAAAGGATTGAGTTCCCTGTAGACATAGGAATAAATAGATAGCTTTATATTTATTTTTTCATCCAGATAGCCATACTCCTAACTTCTGAAAAGCAATATACTGATCTATATTTACCAGATCAGATCAAACTATAATAAAGAATAATAACGAATACAGTATGTCCATATACCGTGTTTCCCCGATGATAAGGCAGGGCCATCAAATAAGACAGCCCCCCCTTTTTAGGTAAAAATGAACAATAACTGTGTACTGTAGTCTTCTTCATGGGTAAATAAGGCATCCCCCTGAAAATAAGCCCTAGAGCATATTTTGGCCTTCAAAAAAAAATAAGACAGTGTCTTATCATCGGGGAAACAGGGTATATTTTTGTAACTAAAAGCTATTCACATGAGTGAGTCTGCCATTGGTGACAGAATCACTATGCTACAATTGTTATGTTATTACTTCTGTAAGTCACTCATTTAAAATGTAATAAAACGTAACTGCTAAAAAAAACAAAAAAAAAAAACAAAACTGTTGGTACTGTTGAAGATTTGGCAGCTAAAAAGGTAGCCCCATGAGTCTCAGTATACTGCACCTTTTATTGACTTCATATTTCTCTTTGTTGTCTGCTTTTTCTTTATTTGAAGTTTTTCCACCTCCACCTGACAGGTTTGAAGAACTTGTTACCTTCTGGTTGAAGAAATCAAAAAGCATTATTAAATAAAATTATACTTTTTTTTTGAAGAAAACACTGGTCTATATTTTTTATAGATAAGTGGATCTTTCACCTTCTAAAAGTGAACTGTGGGATAAGCAAATATTGTCCAAATACAAGGGGCATGGGATTTTTTCATTTTATCCTTGGTGTGCTATGTGTGTTTCTTTTCTCAAATTGTTCAGTAATCCAGCATGAAACTGTATCTTTGTGCAGGAGCCCTGCTGTTCTGGGGTCTCTCTTGGTTCTGGGGAACTGGTTTTTTATATGCCACCCCTCCCCCATAGTTTCTGCAAGTACCATTTAGTGTGCAGATCTGGTGTATCTCTACTAGAGCACTGCCCTCTGCAGAGGCTATGAACAGTACATTGATGATGTCACTGCTTCTTTTCGCAAAGTAAAAGTAGGGGCATTCGGTGCACTTGAAAAGGATTTGTACAGGCATTTGGAGAACATAAAGTGGACCCATATTATTTGTGGTTATTAAGCAATGTTTTTTGTTTTGTTTTTTTGCCTGAAGTCCGGCTTTATTAATTTTTCCCCAGTATGCATACAAGCTAACCTTCAAAGTCAAATTTTTTTCTGTCTGTATTTTCTTTGTTCAAAGACCAAGAGTCACTGGATGCATACTATATAGTAACTAATATAGCAACACTTTGCTAATTGTATATTCTATATACTTAAACCAGGGAACTTAGCATCTCTCCTGAGCTAGAGAATCTCCTGAAGTAGGGGTCAATGGTTTTTAGCCACTTCTGCCTTACGAACTCCATACAGATGTTGTACATAATTCAGATGCAGTTTTTCTATGTATTATTGATGCAGATTTGGTGACAGTTTGCCAAACTTTAAATGCTATAGGTATGCAAATAGCTACCCATTGCTCACCACACAGCTGTTGCACACAGCTTGTAGCTGTTTGCTGTTCACCAGATGCTGCATGTAGCAGGTTTTCAGACAGCTCTCAACCATGCCACCCCCCCTATTACACACATGTGGGCTAATATGTCACCATGAATGCAGTTTTTTATATTTTCGGTTGAGGGGCAGGGCAGTAATTAAACCAGTGTTTCTCAAACTTTTAAACTCCTAGGAACTCCTTTAAATGACTTTCAGGTCTTTAGGGAACCCCTGCCCTAATTACTTTATCCATAGATAATAGTACATTAGTGTGGTGGTCAGTTGGAAGAATATCACTTGCATTGCTGGCCATCATGAAGGCTGCCACCCTTACATATAGCCAACAAATCATTGTGGTCACTTAAACTGACCCGAGAGTCCAAACTGTTCATTGCGCCAGAAAATCCAAGCAACTCTGGAAGAACCCTAGTTGAGAAACACTGGATTAAACAATAGCTAAAGTTTGGGTCACAAACAGCAACACATCAGTAGCCCAAAAAGCAATGCCCTGGCCACCTGGACCTCAGACAAGAGTACAATTAATCAAGAGTAAGATTATTCATAAGCAAGCAGCTGGATCTAATATTCTACTCCTGACTTTTTTTTCCAACTAACTAGTGTTAGAGGTCTATTTTTCTGATACCTGACATATAATTCCTACTTGTCTACTGGTCTATTCTACTACTCCTGACAAATATTTCATAGAATTATAGATCTTCTTCCCTGTCCCTGATGTATGAACCTGTATGTCTACATTTCTAATTCTCTGTTCCTGACCTATATGTTTACAGACTTACTCCACTGTCCCTGAACTGTAGGTTTACAAGTCTCTTCCCCTATTCCTTGTAACTCCACTGCCTCCTAAAAACAGCAAATAGCCCACCAATGCATACATGATTAGACAGTTTTATAATAACTCACCTTAGCATTTGCATTGTTTTTTGAATCTTCTTTTTTCTGTTCTTTTGTTTTATCCTTATTCTTGTTTTTAGTTTTTTCCGCAACATCTTTTTGGTATGCATGTTCCTGGATTGATATTTTATTGGATTCTGACAAACTGTCCGTAGTAATTTCAGTTTCAGTTTCCTTTTTAATTTCATTTTTATTTGGGGGTTTTGTTGTCTGTTCATTTTCAGGTCTTTTATTATGATCAGTATTTTTATTACCATTTTTTGCTAGTTCACATTTGGTATTGTTTTCATCGACTGAAACTTTTGTAGAAGCATCTAGTTTTGTGTCCTTATTATCTTTGTGGCCAGGTGGGATTTTGTGATTGGTCTTTTCAAATTCAGTTTTTGGGTAAACCTCAAGAGTCGCCCCAGAAACAGCTGACCTGTTTGAGATTTGATCTCGTCCATCAGGTGATTTAGCACTTGTGTCTAACTTTGATTTACATGTGTCACTAGGGTCTTTTTTACTGCTGGGGATATTTTTCGACACTTCTTTATTCTTTACATTTTGACTATCATGCTTATTTCCAAGCTCATCATTTTCACTGAGTTTAGATTTTCTTGTTATTTCCATGGCACTCTCTGAAATGACCATTTTATTTTTTTCATTGATTTGAAGCTCTTGATCATTTTGCACATTTGTGTCTTCCGATATGTCTGTTTTTTGCTCTCTGACTTGATCAACTGTCATTTTTTTATTTATAGAAGCATTTTTCCCACTGACTCCTTTAAATTCAACATTTTTAATACTGGTCTTCATGCTTTCAGGACATTTATTCTTTAAGGAGGTTGAATGCTCAATACTGGGCTTTCTGTCTTCATCTTCAGGTTTAGCTTTGATAAGTGGTACATCTTTTTTGATTATTACTGCATTCTCTTTACTAGACATTTCATCATCATTTGGTTCTGTCTTATTCTCGCCACTTCCTGCTGGCTTATTGGTAGGATCAGAATTTCCTGTTTGTGTGTTTTCATCAGCAACAGACTCTACAAAGCTCTCAGATTTGTCATTATTTTTACCAATTTCAACAATACTGGAATCTTCAGCAGTAAGTGAAATCAATGAGAAAGAAGAGTCACTGTCTGTCCTCTTTTTACCTTTGTTCCTTTTCCTTTTTTTCTGCATGGTAAAATAGTATTTTTTTAGTAATGTGTAAACTTGAAAAACACAGACATAGAACGGGACTAAATCAAGTACACATGACAAGGTTGAAACGAAAAAGCTAGACAACAAGTGTTTTTTAAAATGGGAGTTCATGAAATATTCAGAATAATATTTTTTCCTAATTTGTCATAATATTAAATCTTGCCTAAAGGATATATATATTATCAAGAACAAGGGCAACTAAGAATCATATCCTAATTGCTCAATATTCAGCTAAGGTAATCCAATCAGGTGATTGTAGTTGGAAAAGATCATTTGTGATTGATTTCTGTAACAGATGATCGAATGATGTACAAACTACACTGCTCTGTTGAATGGAGAGCAAAGGAGGAGATTATAAGGATGGTCTAAGAGTTTGTAGGGGTTTCCTCCACACATGGACAGTTAGTGACCCGACAATGAATTTTGTAAAGTGCTATGTCAGCTATGTCTTGTATAAATACAAGTAATAATTAAAATATATTAAATTAAAGGTGCTAGACTAAAAGTAGTAAGCTTAAAGCAGATTACCTACCAAAATGGAGGGTCTGCTTACATTCTATGTGCCCACATAACCCACTCTTAGTAGGTGAAAAATGTATGTGACAAAAAAGTGACAATTCTACTTTCCCTACCCTGTCTTCGACCTAGATTTAGTAATGTCAGTGTCCTTCTGGGAACATTTCTATGCAATGCACAGCAGACAAAATCTTGCAAAAAGACACTCCAGTCTGTTACAAAAATGTTTTCTTCAGAGGTTTGCACTGCTCTGCGTTTTGCAGGAATCTTCCAGGAAGGGTGGTTACATTACCATCACTTAGGCATGGCAGTTGGAACAGTGGGGTAAAGTTACTATTTCTGTACTCAGGTACAGTACAAGGGGAAACACCACTCTGCAATAGAAATGTGATAGTGTTTCTTTAAGTTCTTCAAGTAACAATAGTATAACAAGGGTCAAGGGAGTAAAGATTTGCTATTTGAAGTTACCATACCTTAAGAATTTGAGAAATTATGTCAAGTACACAAATAAAACAAGGAAAAGGAAACAAACACTTTTACCTTTCTTTTCTTAAATGGTGGGCTGGTATCTTTCAGTGACTGTGGCTCATCTTCATCATTTTTTGATTCATCACTAGAGCTACTGGTTTTAGAAATACCTGCAATCAATTCCTTTCCAGGTTCCAACTGATGTAGGACAGCAGATAATTGATTTCCCCCTTATCAAGTAAGAATCATAAAATTAACATTTGAATAAACAAAGGATTTGGACAATAATTTGGACAAGCAAAATAACTACACATCTAGGGTAAATACACTATGTCTTTTTATTGAGAGCTGTTGTGTAGTTACTGATCAGCACACTTCTACATATGGATCTACATGCACTCTGTATTCTTGCTAGGTGCCTAAATGTATTTTACTGAAGCTAGAATGATTGTGTAAACAAAATATTTGAAGGCCCTAAGAATGTTTTATTTTGGCTTCAGGAAATAGAGTTTGTTGTATTCACTGTAGAAATTTATAGAAAAGGGAATTTCGGAACACTACACTTTGGCAAGAAAAAATGTATTGAACTTGTCCCAACTGAACAATAGTCATTTACCCACCCTGTGATGAAGGAACATGCTGCATATACTGTGCATGAGGTAATAAAAGAAGCATAACCTACCTTTTATGAAGTCACGCAAGGACTGCCCACAATTACAACAGAAATTGGCCTGTTCTTCCTTTGATACATGACCACAGCTGAAACACTTCATCTTCTATTATGTGCTTTATTAAATCTATCTGAGATGAAAAATCATTAGTATAAAGAAACAGAAGGAACATATAGTTCTACTCTAAAGGAAATCAATCATGAGAGTGATATGGAAGCTTGCTGAACTCCCCAGCTTCTTACTGTTATATCGATCCTTTACTTTTAATGCTTTTGAGTCTCATGCATTTTAGGACTTCTGACCTATCCCTGATCCATGTGCTTGTTTCAGGTCTCTGGATTATAAATTATTAAAGGCAGTGGGTCAGCTTAACTGATTTTTCTCATGAATAAGGCATGTTCTGATTGTATAGAGAAGCATCTATATGAAATCCTGATGAGCTTTAACAAGAAATCATAAAGCTCAGTGGATCTTTCAGTTTCAAGCCTGCAAAAATTATTATACCAGGTAGATACAAACAAAAGGTGTTTAAAGACTTACAATTTGTTTTCTTTAGACAACAGACACAGCCTGTTCCCTGCCAGCATCCTGTAGAGAAAGATCTTAGTTGTGGACGTAGTGGTCTATATGCAAAAGCCTAGAAGTCAGAGCAAACAAAAGTTGCTCCCCTCCAATCAGAAGAAGCATGAGCAGGGGGATAACTAAAAGTCATGGAGAACCATAGCAAAATTTTAATGGTAGTTACACTGGGGACCAGTATAGAAATATCCCTTTTACTAAATGGGTGGTCATTGAAACATGCCCCTGCTACATATTGATGATCAGACCAAAGACAGGCAAAAAAACCCCAGTTAGATATAACAGACAGTGCAATCACAGAAATGCTATACTTTGGGAGCTATTGCAAACTTCTACTTTGCATACATTCTAGGTCAGTACAAACATAGGATAAAACTCTGCATTCAGTGGAAAGAATGTCTTGGTAATAATGGTCAGTAACAGAAAAATAATAACTTGTGACCAGAATGCGCTCGCATCCATTCTTGATCGTCTAGGCAATCGAGAATGTAATCAAGAATTAGGGGGCGGTGCTGCACCCTTTTTTTTGAACTTTAAAAAAAACAACATAATTTTTACTCCACATAAAAGGGTTGTCTAGCCTTATATGTAAAGTGAAATTACTAAGTTTAGGTACGCTTTAAGGTTGCTTAATACTTTAGTAAATGAGGTAAAAGAGAATCTCTCAATGGGACACAGAGTTTTAACCACTCCCTACTCTAAAAACCAACTACTACAATTGCTTCAGTAAACAATAACATTTCAAAACTATTCCTATATATCTGTTTCTACTTCTAAACCATTACCACAAATAGATACACTGCTGACCTTGCGTCATATAGCGGTGTCTCAGGCTGTGCGTAGCCTGCTGTTATCCAAGTGATGCCGGTTGTGATCTCATCCAGGTTTTATATCTAATGAGATGGAAAAACTTCCTGAATTTTTTCAATAAATTTCAAGGTTGCCCGCGACTTTGTCTAAGTTTTTAATTTTGGCCCACTGTGTATTGGAGTTTGACACCCCTGCTCTAGAAAAAGGGAAGATGGGAGACATGCATTTATTGCACTGAATGCTGTTTTGTAAATATACACAATACACTGAGCCTTTTTACTGCATTATGATACAGATTGAGTTTAAAGCAGAACTAAACTCCCCTTTACTACCCTCCATCATCAGCTCCTATCTTGACCATTTTTTTTTCTGAGAACCTTGGTGTCCATCCATTTCTGGCACCTGGGTGTACCAGGATTGTATGCTAAGCTGAGAAAGCACAGTTCAGTGTCCATTCAGCAGTAAATTGCAAACAGGAGGTAAGTATGTCTTACTGTCTTTTCTGTATCAAAGAGCTGACTGCTCACAACTGATTTTCTTCTCGTTTAGTTTCACTTTAAGCAGCTATTATCACAGGGATTGCTATAAGACGTCTTTACAGTTTGCTATATGACAAATCATTATAATTTTATCACTTACCTTTCAATGTTCACCTCGGTATAAGGATGCCCCTAAAATGATAGCAATGAGACCCCCAGCTCACACCTCACACCGACTAAACTGGAAATTTTTCTTCCTTCAGTTTTGTAAAGTGGATTACTTTCACTTTCATTTCTTAGCACAGTTCTTGCTCGGGTGTGGCATTTCTGTACAGTTCTAAAACATACCAGTTTCTACTAAATCGAAAGGAAATTCGTGACTGCTAATAAAAACCCAATGAACTGCATATTTTAGGTTTCCAAAACTATAAATTGTGCTGATTCAGTTCCAAAGAAATACATGCAAGAGGGACACATTGTAGTACAAGGTATGAGGGCAAAGGATCCATCTCTGCCATCTCTTAGGTATGCATGCTGGAAAAAGTAATGGAATATTTATTACAGGGTAAACCCATAGGTTCCCTTTTTTCTCATGACTACGTTTCCTTTAAAAATTAAATCATCTTTTTCAGGCTGTAATAAATGATCAGTGCAGAATAACACTTCCAGCACATTTTGTATAGATGTCTATAAATCAAGAGAGAGGTCAGTCCTTCTAAATGAGGGGCAGTCAGGAACTGAGTGATGAGCCTGCATCACTCTCCCTCCCTCAAATTTTACCATTGGTACCATTGTACCATAGTAACATTCCAACATACCAAGAAGCCATTATTGCCAAACTTCGTGGTGCTGTGCAGTTTGAAAAAAATGCCAAACTTAAATAGATGAGGTCTAAAACAAGATCCTACAGGTCTCCAATTGGATCGGCAATGCTCCCACACACTGGAAAATGTATTCTGTGCTGTAAGAGAGCCAGCTGTGTATGGCAACAGAGGGAGAAACACAGTAACAGTGACACATTATGTTCTCTAGACTCCTCCAGAGTTTAAAGGATTTCTAAAAACTATTCCTAGTCCCAAAGATCAAATGAGATTTGCCAAAGAGCTCCTGGATATTTGGATGCTACAATGCAAATTGGAGTAATATGATTCATATAATCAAGGATTTATGGAGTAGGGGATTTTGAGGAAATAATCTGTAAAACTGACGTTTAACGTAAACTAAATCAAAACAGTCTATCTACCTCAACCATGGTCTAAGGTAGGGGTGTCAAACTCTGGCTCGCGAGGTCATTTTGTTTGACCCCCCGAGGATTTGGGAAAATGAATGGCATCTGGCCCGCCTGCCCGCCAATGCCTTCTGCATTGAGTGATGCCGCTACCACAATTCACAGCATCACTCGCATCCACAGAGTTCTATAACGCAAGTAATGTGGCTAACTACAGTCCCGGCATCACTTGCATTGAATCGAAGTCCCAGCCTCACTTGTCTTCTGTTTCTCTTCTGGGACCGGTCGCTATTCCTAGCTCACAGCAGGAGAAACAACATTACTCAGATCTGCAGGAAACAAAACATAAAGTACAAGGTAATCATCTGTGTGAAATCATCAACAAAAGATGTCGCTCTTTTCTGTCTCTTTTGTAAATAACTTTCTTTTTCTTTTCTAACAAGAGTTTTGAAGATATCAGATATGAGTACATAATTTATACATGTGTAACATTCATTTCATTATTTGGTGTCAATTGATTAATAACATTCATGCCATCTTTATTCAAATCTATTCAAGAACTGTAGCTAGGGGCCAATTAGTGCTTACGTTGCATTGCCAAGTATTTTCTTGTTCCAGATTGCATGTTAAGCAATAACTCTTTGTTTCCATATAAAAATGTTTTATATTTAATTCGAAGGAATTACTTCCTATTTTTTAAATAAATTTCAAGTTTGGCCCCCGACTTATGTGGAAAATCAATTAAACAATCGAATTCTAAAATGCTTAGTTGACACTGGGGCAGCTTGTTCTGAAATCAGAGGTGAATTCCTCTATTCAAGTCATTAAATTAGTTGGAATAGGGGGTGTTTATTATCCCTACTTGGAACCACTCTCAATAAAATTTGACCTTCACACTGAAGCATCTTTACTTCTAATCAATGTTTTCTGAAATTTGATAGTGGAAGAAGTACGTTTTACTTACTCAAATGAAAACACAAATACAATTCACAGATGAGGAGGTGGAAATTAAAATCGCCTGAGACTCTTATCAAAATAAAATGGAGGAAACATAACAGCTCCCAGGAACTACAGGGAGTTTACCCAGTGATTTTTTAGTGGCAAAAAATCCTGATGTTTGGGCCAAAGAAGGGAGCACTGTGCTTCAGTAAAAATTCATTTGAAACCTGATGCTGTCATCCCTAGATTAGCTCAATATTCACTGAAGAAAGCTCAATTAAATGGAATCAGGGAACACATTAAACAGTATTTGGAAGAGGGTAAATTATGGACATAATGTCTATGGAATGGTTCAAGACCTTAGAGCAATTAATACCATTGTTCAGAAAAATTGCCTAGACAGGTGCCAGTGGCCAAAGGATGTCACCCCGCAGTGTGTTGATGACTTAAGCTGCGTACACACTGCCAATTTTTGTCGTTGGAAAGGATCTTTCACGATCCTTTCCAACGACAAGGGAGTGCACGATGCATGAACGGTGCTGTACATACAGCACCGTTCATGCTCTATGGAGAGGGGAGGGGGAGAGCGACGGAGCGGCACCCTGCTGCGCGCTCTCCCCTTCACTTTCATTACGATCGGCTGTCGTCCATCGTCCGTGGATCCGGCAGGTCGATCGTCCGGACGATGGACGACACCGACTGTACACACGGCAGATTTTCGCCCGATAATTGGCCGATGCCGATTATCGGGCGATAAAAATCTGACGTGTGTATGTAGCTTTACAGCAGGGAGAAAACCCAAAGAAAAAATTCAGGGAAGATACCATATCATGGGTAAATAAACTTGCAGGAGAGGGATGCAGAGTATCTCCTTCTAAATTACAGTACAATCATAACAGAGTTGTGCTCCTGGGACATTGCATCAGCCATGGATGAAAAAATTTGTCTCAAGACATTAAAAAAAAACATTTTAAATTGCATAAAAAAATCTATAAAAAAAAATAAATAAAGACAACTGATCAAGTTATAAAAATACAACAAGGCACCAGGAGTATGGGTACAGAAACGACTTGGTGTTAGGAGACAATTATCTGGTTGGCACAGGATGATGCGCCCTGCTTATTCTCTTTATTGGCGTTGCTTGCACCAGCAGAGAAGATCAGGCAAAAAGCTGTCAGTCTTCCGCTCTGCAGCCTGTGGCATCCCCAGTTTCCCTTTGCATGTGAATAGTCTCTCTGAATCCCCTGAAGAATAAAACGTAAAGAAGGGTTTTATTGGCAAAAAATAAATTGTAATAATGATTACTTCTCATAATACATATCATAGATCAATGCTTTGAAACGACTGGGGACACAGGTCCAGATCATTATCATTTCGGCCCTGTAGGGGCACTAGACAATAAGCTAATGACAGGAATATACAACATAATACCAATCGAGTCACATATAATGACAATTGTGTCTCATACGTAGGTTGGTTCCCCGACACGTTTCCCCCGATTTAGGCTTCTTCAGGGGTGACGTTACGTTTAGCGAACTTGAGCAGGATTACTTGGCAGTATCTGGGTTTACAGTAAGTACAAAATGTGAGGTTAGGAACAGTATAAATGGAAGAAAACATCAAACTTAATATATGTTCTTATGTAATGACCATATAACCATACATAGACTTAGACTAGATAGTTAGGAGATGTAAAAAGTAGTAATAATATTAGTTTACTGAATATATCATAGGAACCATATATCAGATGTTATGAAATGTTAACATGTCCAATAATTATATGCAGAACAAAATATCAATAAATGCCATAATGCAGTGGTATATAATCAAATTAGGGTTATATTACAGCAGTCTAATGATCGTCAAAAAAAGAAGACTGTTGGACTGTTGGTTGCTGCAGTGTCTGGATCCGACATAGACTGGCCCAAATGAGTTGCATCAAGGTGGTTCCAGTGGTATTCACTAGCAAGTGTGATACCTATGGGTAATATCATGATCAGTGGTAAGTAAACATGAGTTCATGGTATAATAAGGTTCTTTTTCATCAAAACCAGTAAAGGTAATAAGAATGTATTACATAATAATGATATTAATGAGGAAATAATAAAAGAGAGGGAGGATTAACAGCTTTCAGGATTAGTGCATTATAACCATGGTATGCAGTTATGTGGAATTGCTAATGCTCTATTTTTTTATTTATTTAACCTTGAGCAATTGCCACTGAGAAGCATAGCAAGGGGTATGCAGACCGCATGTATAGCCAGAAAATCGCTTCAGTTATAGCAGCAACACGTGCTGTTTTATGCCCAGGAATCAAATGGCATCTTTGAATATCACTGGCGTGTGACGTCATCACTAGTGTTGGTCGAATAGCTCACTATTCGATTCGGCAGCTATTCACTCGAATATAGCAAAAAAATCCGGGTGGTCGAACATCGAATTCGAACACCATTAAAGTCAATGGGAGGAAAAATTTGGGGTTTTTTTTAGCACTGTGTAGAGCTTCTACAGCCTCCAAACAGATGTAAAACGATACATTATAAAAGGATACATAAAAAGATACATTATAAAAAGATACATTGTAAAAAGATACATAACACTATTACATACCCCTCTACTTCACATGAAGATTAAAGAGCACCTGTCAAATCTATTATAGGCTAAAGCTAGGTACACACGTCCAATAATTATTGTTAGAAAATGAACGATTACCACCGATCAACGATTATGCACGATTATACTTGAACAATCATATTGTGCACAATTCTGTACATGCTGTAACAATATGATTGTTCATATCCTGCGGTTACAGCTAATTGAAGGCACCTGCTTTCAATTAGCTGTGACCGCACAGTTCCCACAGTCCAGGAATCCCACAATGACATTATGATTCATAATGTCATTGTCAGATAATCTGTAAAAAATAAAAAAGAACAAGTTTAAAATAAAAAACATATACAAAATAAATAATTTAGGAAAAAAAAAATTTTTTTTTTTTCCTCCCGAATATTTGCTGTCGAATCCCGCGTTTTTCGGGTCGGGTCTACCCGAATTCGAACAGCCATATTCGGGTCGAATATAGGGACAACCCGAAATTCGAACATCAACACTAGTCATCACGTCCAGATACAATAAAGCATTTCCGCCCTCACTGTGATGCCCTTAACCTGCGATTAAACATAACGTGTGGACTGATGGAGCAGGGAACAGTATTATTTTTACTACTTCATGCTTAGAAAACAGAAAATGGAGGAGCGGCGGAAGTAATTTATGATGATTCAGGGGTTATGTCTCTTATGTTGTTTCTGTAATTTTGACCATTGTTATCCTCGAATCTATTGTCTAATCATCCCATGTTTCGACTGTACACATGATGTTTATTTTGTTACTATCACATTTCTTGGAACTCTGTAATCTGTATAATCTTCTGCCAAGATATATAAAAATAAAATACTGAAATGGATTGGGTCCAAGATTAAAAACATTTGCAAATTAAAATAACATTATTTTTGGAAATCTTTTTAAGGTTTGCGGGATCACCCAGGTTCGCCAAGCCTTAATAAATCAGGCCCATTGCATCTGTTTTTCTCATTGAACAGCGTTCTCTCAGCATGACGGAAAAGTGAAGTTACCCAAGCACCTGAACTATACAGGCACTGAAACCACAGCTGACAGTGGACTGCAGGTATCCAACAGTCCCAGAATATACCAAGATACCAATGGTGGTCAGAGATCTGCATCATGGTCAGGTTTTAGGACGCAGACCTGCTGGAAATGCAAAAGTGTGTATACAAGTATACATCTTTGAGTTTTCCTATAGTTAGTTAAACAAGGTAGTTTAGTTAAAACAAGGTTGCTTTAAATGTGGAGTGTTACGTGCCCTCTATCATGTAAATGACATTTAAGTAGTTACTGCAGCATATCAAATTACTAACACTAAAAATTACCTAATAAACTTGCTGAGTGATAAGTTTCCAGGATGAAAGAATTATGATTATCACATGATTGAACTTTGAACAGAAGTTATGTAGTTACTCTATTGGCTTTATTGTTAGCAGCAAAAGTCTTTGCATTGCCCTGTGATATCGTGCACACACAGACCTGCACAGGAATGAGGAACAGAAATATAAAAAATGCACAGCAAACAGCTAACAGCACTTCATCTTCACATGATGAAAAGTTTTGTGGGTCAGGTGATCAGGTGGCCAATCCTTGCTGAATATGTGATTTTATTGTTCATTAGTAATCCTCTTATATTAAAGGAACATTATTTTAACTGCGATGGGAAAGATAAAAATCAGAGTACATGTACAGTATGTGTATGTATTCATACACAGTCGACAAAAAAATGTAAACTGCAGGTTTACTACCGTATGTGGTACCAGTTTGCTGTGCATTTTAAAGTTAAAGAAATATTTCTACTATTGTATATTTTATTATTAGAAATTAAATAAAAGGAACCTGTAAAACGATAATATACTTTGTTTCAAACTGCAGCCTTAAAAAATTGTGTATGCTCTTCATGTAAAGTCACTAACAGCTGTAAAATAGACCTCAAACATTAGAAAAAACAATATTTTCATGCTAGCCATGCCACCACGTAGCTGGTATATGTTTTGATCCTTGAGCATACCCTGCATCACAATATATAGTTTTATGCAAATTCAAGCTATGAGGAGTTATTAGCTGACATGAGCATTTAGTAAATGCTGTGATGAACAATATGATCCTGTGGATAAGACAATACTCTTCTAGATTGTTGGGGCTGCTATTACTACTGGAGCAGGTCTTAAGGTGGATAATTATCTAGATGTGTTATAAAAGTGTGTGGGGCTCTAAAGCTTGCAGTAGCCTTCCCCATCATTGCAGGAATTATATGGTTTTTTTTTTGTCAAGGGGAAACCAAAAAACCATTTACCTTAGCCCTCACTCCCACAAGCTTTCTCCCAGCTTCATCCTTGGTCCACCAAAGGCACGCCAATATCCTCACATTAGGACATCGATGACGCCACTCACAATCTGCATCATCAGAGAGAAAAAGAGAGCTCTTAATTAGGGTGCTTTTATTCCCCTTTGACTAAAAAAAGAATTCAAATCTTTCACTCGGGGATAGCCTCCACCTAAGGTAACTTGGTTATACCCAAGGTTCAACATTGGAAGACGACATCATGTTAAGAGAATTTGCCTTTTCAGGGGATAAAAACTCACACAAAGCTTCATTATTTTAGATTGTTGTATATTGCCAGAGTTAGAAGACAGAATGTGCCTGATTTATTAAAGTTCTCCAACACTGGGGAAGATAGACTTTTAAGAGGGAACCTGACCAATCCAGCAAACCTGTAATGGATTTCTTAAAAATAATTTGCTATTAGTTGGCAAATGTAATCAATCTTGGACCAGATCCAATCCAGGATTGCTGAAAAACCCCAGTTCTCTCATGATAGTCTTGGAGATCTATAATAAATCAGGCCCAATGTTTGA
Organism: Pyxicephalus adspersus; assembly: GCF_032062135.1. Classification (NCBI taxonomy): domain Eukaryota; kingdom Metazoa; phylum Chordata; class Amphibia; order Anura; family Pyxicephalidae; genus Pyxicephalus; species Pyxicephalus adspersus. Next base: position 41,341,918 of record NC_092859.1, read on the forward strand.
ACGGAGAGTTTAAGGGGCAGCTAATGTCCTTCTTATGGTGATCTCTAAACCCTATACCTTGAACTGTTTCAAACAAAGTTAACAAGGATAACTATGGGATCCAACATAAATATGTTGGGCTACTTCTATGGGGGAGATAAATGCCTGTGTTGCTTACAGATTTACCCACTTGTCCCAGTGTCACAGAGATACCTAGTTGTCATCTCATCTGCAACACGCTAAAATCAGTGTGATTATACCAAAAAAGCCGTAAGTAAACTGTGACATCTTTTAGTAGGTCTAATCTACCATGTAGCTCTAGGCAAAACAAAATATTTTTAATGACTAAACATTTAAATATTTGCAAAAGATCAGGAGTGACTGATTCTATTTAAAGATCAAATACTCAAAATACAAGTTTTGCTGCTTTTCTGAAAATAGCTAAAAGAATTTCCACTGTATAAAACCCGGTGGAGATCAGTGTTTTCTTTTTTCAAACACCCTGATAGCCACTTTTGCCTGTTTAAAACAGGTGATCAGTGACTCAATTTAAGGTAATGGAGCTTTAGATAATCACATTAAATGTGCAGAGATCAAGGCAATGATCCCACCTCACCCAACTTATATAAATTTGATGTTGTAAAAATGGTGATTAGGTTTGAAAAATTAGTGAACAAATAAGTAGGAATTAATCTGTTACTCAATCACTCATTTATTATAAATGTGAAAACGTTTGTTAGTTAATTGCACTCCCCCCCGTGCAGCCACCATTAGCTTGGTCACCTAATATTTTATTAGCATGTATCATCGTTTGCCCGGCCCGGGTGGCAGGAGCCCTGCTCCGACTACCCCAGCCATTTTCCTTAAGGGAACTCATGCAGACAACCTGTGCTTACACTGTTTTATATTGTTTTGTATTTTTATATTGTTTTTGTATTGCACCCTATAGCCTCTAATACTTCTGAGGCTTGCTGTCCTGGGATTGTCTCTGTATACGCTCCCTAGCTTTCAAGCTCTCCCCTCTTAATGCCCCACCCGAGGTCCTTGATCAAATACAATGGGTATACCGAAGATATTTTCCTATAATGTCAAGGAGCTAAACACCCCTGAAAAGCTGTCCATGCTACTGGCAGATCTACATCTTTCCGTTGTCTATCTTCCCTATTATCCCAATTCCAGCTGATGGACATGGGGTGGATCCTTAACCCATCTGTGCAAGACTACACCTATTACTCCTCCGCCTCTTACTATTATTTGAGGATTGACCATTTTTGTCTCCCGAATTTTGAATTACATAGGCTAGATTTATGTTACATTGGGTCGATCACTTTATCTGAGCACGCTCCAATTTCTCTCTATGTAGAATTATCTCATACAGCACTGGAGCCCGAATGAGTCCCTCCTCCAGGATAATGCGGTGGTGGTGGATGTCTCCTCTGAACTAACCCACTATTGATCACCTACTAGGGTGCCGAACTGAATTAACCACGCTAAATGCAGAAAAATCACGTTTATGGTGTTGTCTACATACACGGAGAAGGCCTTTGACCGTGTTGACTGGCAATTCATGGACCGAAACTTGGTACACATCAGACTGGGCCCCCACATGCTGGCATAGATTAGGGCCATCTATGTATGTCCCACTGCAACTGTACAGGTAAATAGCTTGCAGTCGGGCCCACTACACATATTTAATGGCACAGGACAAGGTTGTCTATTGTCCCCTTTAGTTTTAATACTGACCTTGGAGCCTCCACTTGTTTTTTTTTATTTTTCCAAACTTTTTTTAAGACCCTTTTCCCTGGGCTCTTTAAATTTATATGGCAAAACAAATTCCCTTAAGAAGGAGGCGTGGGAGTGCCTAATTTTTTCCATTACTTTTTAACAACACATTTGGCACGTGTTGTAGACTGGTATAAACAATCAACAGTATAAACAATAGATATCACTGGAACAGTCCTTTTCCCTGACCCCTAATGCCTACATTGGCTGCCACTTCCATCATGGGACTTAAGCTACACCCCACGATAGGCTATTCTTGGAAGATCTGTGTAAAACATTTCCATAAAGTAGGTATCTCACCTTCCCGGTTACCACTCTTTCCTATTCTGGGCAATGATATGATTCATTGTTCAACAGATAAGGGACAAAAATGTCCCTCACAACCCTGCCTTTTTCCACCTACAGCACAACTTATTCTCCCTGAAAATATACAAACATTCAGTGATTAGACACCTTATTGTAGCTGCTACCTAATGCATAGTTGCCTATTGGCATAAACCTGAGCCTCCGCCAGTTGCAGAGGGTAAACAAGACCTCTAATACATGGTTCTATTGGTCTCAATGTCTCACTTCCAAGGAATATGGTCACCACCTGGACCCAGAACAGCTTAATGAGCAAGACGCCCAGCCCCTCCGATAAAACTTTCAATCACCCAGGAATACAACACCCATTTCCCTCACTTGTCTGCTACCTTGCAGCCTAGTCCCCCTATTTATTCCCCCCCCTGCACCCCCTGTTTGGTTTGACTGCATTGTAGGAGCATGGGAACCATGACCCCCAATGGTAAGGGGTCACTTTGTTGAATTTGGTAATTTAGCCCTACAGTTGCTCTTAACTTGGTGGTGATCTAGTAAAAGCCAATGGAACCAACACTGGCATCCCGATATAAAACAAGTGGGCCGCACCACTGCCACAGTTTACCAGAGTTACCAGGTAGATGGCCTGTGTCTACTATGATGCGCAGTCAAATGATACGCAACTGTATCCCATCTATTCTTGGATAACATGCTTATTGTATGACACAACCTTGAACTGTATTGTTTGTAACTCTGCTTAGTACCTTGAACTTGGTGAAATAATTGAATGTTATCATTTGAAACCAGGATTTGTGCTTGCACGTATGGGTATTTAAAATTAGATAGTTTGTTAAAATTTTACTAATGTATCCCTTTAGTATATAACCCTAAAAGATATTTTACTGCGAAGTAGTTTTTTTCCATCCTTTTCCCTTCGCTTACCTTACCAGATTTTACCTACTACCCGATTAGATGATGAACCACTATCTTTTAAACCATTTTGATAAGCCCCTTCAATTTAATTTGCATTTAAATTAATTTTTGTTATTTTTTGTTCAGACAATTAAACTGCTTCAATATAAGAAATCATTTTAGAAGAATAAATAAAGCACATAATCCAGTTGTGGAGCATAAACTAAAGGATGTTATCATAAGTTTTACCTGAGCAAGCACTTAGGCTATGTACACACGTCAAATAAAAGTTGTTGAAAACAAACAATAAATGACTGGTCATTCAATAATCATTGAAAAAAAGTTCATAACAGGCCAATGACGCTGATGATTGAAGGATTAGTTCCTTCAACAATTGCTTGTTTTTGTGTGTACGGCCATGTGGATTAAAGTGCATGTGTGGCAAATGAATATGGCCTGTAAATATATATATATATATATATATATATAAATACACACACACATACATATATAAATTATGTATATGTTTGTGTATTAATAAAATTCATTCATTACACTGCATCACAAAAAAATAAATATTGTCTGCTACTTGGTCTAATCCATATGTCCTATGCTAAATCAAGTGCGCTGAATCCAAATCTGAGGTCAGATTCTGCCTAGGACGTGAGTATCTTAAGTTAATTATGCGTATAGACACAATTAGCTACGTTCGCTCGTTCCGCAGTACTATTGTAATGCGCCTGGGCACACAAACCACAGCCAACTCCAAGAATCCTTTTATCAAGTTTTATTATGGTCATAAAACAAGACAAGGGTTATTTACAGATGATAAGTCCGATAAGCATAGTACAGGAGGGTAAAGGTGCGTACACACTTCCAATTTTTATCGTTCCAATCGAACGACGAACGATCGATTGGGCAAAAAATCGTTCGTAAAAAAGTAACCAACGACGCCGACGAACGAGGAAAGTCGCTGGAAACGAACGACCGGACCGACGGATCGGATTGGACGACGATCGTTGAACATCGTCCGTGTGTACGGTCGTTCGTTGATCGTCCATGTTCAGAGCATGCGTGATGAACGAACGTCTGTTCACTTTCCTGTCGTGCACATAGTTCCTCTATCGCTCAAACGATCGTATCTATTGTGTGTACAATATCTACGAACGATCGTGTCGTTAACTCTATGTGCAGGATCGGTGCTATACGATCGTTCATATATATCGTGCATGAACGTTCGTCGTTCGTTTTCCAACGATAATAATTGGAAGTGTGTATGTAGCTTTAGGCAAAGGCAGGTCAGAAACAATCTGAGGTCAGGGCAGGCAGCAGGGAAGAGTGGTCACAAACAATCCGAGGTCAGGGAAGGCAGAGTTCAGGCAGAATCAGGTTTCAGACCAGGTCGCTATGGTAATGACAAACTGGATTAACATAAACCAACACAAAGAATGCACCCAAGCACACTGTATTCTCAGAGGCTTATAGCGGGCAATGGTGTTCAGAACAGGTTCTCCTTAAATGGCCAGAGTGACCAATGACCTTGCGCCAACTGGCGCCATTTGATAGGAGGGTAACTGAATCCCCTGCAGCAGATTGGCCGCAGGGAATTCAAACTAACTATGTTCCGCCCTGCGGCGAGGCAGCCGAGTGCCACGCCCTTGGGGGGTACAAGAAGCACAAGTGGTAGCGTGCGCACCTCTTCCCACAGCACCCCTGGGTTGTGCCCTACTTTGCACCTCCATTGGAGTGCTGAGAACAGGACTTTCAGAAATCACGTCCATAGAGATGCTGGGGATGCAGCCTGGCCGAACAGTAGTTTGGCTAGAACGGATCCCTCCGCCTGCAGAGAGAGACACGCTATGAGCAGGGCAGCAGCCTTGGCCATGCTGCCTGCTGGAGCGGCGTCTCCCTCTGCGGCTGGGATCGCCAGGGACGCCGCGGGCTCGCTGGACAGGTAAGTTCCTTACAACTATGTAATTTCTATACTGTGAGATTGCCCATTGCAACAGGGGGTGTTTGAAACAGGAAACAGGGCCAGCAGGTTAAAAGTGCATCAAAGGTTTTATTCACCAATACTATACTAAACAGCAAAATAAAGCCTGGCCACTTGGCCTCTAAGTAACTGTTAGATCCCTTTACTAACAATCCTGCCCAACCTAGTGCTGCGCAGGACTCTAAGGCCGTAACCATACAGGTTTTCAAACAAAGTCTGTGTCTTTGCTCACAGTTCACCTTGGACCTCCTCCCAGCTCACCAGCCAGAAACAGAGACACAGAAAAAAGCAGGCTGGGAGTTTATATCCACAGCCTAATATCCAGGATGGGCTTCAGCTGAGACAATTACACTTGATCATCCCCAGGCCTCTTTAGCTCCCCCACCTGGCCAAGAAGCTCATTGTCATTCAGCCTGGTACTTCAGCACCCCCTTCAGGTCAAAAGGAAAACTGATTGATTACACAGAAAAATACTCTGCATATACCCTGTATCTGGGGCAAATCTACCTATCAGCCTGGATGAAACCCTGGGTCTTCGTTGGGCAGGTGTTACATCCCCCCTTCCCCTCTTGTTTCCAGCTTAGGGTTGGGACGCAGGATGCCAGGTAGGTATAGACCCGGGATAAAGCATCTGCTTTCCCCATCTGTACATCAGGACGATGCTTCACAGAAACGAAATTACTGAAGGGCTAAGAACTATCTATTAACCCTCCTGTTAGTCTCCTTGTTTTGGGCCATCCACTTTAATGGGGCATAATCTGTTATTAGCAGAAACTGTCTGCCTAACAGATAGTACCTCAAGGAATCAAGAGCCCACTTCACAGATAAACATTCTTTTTCAATCGTAGCATAATTTACCTCATGGGCCTTTAACTTCAGACTGAGGTAAACAATGGGGTGTTCTTCCCCATTTTGAACCTGGAAGTCAGGAGAGTATAGCACTGGCTCGCTACACAAAGCCAAAGAGGCAGCTTGTGCTTCTGGGGACTATTTAATCATTACTGACTCCTTTCCTTTTGTCAAATTTGTCAGGGGAATGGTCTGGGATGCAAAATGAGAAATAAAGCGCCTATAATAGCCGGCGATCCCCAAGAAAGCACGAACCTACTTTTTATTAATTGGGCGTGGCCAATTCTGGATGGCCTCTACTTTCTTTTCCTGAGGCTTTAATGTTCCCCTTCCAATGGTGTACCCCAGATATTTGGTTTATTCTAGCCCAATAGCACACTTTTTAGTGTTCACAACAAACCCTGTTTTCCTCAGCGCGTTTAGCACTGCCTGAGCTTTTACTAAATGCGAGGCTCAATCAGTACTGTGAATAATTACGTCATCCAAGTAAGCCGCAGAATATTTTTGATGGGATCGGAGTACCTTATTCATCACCTGCTGGAACATAGCTAGAGCATTCTAAAAACCCGAAGGGCACATTTCGGTACTGGAATGCTCTGTCAGGGGTCCCAGAAGAAGTTTTTTCTTTAGCTGACTCAGACAGGGGGATCTGCCAATATCCTTTGGTTAGATCTAAGGAGATCATGTATCCAGCATTCCCCCACCGATTGATTAACCCGTCTATCCGGGGCATAGGATAGGTATAAAACTTTGTGATCTGATTCAGTTTACGGTAATTGTTGCAGAATCTCCAGCTCTCATCTGGTTTGGGGACTAACACAATTGGGCTGGACCAATTGCTATTAGACTCCTCTATAACCCCCAATTCAAGCATTTTTTTAACTTCCTGACGTTTTACCTCGTCTAGCTTCAGGAATCCAGTAGGGTTTCAATCTTACCCTTTAATCTGGAAGGGTGATATCATGTGTAGCCATGGATGTTCGTTCAGGCAAGTTGGAGAACATATCCTATTTTGGAGCATAAAAAAACACTCGCTTCCTGTTGTTGACTTTCTGACAAAGTGTCTGGTATCCAGACTTCTGGAATTACAGAGTCAGACCGAGCAGGTAGCTTTGTGGTCCTCACCATTAATGCTTCCCTTTGTTTCCATGGTTTCTACAAATTCACATGATAAATTTGCTCTGGTTTCCACCTACCAGGTTGGCCAATCTTATAGTTTACCTCATAGGGGCCCTGCCATTTGAGTACTAATTTACTTTCCACCGTGGGAACTAGTACTAAAACTCTATCCCCAGGGGCAAAAGTACAGATACGTGCACCCCGGTTATAAATTCTCTGCTGCGCCAACTGCGCTTGGGCCAGATGCTCCTTAACCAAGGGCATTACCTGCACAATTCTGTCCTTCATTTGTGTTACATGCTCGATGACACTTCTATGGGGGGGGGGGGGGATTTCACTTTCCCATGTTTCCTTAGCAATATCTAACAGTCCCCTGGGGTGCCTCCCATATAATAATACAAAGTGAGAGAATTCGGTTGAGGATTGGGGAACCTCCCTGATAGCAAACATCAAATATGGGAGTAGACAGTCCCAATTGAGGAGGGGAACCAAAGGGCTACGAAAATGTGGCATTGGGGCATACACCTGATATACTGGACGGAAAGCACAACACATCTCAACCTCCTTGGCAACCCCTGGCCAATAGAACCTCTGGACTATTCGCTCTCTGGTTTTTACAGCCCCCAGATGCCCCCCTAGGAGGTGTCCATGGGCCAGGTCTAACAGGGTTACCTGTTTCCCTGCTAGCACAGACAAAGGAAACCCCGGAGTGCCCCCTCAATCATCAGAGGGTTCCTCAGTAGCCTCATGCTCTGAGGATGCCAGCACTGCATGCGGTGGGTGATCCCAGAGCTCCCAGTATTTGGGGAAATCCCTCCTGATGATTGCATCATATGGTAAGTAGGGAACCAACCCCACCTGATGACACAGTTTACCTAAGGAGGTCTCAAAAGACACTGACGTCACAGGATACTCCCTAGTATCCCCATGTACACGTTACCCTCACAGTTTTAAGACAGGAGGTCTCTGTAGCCACTAGCTCAGCTTTCACCAGCGTTACCACACTACCTACAGCTCCACAATCGGTTGGATATTCATATACATTTTATACCAATACTTTTCATAGCCCTGTAGAGCAGGACATGCAATGGTGGCCCAGCACCACTCTTGGAGTCAGCCTGCTCTCATAAGATATCTTCTGTTTTAGTGCATCTAGTTGCTGACCTACCAAACACCTTCTTCTAAAGCTGCCCGCATCCTGCTCCATATGTGAGATCGCCCGTAGTAACGGGGGGTGTTTTAAACAGGAAACAGGGCCAGCAGGTTAATAGTGCATTAAGGGTTTTATTCACCAATACTATTTTCACAAAAAACAGGCAAAATAAACAAACAGCAAAATAAAGCCTGGCCACTTGGCCTCTAACTAACTGTTAGATGCCTTTACTAACAAACCTGCCCAACCTAGTGCTGTGCAGGACTCTAAGGCCCTAACCATACAGCTTTTCCAATATAGTCTGTGTCTCTTCTCCCAGCTCACCAGCCAAGAACAGAGACACAGGGAAGAGCAGGCTGGGAGTTTACATCCACAGCCCAATTTCCAGGATTGGTTTCAGCTGAGACAATTACATTTACTCATCCCCAGACCTCTTTAGCTCCCCCATCTGGCCAAGAAGCTGATTGTCATTCAGCCTGGTACTTCAGCACCCCCTTCAGGTCAAAAGGAAAACTCTGCGTATAACCTGTATCTGGGGCAAATATACCAATCATCCTGGATGAAACCCTGGGTCTTCGTTGGCCAGCTGTTACAATAAATAACTAACTTTTTGCCTCATAGTTCCATGACATTACAAAAACATAGTTTTATGTTGCAAAAACATATAAAATTACACATAATTCACCTGAATCCCCTGTTCAACACACATGTACACTTCAGAAGTGTTTCAGGCCTTTGCGTTTGCATTTGTGGCTCTCCGCTGTCTCCCGTTGCAGGAACCAGCAGTAGTCGCCCATCATGTTGGGTTGCACCGGCCTTGATATCTTGTTTCCATAACAGAAATGTCCTTGTTGAACATCTCCCCTTGTTCATCATCTCAGCCACAGCAATTTCCAGCTCTCGCTTGTCTTCTTGTTGATTTCAGATTGAAGAAGGTGAGGCACCTCTTGCTGGACTTTGAGGTAGATATCATAGTAGTAGAGCAAATAGCAGTACCCTAAATTTCATCTCCACACCATAATTATGAAAAATAGTGAAAATTGAACATCAGGGTTGCTGTTTAAAAAGTTAGTGTGTCTAGAAGCCCAAAATTAAACAAACAAATTAGGGACCCCCAGGGCCACTTACATAGCAAGGAGGTGCGACCCCCAAATTTATACCTACCTGTCACAAAACTAGAAAATGCTCATAATACAGTACACTGTCCCCTTCAATACTTTCAACCCCAATTTCCGAAGAGAGGTGCGGTGCAGGTGAACAAATTCACAGGTGCAAGTGGGTGACACTTTTGGATAATACCCCCTAAAATTTCCTCAATAGGTTATACCCAGAACAGGTGGAACTCCGCACATAAAAAAACTTTCCTGTTACATAGTGCAAACAGTGCAGTGCAGGTGAACAAAATTAGAGGTCCAAGTTTGTGACACTTTTGGCTAACACCCCCTAAAATTTCCTCAATAGGCCTTTGCCAAAACAGGTAGTACTCTGTGTAAGAGACATTTCTTGGTGGCAATGCGAGCACATGGTGTGTAATCAATATATGTCTCATATGATCACACACAATAGAAAGGACTGAGAGCAGGTTACTGACACCTCTGCCTGCTGATATCCCATGGTCACGTGACCCAGCTGCTAAACACAGGGCTGTCTGCTTGTGTACAATGATGTCAGGGATTGTTGTCAGTGTTGTGCACTAATCACACATTCACCCCCTCACTGGTCCAATAACACCCCAATAACACCCCTTTCTTGTGTCTCAGCTACCCAACCCTCATATAGATCCCCAGACTGAGGATGTAACACTCCTGAGGTAGAGGATGGCGAGGAGGATAGAGTGATCATTACAATACAGGACATTAGGATTGTGAAAGTGAAAGGAAAAAAAAATAAAAACTAAGAACTCTGAGACAATGTCAGACTTCTGATATGTTATTACAGACCACTGCTGACATATTGTAGGAAGCAGTACAGCGCCAGATTTTTTCTTTTTTTTTATATTCATTTAAAAAATCTTACTTAGGGTTCAAATCTATCTGCCCGTTTCAGACTTTGTTAATATTTATGTATGAACATTAAGAACACCTTAACTGTTTTTAAACCTTATCATCTCTGGCCCATTATACAGATTTCTCTTCACTTTCTGTCAAGTAGATACAACAGGAAGTGAGAAAAGATCCATGACAGCCAGGAGAAATAGTTGTTACTGGTGGTACAATGAGACACAGACACCAGTAATTACCTGACTGGCTATAAAACATTTTTAGATTGACTCCTCACCAGAGAATGTTTGGTGAATGTCAGATTCACTGCTTTATAAACACTACTTTCTAGTGGTCACTGTCACATGGACTTTCAAGATTCTCCACCGGAAAACTTTTGGTGGATGTCAGATTCACTGCTTTATAAATAAAATAAAAAACACACTTTTGCAATACAGTGTGTTGCATCAAGGTGTTCATGTTGGTTTGTATTGCATTAGGAAAGTCTGTTTAGTGAAACAAGGTGTCTACCAGTAGATGAATACACATTGGTGTTTTACCCCATAAAAAATGACACTCCACAGAGAGGCCCGTAGCAGGGAAATGGGACTACATGACAGGCGTGCTCGGACTGCACAGAAAAGGGGGGGAAAGGGTTAACGTTGAATTACAGAAAGAGGAGGGGGGAGAGAGAGGGTCATGTCGGAAGTTTAGTCGGAGGAGAGAAGAGAGGGTAAAAGGAGAGTGGAACAGAAGTTCAGGACAGTTTTTTGAGAGAAGATGTTATAAGGTGTGCGGAGGCGTTGAGGTTTGGTGGAAGGTAAGAGTTCTGGGTTAATTAAGGTGGGGGGCACCCAAGGTGGTGGTAAACTCCCCCTTTTAAGTGGTGAACGGTGGAAGCCCCTGAGGTGGTGCTGTGCTGCTAGGGGCCAGAATGGCATGGCGGTTTTGGTTATTAATGAGATTATGTGGTGTGGCAGACTTTACCTTCCGGACCTGCAACCTAGTTGTTTTGGGTGCAAATGGTTGGTTCTACTAGCAATTGGTTTTGGTAAACAAAGGGCTAAGTTATAGTTTATATGGTGGTTATTAAGGGTTAATTTATTGATTTGTTATTTAAATGTTATTTATTTGTTGTTTTTGTTATGTATTTGTTAAAGTATTCATATATGCAGAGTTCATTTATGAAAATTGTTAAAGTGTTAATTTATGGTTTATGCTTGCCAGCCATTTAAAATGCAGCAGGTGTGGAGTGTTATTTGAAGAGGGTAAGATTTAAAGGAAAAGGGAGGGGGCTGGCAAGGGAAAGGAGGTAGGTGTGGGGGGAAGTTTGGAGGGCAAGGGTACGAGCTACCCTAGTCATGTATATACCCTGAAGTGAGCAATCTCTGTTGGCTCTCTTTTTTCATATCCTCTGAACTTGCCAAGGTATTAGTTTACACTGGGGGGAGGTGGACCAGCCTATTCTGTGACTGATTTTTTCTCTAACACGAAATGATTCAATAACTTCTCTTGTGGGTCTCCCTATACAATATTTTGCCAAGCTACAAGCTAAATTGATCTTACATATTCTGACCCTAATTGGTGCCCTAATACACTTAAATTGAAGTCTCCACTGCATCCTTCCAGAATGGAACTTTACAAGCAGAGTTAGGACATTAAACTCATGCAACTCCTGACGGATAGACTGAATATGTAATAGGAGAAAAATCAGATTTAGTCTTTATTTCTCTTTTCTGTTCCCCTCTCTGCCTTCTTCCTTTTCTTTCTCTCAGTCTTTTTCCTATCTTCTGTTATTTTCCAAATTCTGGCACAAGATTGATCAAGAAATATTTTAAATTGTAAAAATTATTCAGTTAGTTTCCACCTAGTGACTTGAGAACCCAAAAAATAAATAGAAAGAGAGATAGAGAGAGGAGAAAGAGATATATAGCAAGAAGATATGCAGCCAGGAGTTTGTACATGTTCATTTGTTTTTAATATTTAAAGTGAACTTTAATGTGCACTGAATGAGTATAAATAAAATGAGAAACTATATCGTCATTATAAATACTGTATTAGGCTGAAGAGTTTCATTTTATAACATTTTTAGTTTGTGGTGTGCCGCAAATGTAAAAATGTGCCGTGGCTCAAAAAAAGTTGAAAAAACACTGAACTAAGTTATCTTTTTCCATTGCAATGAACAATTTCATGGACAAAAATGTCTTACAAGCAATTGCAGCAGCAAGAATAATGCTTCTTCTAAACAGAGTAAACGGATGTATCAGGAAACAGAGTACCGTATGACCTGAAAAGCAACACCAGCTAGCAGATTATGTCAGCACATAATTCAACAGTGTTAACTCCTTTTGCAGTAAAACTGGTAGAAAGTGGAAGCCTTTTTAAGCCCAAATAAACCCAAAATTTAGCAAGGCAAATTTTAAAAGCAATCAGGTTGATACATAAATACAAAGAAATTCTAGAAACAAATTAGTGGCCAGAGCACCTGCTGTACTGGTCAAATAAAGTTGCACGCCCCACTACATCTTATTTCTTCTCATTTGTGAATTCAGCTGGCGTAACAGGAATGGTGAGGCTGATTAGACCTCTGGAGATCCACCTAAGATCTTTTTAGCAAGTCAAATACAAAAACATAGAATACTGAATACATGTGTTGTGGATTTATGTAAAATGTCTGGTCTGTGCCCTTGTGAAGATCTTGTGTCCTCCTTCCAAGGAAGTGACCTGATTAGAAAGTTATGGCTGTTATGCCCTGATGGGTAATGAGAAAAAAAGCGGCTGGTAATTGTAAGTATATTTTCCATTATATGCATCCAAAGTACTAAATTTGATATAAGCAGTGCCTAAGTGTTTTGTGTCATTCTTTAACCCTTCCTGACACTTGTAGTCCCACAAATACTTCCACCTTGTTACAGCTGGTGGGAAGGTTAATCAAATGTGACCATATATTACGCATAAGTAAAAATAACAGTAGATGCCAGGCTACATTTTCCAACATCGCTGCATTACAGTGGAAACTATATGTATATATCAGAAGGAGGAATAAGAACTAGAAATGATTCACAGGAAGTAGGTGTTAGTCAATTGTCTGACCACAATATGCTAACAGTAAACTAAAAAGCAGCACAGATAAGAGGGCTGCAGAACTACAGCCACACACCTCACAAATGTAATAATACTACTTTACACAATCATCCCATTTTCTTTGAAAATGTGTTTAGTTTTGGTGTAGTCAGTCATTTTACAGAACCCAATAAACCAATAAAAGGTAGGTACCAGTGCTAAGCCCTACCAGCCTTACTTCAACAGACAGGACCTGTCTTTACAGTAAGGACAAGCAACAGTAGCAATAAAAATGTCTCTGGACTCTGGATAGTGTCCTGCGGTTAACTTAACTGTGATGATATGTCTAGAGAAGTGCCAAAGCAGAAGCCAGAGCCAAAATGAAAAAAAAAATCACATTGCTAACATTCAGCCTGATTTAATAAAGCTCTTCAAGAATGCAGAAGATAGACCATCAAAAGGTAAACCTGCGATGGATTTCTTAACATCATTCACAATTTGCAAATGTTTTCAATCCATTCCAGGTTTGCTAGATCACCCAACTTCACCTACGATAATCTAATTGCTCCAGTCTTGGAGAGCTTTATTAAATCAGTGGTGTCCAGTGTGTTTGATCCATTGGGGCCCAAACCTGGGCTATTCTGCTAGCTACAATATAGAAACTAACTCTTACAGCAATAAAAGTCTTTCCTGAAGAAAATTACAAAGATGTACCTGTAGAAAAGAATCATGTAAAATAGGTTATGGTGGCATGCTGGCAATTTGAGTTTCTCTAAATGCAATTGTCCTCTTGTAAGCCCAACGGTTTCAGAATCTGACATCCCCCAATTGACAAAAAAAATTGGTCTCTGTGAACTCCTCATTTTGTGGTAATTATTAATCTGGGGGTTGGCAGTTCATAAAACCTGTACTTGTGAAATTATTAATAATGGCTACAACAAGGGTATTTTAGAAAGTGTCTACAGAGCATCTGAGGGGTTGTTTTTAGTCCCACCCCTGTGGTTGGAATAGAAAAAGCCATGTAGGTCTAGCAGAGGGAGCTCCCACTGATTTTTATCTTGTTGCTAAGGACAACAGCACTGACATATTGAGCACTGCAGGGAGCCCAGTGACTCTGGCTGATAACTTGGACTACGCAGCAACCTGGATCAAGGCAAACCAACTCTACCTAAGTATTATTTCACAGTTTTCTCTTTCTATTTTATGCTGTTGCTATAGTTCTGCTGTTGTTCTGATATTGTTCTTAGATTAGTCTATAATTTTCTATAATTTGTTTATGCACTGTTTTTGTAGGTTTACTTCTTAAACACTATAAAAAGAGTAAGCTGAATCCCTGAATGCTCTAAGCAGAAATCGCGTAACTTGCAAATCCGAAATGCTATTATAAACATTCGGATTTCTGAAACATCCCTGTCTGGAGTGGCAGCGGATGTCACTAAAGAAGCAGAAGCATAACTGCGGTTGTCAAGGGTAACGGTGCATGTCAATTCTGTCTAAGCGCGTGGTGGCAGTCTACCTATGATGGTGTGTGGCAAGGGTTAACAGAAGTGTTAACTTTGCCCCGTGACCGCTTCAGCCTGCTGGTGCGTGGACTGTTGCTGAGTCTGTGGGAAGGTCTATGGGCAGGAGTGCAGGCTGAGAAGGTGTTCATCACATTCCTAATTTTGGCCTTTAAAGAAACTGTGGGCAAATGGAACACAGATTTATAGCAGGTGCACCTGAATAAAAGAATGCTTTTATTAATAATGGCACAAATACTTGGATATTTACCCACCTCATCAAATAGAGCATATGTGTAGAACATATTATTAAGCTATTTTTACTGGTTTTGTAATAATGTTGTATAAATATTTATTTTCAATATAGCAAAAAAAATGCTTCAACTACCTAATAAGTACTCAAAAAAAAAAAAAACAGAATATTCACCCACGTTTACATATGCCTAAAACTATTATTGAAAAAAAAGTCTATACATAAGAGTCTCTCTATGCAATCTTTGTACATATTGTCCACCAAAGCTAACTGATCTATTTTTACAAAGAAAGGCCAGTATGTTAGACTGCGGTAATCTCCCTTAAAGGATTACTCCCAGAAAAGCCACAATTTAGTTTGCTAACTCATTGATCACTTTTTTGTTTTGTTTCTTATAGAGTAGTGATGGTTTAACACCCCTGTCAAGTTTGTATTTTATTGCAGTCCATCTTGGTGAGCTTATTTTAATTTACAATTAAATATTATTTGGACACATGTAAACATATGTTTTTCGAGAAGGGAATATTCAGTATACGGGTATTGTTTTTGGGGTACTAATTATTTAGTTTTAGGGTGCTGTGCCTATTCAAAATTTACATGGACAACAGATGCCTATATCACAATAAACAAGAAAATGTTTTTTAAGCTGCTGCAACAATGGAGAAAGCAGCGACAAGTACAATATTTTATGTTGGTGTATTTTGCCACTGCGGAGATAAAACGATTGTGTAGTGCTATGAAGAAGCTGGTGAAGGCTGTAGCACCCAGGCCAAGTCTCTGCCGGCGAGGAATTTGCTTTCCATGGTAAGGATCTCATCACACATGCCTTCTGGGAGCTTTATTTCACCTACAACATTTTCAGAAACATTAATAATTAAAGTGAAAGACATTACAAGCACAAGGTCAGTTCATTTCCTTTCATGTCCTGAAATCAGTTTTTGGACTTGCAAGCAGCCTCCCAATCCAGCTACATTTGGTAAATCTGAATTTCTGTTTTCTGTGGTTTGCCTATCTTTTCAGGGTGCTGTCAGACTGTTGCATTTTTTTGCTTTTCAACATCTCCTTTCTAACTCCTATCCCACTACTACTTCTTTTTTTTTTTTTACATTTGTTTTCCTAGTTCTCTAGGGAGTACATCGGTCCCCATAACCCAATGCCAATTTTTTTTCTTCTTGACCTAGCTCATTTGACAGCTGAATTTGTTGTGTTTTGTCTATATCTGTGCTCTACATTCTAAGTTTTGATTTTCTTTTCTAGTTAACCCCAGCAATGATTTTAGGAAACTCCTCAAATACGCAGAATTTATTTTCACATGTCTAATCTATTCTAGCATGGCTAACTTTCAAATAAAAAACAACAATTACAAACTACCATAGCGGTTATCCTATGTGACCACAGTCAGCCTTCTAATTCATCTTAACATTCAACTTTCTTCTGATCAAATTAATGGAGATGCTGAATTTCGAAAAGTGGCCAAAAACAGGCCCATAATGCAAAGAGAATTGCTTTCTGTTACTTACCTTTAGTTTTCAGAGAAAGCTGCAAATGATTCCAAACAAGCATGAATTCTTGTATACGCTTCAAAATATATACTGACTTCCATCTGTAAAATAAACAGGACAGATGGAGAAATGATAAAACAAATCATACATACAAGGTATTCACAACAATAAGTAAAAAAAAAAGTATTACAAAAAAAAGATTGGAAAAAAACAGTGTGAAAAGTATCGTTCTAGATGGAAATACTGTACCATGGTTTGTGTGCTCTTAAAGAATAATGCTAAATAAACTACTAACCAGTACACAGTAATAAATATGTATCATTTTTATATTTGTTTAACATCAGTGTTAAATTGTTGAGCAAACACTTTACCATTTGAAGTTCAGTTTCCTACAAAACAAGACCAAGTAATGGATCATTAGTTCTCTTTATTTAAAAATACTTCTAAATAGCAAAAATATTTCACAGGGCAGAAAATATTTGTGAAAAAACAGCACGCACAGAATACAAAGCTTAAAATATAAGTCCAGCCACAAAATACAATTTTTTAAACTGATGTGTCCATCATGCCCAATACTAGCAACATGGCCATAGAAAGACACAGGTACGCAAATAATGGGGTGGATGCATCGCTGTTGGGAGTAAGCTCTGCAAAAGAATAGTGGTAGTGGGTTCTGGCCAAACAATGGATGGGGGGGTACAGTGGATAGAACATGCACAGAGGTAAATAGGTGAAACGTGTACAAGAGGGGTGCGGTGCTGGAGTAGATGTGTGGAGAGTACACTAACAAACTGCACACAAAAGAAAATCCCCTTCAAAGGAATTGCATATATCAAACAATGCCATATCACCAAACAATCGGAGGGAAACATTTGTCCTACTTCCCATTGATTGACCCAGACAGGAAAATATTGGCATACCCATATCAAAAGAATAAAAATTCCATTTTATTTTAAACATGTACCTATAAAAACATAATGTCAACATATACAACATGTAACAATAAAAAGACCATCACATAGCTTTACCTGACAATATACACATGCACATATACAATGAAAAACAATCAAATTTATTTTCTCTGCAACTCGACATGTTTGGTGGCACCAGTCGCTTCTTCGGGGGATTTGATAGCAGAAAAACAAAGTAAACAGATATTCAAAGAACTACATGAAACAAAATATCCCATATCAATGTTTTAGACAATAAACATATTGCCTACAGCATTCTGAGTCATCATTATCAAAATTAACACCAGATAATTTACCCAAGGTGATGTTAAAATCCAGTTCAGTCCCACACTGCATGCAAGGCAGGTATTATGGAAAGCACTGGATTAGTGTAATTGGTATGAGGTGAAGGTAATGCCTTCAAAAATTTCACCAGTACCTAAAATGCTAATAACATTCATTTAACTTCCTGGACGGTTCATTTCTGTTCGGATTTATAGGTCTAAAAGCGGTACATTGTTTTTCATGAAAATGTATTTTACAGTATACTATAATAATATTATGAGTATAATAAAGTTTCAAACACAAAATCATGTCAAAATAATACAATAAAAACATTAAAAAAAAATAAATTATTAAATTATTAACTTTATTAATTTATTTTTTTTAAATGTTTTTATTGTAATATTTTGACATGATTTTGTGTTTCAAACTTTATTATACTTTAATATACTATTATATTTATTATAATATTTTCATGAAAGACAATGTACTGCTTTTAGACATATAAATCCACTGTATAGCGCCGGGGGACAGCTTGAGGAAGAGGACGCGGCCAGAGGATGGCAGAATGCCGATGGGACAAGGTGTTTGTTTTTAACTTTTTTCACTACCCTTAGTGTGACTCAGGGATACCGCTTTCAGCTTGTTTTTTTTACCCCGAGTCACACTCGGTCTTACCGCTGGGGAGGCTAAGCCCATATTTACTGCCCTTTTTTAGGAATACATTGTTGATAATCTACTTAAAACCAAATACAAAACCAAATTATGATATTTATGCCCCACACAAACAAGAGAACCAAATGATAGATATTAGTTTATATGTATATAAACTAATATATATATATATATATATATATATATATATATATATATATATACCGTATATCTTTTTTTTCTAGGTTTTTCTCGTTTAAAATTGGGTGCGTCTTATAGGCCGGAGCGTCTTATACGCCGAAAAATACGGTATATATATATATATTGTAACAGCTGTCCAAAGAAATCACAGGGTTTCACCCAGGATGACAGGTACATTTGCCCCAGATACAGGTTATATGCAGAGTATTTTTCTGTTTTTCAGTCTTTTGACCTGAAGGTGGGGTTGAAGTACCAGGCTTAATGACAATGAGCTTCTTGGGCAGGTGAGGGAGCTAAAGAGGCCTGAGTATGATCAGGTGTAACTTTCTCACTTGAAATGCATTCTGGAAATTAGGCTGGGGATATGAACTCCCAGACTGCTTATTCCTGTGTCTCTGTCTTGGCTGGTAAGCTGGGAGGATGTCCAAGGTGAACTGTGAGTAAAGACACAGACTTTGTTGCAAACAATGTATGGTTAGGGCCTTAGAGTCCTGCAAAGCACTAGGTTGGGCTGGATTGCTTGTTAAGGGATCTAACAGTGAGTTAGTGGCCAGGATTTATTTTTGCTGTTTGTTTTATTTTGCCTGTTTTTGTGTGGAAATAGTGTTCGTTGGTGGACTTTTAACCTGCTGGCCCTGTTTCCTGTTTAAAATACCCCCAGTTGCTATGGGTGATCTCACAATATATATATATACATACACATATACAAAAAACATATAAAATCAATCCTTGTTGTGCTTATATTATGGCTTAATTCTATAGCCAATTATATAGATAGTAATTTGAATACTGATACTTGTTCTAAATTTCATAACTTCTATATAGCTTGATGGTACGCTATAAGTTATTGATTACCACCAAATAAATTTCTCTACTTCCACATCAACACCACCCTATTAGAATGCCAAAATTATCTTAATAAATGTCAAAGCGTCAGGTTGCTGAGAAAATAAATTTGATAGTTTTTTTATTATATTGTGTACAAATTGTGAGATAAAGCCATGTGATGGTCTTTTTATTGATAGTATGTTGTATATGTTGACATTATGTTTTTATAAGTAAATGTTTGAAATAAAATAGAATTTATATTCTTTTGATATGGGTATGCCAATAATTTCCCAGTTAGGTCCACTGATGTGAAGTAGGACTATTTTCCTCTGTGTGGAGAGTACAGGTATGGAAGAAGTTTGTGTGGGGTGCAAAGATTTAAAACCCCTACAGGCCGAAATGTATACCCTCAAAGGCTGAACCCTGCCAGCTAAGTCAAGCCACCCAGGACAAAACTGTTGGAGGTACAACATCGTACAGCTTAGTCTAGTTGCTGGATTGTCTGCAGTTCATAATTATGACACTAGATGTCGCTGTTACTAATTCTTACTTGTGGTTTTTTCTCTCTCTGTTTTTCTATGATGTGTTACATATATCCTGTGTCATTCACCATGTAAGGAGAACTTCAGTTTTTGCATGCATGTTCTAATAAAGACGGTTTCCATAACCCACAGTGGCTGTTCTAGGATGACTCCACTGCACCCAACAATCATTCTCTGCAACAAAAACTCAGCTAGGCCATAATTCAAACCAGCCAGACCATTATGCAGCTCATCCAGCCAAGCCAGAACCATAGACCAGCCAGGAACTGGTTAAGATGTATTTATATTTTATTATTTTACAGTGACTTTTTTGATTATTTGCATCTTCCTTACTCTTTATAGTGGCCTTGCCAGGGACAAAAAGGTCACCATTGGTTAAAGAGTTGCTCAGGTTGACTTCTACTTTTTTAAGGTTCAGTTGGGACTGTAAATGTGCCTAGTTCAACGACCAATACGGGGATACTTCTTCCGATGTGGTGAAAAAGGACATCTCCAGGAAACAAGAGAACTTGAAGAAGGTGACTGAGCAACTACTTGCAGAAAAGCATTAGGAAACACCAACTGGGTATCCTAAAATTTTAGTCCGCTTCATTCCCAAAAATGAGGAAGAGAAAGGGAAAATGTTAGCCTCTATGCCTAGGACTGCCTCCTTGTCACGGAGGGGACAGGCACACCAGCCTCCAGATCTGCTCCGCAAAACAAAAAGTCTGGGTTTTCAGACCACTGGAATCTCAAAGTTAATCGATATTCAGAAATTCGCCAAAGATTTGATTGGGCCCTCTCCTGTAATTCCTATTCAAGTCGAAGGGATATATACTAAGACCCTACTAGACTCTGGAGCACAGGTTACCCTATTATACTGGGACTTCTATGATAAGCATCTGAAGCACATACCAATACGGACATTGGAGAGTTTGGAGATTTGGGGTGTTGGTGCCCAGAAGCTTCCCTATGATGACTATGTTCAGATCAGGTTGACTGTGGATCCTCGGTTAGCTGGGTCAGAAGGGTCTTGCAATATCCTTGCCATTGTGTCCCCTCGCTCCCCTGGGTCCTCGGGAAATTCCCTGATCATAGGGACAAACTCAAATTTAGTGAGAATACACACTCCGATAGTGGATCAAGAAGGCCCTCTGTCAGAGAAAATCCATCCTCACTGAAGTCTGTATATCAGAGCCTCCTTAGGGATGCCCCCACCACAAGGAGTGGGAAAATTGTGGCGTCTGGAGAACAAAAAGAGAGTCTTAGAACCAGGGGAGATGGCATGCCTCAGAGCAGAAGTGCGGTAGACATATAAGCAGCCGGGACCTTATTTGCTTTTGGAGACAGCTTCTGGGGAAGGTTAGAAGGCTAGAGTTGAGCTGGTACCTGAGACAGTACCCACTCGCGATCTGAAATTTAATAAGGGAAAAATTCCTAACAGTGTCAGAAATACCACTGGTTCACAGATGAAGCTCCAGGCTTGGATGCTATTGGGAGAAGTGAAGCCTGTCACCCCCATTGCTCCTTCTCTCTCAGTGGGGGGAGTGTCCGAAGAACTTGTAGAGGAGCTGCCCTGCCCAAACGCCTCTCCAGTGCCTGACGAATGGAAGAAAAGAATGCAGGTTATACTGTCAGAGCAGCCGAATCTGTTCTCTACTGATGAGCTTGATGTGGGATGTGCAAAGAGTGTTCAACATCGCATCCATCTATCTGATGACAAATCATTCTGAGAAAAGTCTCAATCGAATCCCCTGGCAGATTTGGATGATCTCCGGGAATATCTCTGTGAGCTGAAGAGCAACAGAGTTATCAGTGAGTCAAGAAGCCCCTATGCCTTGCCAATTGTAGTGGCCTGAAAGAAGAACGGGTCCCTCTGTTTATGCATTGACTACCGTACATTGAACAGGAGGAACATACCCGACCAGTACACTACTCTGAGAATTGAGGATGCCCTACAGTGCTTGTCAGGGGCTAAGTGGTTTAGTGTGCTGGATCTGAGAAGTGGGTATCATCAAATTCCCACGCATCCCAAAGATAAAGAGAAGACGGCTTTAATTTGTCCTGTTGGATTTTATCAGTTTATTCGGATGCCTCAAGACCTGAAAGAAGCTCCATCCACTTTCCAACAGTTGATGGAGAGGACAGTGGGTGACATGCATCTTCTGGAAGTACTGGTGTACCTGGATGACCTGATCGCTTTTGGATGAACTCTAGAAGAACACAAGAAACGTCTGATAAATGTCTTAGATCGTCTCCAGAGTGAAGGCTTTAAGCTGGTACTAGAAAAATGCCAGTTTTGTCTTCCATCCGTTACTTACCTGGGACATGTTGTTCTGGCAGATGGTGTGGCCAATAATCCCTCCAAACTGGAAGCTGTAACCACCTGACCCCGAACCCTAGAATAGCTTAGATGATTCCTGGGGTTCTGCTCCTACTATAGAAGATTTGTGGAGGGGTTCGCCAAAATTGCCAGGCCTTTGAACGAGCTATTGAAGAATGAGGGTGAACTCACACCAGTTATCTCAACACACTCTGAAAAAGGACCTCGGAGGTCCAAAGAAAACATCAAAGAGGAATGGACTTCTGCTTGTGAGGAGGCTTTTAATAAATTGAAGTGCCCCACATGCCCCAGTGCTAGCCTACGCTGACCCAGGCTGTCCTTACAAACTGCACGTGGATGCAAGCAGGGAAGGAATGGGAGGAAGGTGTGTTGTATCAGGAGCATGGAGGAAAGTTGAGGCCCATTGCTTATGTGAGTAGACGTTTGTCACCATCGGAGAAGAACTATCCCTCTCATAAGCTGGAGTCTTTGGCATTAAAGTGGGCAGTGGTGCACAAGCTAAGAGACTACCTATATGGTGCAAAGTTTAAAGTTAAGGCTGACAATAACTCCCTCACATACGTATTGACAACTGCAAAACTGGATGCCACTGGGCACAGAGTTCCACTTCAGCCTGAAGTATCGGCCGGGAATAGGGAAATCGAGCCGCTGATGCGTTGTCTCGAAGACTGTATGACCCTAATGAAAACTGGACATGGATGGACCCCGAAGAGATCCAGGTTCTATGTCAAGGAGTTGATTGGCAGGCCAAGCATGCAGTTAGTGCTGAGGCAGTTGGGGTTATGGCTGCTGGAGTCCCCAAACTTTATTGCAATCTGGTTCAGTTAAGAAAACCCAGTTTGCCTACCCTTAGCCCACCTGACTTGCGGAAAGACTAGTTGGAGGACCCCCTCTGTCAGTTGGCTCTGAAGGCTTTACAGGGCCAGAACCCATAAATGCCCAAAACCCTGCAAACTGATACACCAGAGAAAGCCAAGCTGGTGCCTAAAGTGTGGTCCAGACTACATGTGAATGGTGGTTTACTTTATAGGAGGGCCCCTTCTGAAGACCTCTCAAGAGAAATTGCAACTGTTCCTTTTTGAGAAGCATCAAAACCTAGTCTTGACAGCTTTGCATGATGACCATGGTCACATGGGAGTGGATAGAACTTTTCAACTGATCCGAGATTGATTCTATTGGCCTTGTATGCCGGGTGAAGTAGAGACCTATTGACACTCATGTTTGAGGTGTATTTACCAAAAGGCTCTACCAACAAGAGCCGCTCCAATGGGTCTTTTGCAGAGTCAAAGACCTATGGAGCTGGTGTGCATGGATTTTCTGTAATTGGAATCGGACACAAGTGGACAGGGGAACATCCTGCTGGTGATCATTCCATTCGTTATGCCCAAGCATTCCCCACAAAAGACCAGAAAACCTCCAGTGTAGCCAAAGTCCTGGTGGAGAAGTACTTTGTTCATTATGGTCTACCAAAGAGAATGCACTCGGATCTAGGAAGAGACTTTGAGAGTAAACTAGTCAGAGAGCTAGTGGATATGTTGGGGGTGAAGAAGTTGAGGACTATCCCATATCACCCCCAGGGGGACCCTCAACCGGGGAGATTTTATTGTACCCTGTTGGACATGCTGGGGACTCTGACAACAGACAAAAAGCAGCATTGGAGTTAGTTTGTTTCTGCGCTAATTAATTCATACAATAGCACGAAGCATGATGTGACTGGTATTCTCCTTATCCCCTAATGTTTGGAAGAGAAGCTAGGCCGCCCATTGACTTGGCCTTTGGCACCTTGTTAGATGGAACTTCTGCTGCTACACACGAGAATTATGTTAAGCGACTCCGTAAGGATTTGAAAGTGGCCTATGAAAGGATCCAAGTTGCTTCTGAGAGTCGGGGGTCACAGAATGGGCGATACGATTTGAAGGTCAGAATTCATGATCTTAAGCCTGGTGACAGAGTACTCCTAGGAAATTTGAATCAACGTGGTCAACAGAAACTTGCAAATCGATGGATTTCTCAATCGTAAATCGTTTATGCTCAATTACAGATGTCCCTGTATACCAGATTCGTCCTGAGGGAAAAATGGGACCACTGAAGACGTGGCAAAGGAATCGCCTCTTCCTCTAAGTGAAGCAATATAGGTGCCCCCACCAGTGGCGAGAATGCCTCAGAGAAGGGCCCCTATAACACAATCAAGATTATCTCCTTTTCGGTTTCCTGGGAAGAGGAAACTGAAACAGATTGGCTTGGAACAGGCGCAAATAAAGACAACAATTGTTGTGTCGACGAGCCCAACCCTAGCTCATTGAGGGTGGAGGCACCTGAGTTTGTGCCTCGGGTTACAACTGAATCTGTGAGTGGGGACATTTCTCCTCCTGAGTTACAGGAGGAGACTGTGATGGGCCCTCTTGCTACAGTAGAAGGTCCACTGTCACCACCCTATGAAGTAGGAGTTCAGGTTGCTAACCAAGAACCACTTGGAACTGTAGAACCAAGAGAGAAGCGTCCGGTGCGAGCCCCGAAAAGATTAATTTATGACCTACCTGGAAGTAGTACAGAAAAATTTATTGTGACATTGTGACCGCTCACAGGAATGTGAAAGCCATATTGAAGTCTGTGCCTAAAAAAAAAAAAAAAAAAAAAAAAAAAAAAGGATGACTTCCCTGGTTCTTGGCCTGATACACCTTGGGGGAAGTTTCCTCTGCCTCCTAAATTTACTGAAACTTGTTATCAAGTCAATTTAGTTCCCTGGTAATTTGCTACGTTGCTATACACATTGTTATTTTCCTTTGGGGACCAAAGACTCTCGGTGGGGGGAGTATGTAGCCCCTGTAAGGAAGCAGACTTGTCTATGATAGGTTCTTTAAAGACTTAAAGTTAATGCTGTCAGCAATGTCATTATGTTGTATGAAGACACTGTGCCTAAACCGCCGCTAGATGGCAGCATGTGCCCATATCCTTACATTGACTCATTGCATTATTGGAAAATCCCTGTTTGATTTGAGAGGAATAGCTGTATGTTCAGGTCAGAACTGGATTTATCTTCACCCCCCCCCCCCTATGCTCTTCCCAGGAGGAGAACTGTTTGACTCATAAGCACTCCATCCAAGTCTATGATTCTATATTGTATGTTATTCACCTCTTAAACTCACTTTATTATAGTGGTAACAAAAAAAACTTTTTTTTTTTAAACTCACTCCATTGGTGTATTGTGACAGACGAGAGTAAGTGGCATAGTCAGGAGAACTGGTAATATCCATCCCCTCCAGAGGGAGGAACTGCTACTTATTATTCCAAACTTGGCCACTCTAGGCAGAAAATTGCAACTACCAACACAAGATTTACCACAACAATAGATTGGGCTCTAGAATGCACATCTTTACAATAACAAAGACCTGATAAGAACAATGGGCAGCTATACAGTTAATAGTTAACAATTAAGGGTGATATCTAGAATCACACCTTGACAGGGAAGAAAAGGATAAAGCTTTGATCAATTATTCCTGGCTTAGCAGTATAACACTTAATCACTGCTAATAATTAAACCAAAATCTCAATACATGTACTTTGATTCAGACACCAATGAATCTTATTAACCACCTGGGTGGTTAGCCCAACCTTGGTTCGGGGTAAGTAAACTTGCTACTATTGTTTACCCCGAACCAAGGTCAGGGTAGCTAAAAAAATAAACATGCGTTACAGTGCAATCCATTTGTCATACAACATTGTATGACAATCTGATTACAACTGAAAAAAATACTTACCCTGTCCCCGCAGCTCCTCTGGACACGTCTGTCCTCTTCTTTCTTCATCCGGCGTGTGCAGTGACGATCTCCGGGGTTTCCCGGTGACGTCGCTGCATGCGTCGGTGAGGGGGTCGGGAAATTCAAATCACTTTGTATTGAACTCAATACAAAAAAGCTGTATTGCGTCCAATACAAAGAAATCTTTATATATTATAGATATAATTGTATTATATATATATATATATATATATATATATATATATATATATATTATAGGCTACTATACAGTTACATTACATTATACACTATTTTTTTTTTAAAGATTTTTTTTGTTTTATACATTTTTTTTTTTTTTATTCCCTGTGCCCGCAGTGGCCCGTGTCACTAGTGTCTATCTCCTGGATCCCTGGCAATTGACCCCTGGCGTGTGACCTGACCTCTCTTGTTTGCTGCCTGCCTCGACCCCAGCTTTCCTCAACTATCCTCCTGCCTTGTGATTTTGTACTGTGCTTGCCCACCTTGGTGTGCTCAAGAAGAGCTACCTGGCCTTAACCAGCCGCGCAACACCTTCACCGTCACGGGCTCTGGAGAAAACCTGGTTATGGCTTAGACTCTGCACCTTGGCCCGTCTCAGGGCTCACACCACTTCCATACAAGCGGTAGCACCACCTAGTAGTCTGCCTACCTGCTTCCCTAACTAGCCTCTTGCTAACTTCTTCCTTGCGATTTAGAGGGGAAGAGATAGATGTGACATTACCCCCCCTTTTACAGGGCCTCACTACCCGTTGAGGTCCTAGTTTAAAGGGGAAGTGGAGGTTGAGTTTTTTTAGCCAGAAGAGGGGCAGATAAATCTGCAGCAGGAACCCACGATCCCTCCCTAAGGCCAAAACCTTTCCAGTCGATGAGCTTCTTACGAGAAATTTTGGAATCCAAAAT
This sequence comes from Pyxicephalus adspersus, assembly GCF_032062135.1. Taxonomy (NCBI): domain Eukaryota; kingdom Metazoa; phylum Chordata; class Amphibia; order Anura; family Pyxicephalidae; genus Pyxicephalus; species Pyxicephalus adspersus. Next base: position 41,368,754 of record NC_092859.1, read on the forward strand.
TGATGAACTTCATATTCCTGAGGGAGTAGCCAGTGGAGAGGAACGAAAAAAGCAATTCAGGACCAACGGCTTAAGTAGAGACACATAGAAAGGATTGGGCAGCTTGAGATGTGGAGGAAGGCATAACTTATAACAAACTGGGTTAACCTTGGCAGAAATTACATAAGGTCCGATGTAGTGTGAAGCAAACTTTAGAGAAGGCACCTTGCAAGAAATATTCCTGGTGGATAGCCAGACTTTGTCCCCAGGTTGGAGAAGAGCAACCTTACGGTGATGCCGATCCGCAAACTTCTTGTAACGGGCAGCCAAATGCTCTAGGTGCTCTGATGTTAAGGCCCGAATAGGTTTGAAGTCCCTCTGCAGGGCACAAAGTGCAGGTGTCACAGATCAGCAGCACTGCTGATCTGGTACTTGTTTGTTCTCCTGATAGTGTCTGATTAGCAGCAGCTGTTCCTACCTTGCTCTAGCTGCTCTGCTGGATCAGGACTTAGGGGCTTTGCCGAGCCATTTCTGCTAATAGATTCTCACCTGTCCTCCTAGTCCCCGCCAGCTAGCCTGTCAGTCTCCCTATATATGCTGGGCTCAGTCAGACACCTATTGCCTCAGCAATAGGTGTTACTACCTGAGGTTCCCGTGAGCATTCAGTTTCCAGTCCTGGTTTCCTGTTCCTGACCTTGGCTTGTCCTGACCGTGCCTGTTCTCTGCCTGCCCTGACCCGGTCCTGTTTTCGTTTTTTTAATCTGCCTGTCGACTTTGTACTTCGCCTTCAGTTAACTCCAGCTGTCAGCTGCTACCTGCACGGGTGAGTCTGAGGGCCGCAACCTGGGTGCCGTTCGCAGCAAAGCCCAACACCCCTTGCGGGATGCTCTGGTGAACACCGGGCGGTACCTTAGACTCTGCGCCAGCTAAACGTGCTGGTAGCACAGAGGGTCCACCTCCTGTTCAAGTGTCTTGTTCGTGACAGCGGGTACTTCTAAAAATTGAAGTCTAAAAATTTCTTGATCAAAGACTAGCACCAGTGCTGCTGCCAATGGTATGAAGCTGGAAGAGGTACAAAATGGGCCATTTTAGAAAACTGATCCACAACCACCAAAATAACTGTACAGCCATCAGAAGGAGGAAGATCGGTAATGAAATCCATATAATCCATGGACAGGTGACAACAAGGCTCCTTGGGAATGGGCAGAGGAAGAAGCAGTCTTGCTGGGGCACAGATAGATGACTTGGTCTGAGCATAGACTGCTCAGGCCTTTACATAGTCAGTCACATCCTTACGAAGGTTGGGCCACCAGTAGAGACGGCAGAGGAAAGTTTATGTCCTGTGACCCCCCGGATGACCAGAAAGTTTCGGGTCATGTGCCCAACGTAGTGTTTTGGTGCAGAGTTGAAGCGATATCAAGGTTTTACCCGGAGGGTCAGCAGATTCCTGGATGGAGGTCAAGGCCAAAATGCGGGCTGGAGGGATGATAAACTCTGGCTCTGCAACAGTCTCGGAATCCTGTAGATCAAAAGAGCAAGAAAGTGCATCTGCTCAGGAGGGGTTTAAAGGTAATCACAAAATCAAAATGAGAAAAGAGTAATGACCAATGGGCTTGCCGTGGGTTGAGACGGCAAGCAGACTGCAGCTACTGAAGGTTTTTGTGATTAGTAAAAATAGTGATCTTGTGAGTGGAACCCTCTAAAAGGTAACGCCATTCTTCCAAAGCTAGCTTGATAGCTAGAATTTCTCTGTCTCCGATAGAATAATTCTTTTCTGCTGGGGAAAATTTCTTGGAAAAGAATGCACATAGGTGTCGTGCTCCAATGGAGGGTCTGAAAGAGAAGAGCCCTTGCTCCAACAGAGGAGGCATCAACCTCAAAAGAAAGGGTTTGGACACATCTGGCCCAACCAGAGCAGGGCCAGAAAGAAAAGCATCCTTCCGTGTCAGGGTAGTGATGAGAGTTACCAGCATGGAGTAATTTCTAATGAATTGCCAGTAGTAGTTAGTGAAGCCCAGGAATAACTGAGTGGCCTTCAGGCCGCAGGGTAGCGGCCAGTTAGTAAAAGCAGAAACCTTTTCAGGATCCATGGAGAGACGCTCTTTGTAAACAATATAGCCCAGAAAGGGCACCTTGGGAAGTTCAAACAGGCCTTCACATGGAGTCCATTGTCTCTGAGTCTTTGTAGGACCAGGCGGACATGCTGTCTGTGTGAGGGCAAATCAGGGGAAAAAATCAGGATGTCATCCAGATAGACCACAACACAGATGTAAAGCAAGTCATGTAATACCTCGTTGACAAAGTGTTGGAAGACAGCCAGGGCATCACTAGATACTTGTAATGCCCGTCCCTGGTAATAAATGCTGTCTTCCTTTTGTCCCCCTCCTTGATCCAAATTACAGTTAGGTCCATACATATTTGGACCGATACAACTTTTTTTCTCATTTTGGTTCTGTACATTACCACAATAAATTTTAAATGAAACAACTCAGATGCAGTTGAACTGCAGACTTTCAGCTTTAATTCAATGGGTTGAACAAAAAGATTGCATAAAAATGTGAGGAACTAAAGCCTTTTTTTAACACAATAACTTCATTTCAGGGGCTCAAAAGTAAGTAAGGCTTTCAGTTGCTGTTTGTTTGTGGGCCTTTCTGTCCGAAGTTTAGTCTTGAACAAGTGAAATGCATGCTCAATTGGGTTCAGGTGACTGACTTAGCCATTCAAGAATATTCCACTTCTTTGCTTTAATAAACTCCTGGGTTGCTTTGGCTGTATGTCATTGTCCATCTGTATTATGAAACGCCTCCCAATCAATGTGACTGCATTTAGCTGGATTTGAGCAGACAGTATGTCTCTGAACACCTCAGAATTCATTTGGTCGCTTTTGTCCTGTGTCACATCATCAATAAACACTAGTGTCCCAGTGCCACTGGCAGCCATGCATGCTCAAGCCATCACACTGCCTCCGCCATGTTTTACAGATTATGTGGTATGCTTTGGATCATGAGCTTTTTTCTTGCCATCATTCTGGTAAAGGTTGATCTTGGTTTCATCTGTCCAAAGAATGTTTTTCCAGAACTGTGCTGGCCTTTCTAGATGTTTTTTTTAGCAAAGTCCAATCTAGCCTTTCTATTCTTTTTTTTTTTTTTTTTTTTTTTTTTTAGCATTCTTTATTTTTGAAAACATTTTTTAACAACAAAAACAATACAGTAACCAGTCAAGACATAACAGGGTAGGTATGGGAAACAAAAACCAGCAAGTTACACATAGTATAGAGCCCTGATAAAAACCTGGTGAAGATACATACAACATATCCAAGTTAGCATTTGAATACATCTGTGGGACCGTATCACATATTAGAAAAAAAAGAGAAAAATTATATAAAACCCCCTCTTACCCTGAGAGATTCGGATCCAGGTGGCCCTTAAACTCCTGAGTGGCTCGGTAGTAGATCCAACTACCCCACATCACATTAAATTTGTCCTGTGTATCCCTTAAACTAGCCGTCAGGTCCTCCATGAGCATTATATCATTAACCCTGTGAAGCCACATGCCCACAGTGGGTACTGATGTTGATTTACATAACATAGGTATACAGGCGTTCGCTGTCACTATAAGATGTCTGAGAATAGAGCTCTTGTAGCTCTTATCTGAAATAGTGTTATGATGCAATAGGAAAAACCTGGGGTCTCCCGTTATATTGTAGGTGGTAACCTTCTGTATGAGCGCCCTCACCTGTTCCCAATATGGCTTTTTTATTCTTGAGGCTTATGAGTGTCTTGCACCTTGCAGTGCACCCTCTGTATTTACTTTCATGCAGTCTCTTTATGGTAGACTTGGATATCGATACCCCTACCTCCTGGAGAGTGTTGTTCACTTGGTTGGCTGTTGTGAAGGGGTTTCTCTTTACTATGGAAATGATTCTGCAATCATCCACCACTGTTGTCTTCTGTGAACGTCCGGGTCTTTTTGTTCAACCCACTGAATTAAAGCTGAAAGTCTGCAGTTCAACTGCATCTGAGTTGTTTCATTTAAAAAGTTTGGTATATGATCAATTTCTAAGGGATAGGATTCATGACCACTTGGGTAGTGTTGCCGAGCCTAAAGATAAGGAGAGGATGAAGAGAAAAGTGGCTCTTTAAGGCAGTATTATTATAAAATTGATTAAAATCTTTTATTTATATTCAATAAAATAAATGTCTTAACATACAAACATATAAGGTTTTAGTACTCTGACATTATAAATCTAGATACATTACATCGGGTTGGTTATAATGTACACCAAACCCCAGTGAAGTGACGGTCAATAAAGGTGATTTTCCTGTTAATGGTCTCCCCCGACGCATTTGGCCCTCGTGAGGGGAGTTGAGACCAAGGAGGGCAAGCATGGTACAAAATTACAAAGCAGGAGGATAGTCAAAGAAAGCCGGGCTCTGGCAGGCAGCAAACAAGAGAGGTCAGGTCACACGCCCGGGGTCAATTGCCAGAAATCCAGGAGATAGACACTAGTGATGCAGGGGCCATCGTGGGCACAGGGAACACAGGAGACAATGGGGGCAACAAAAGGCACAGGAGACTCAGGGATATCCACAGACAAACAGAAACACTGGAACAGCACAGGGAAGTTAGCTGGGAACCAACAGACTAGACAAGGAGAGGTTAACGCAGGAGCTGGACTCAGGAAACACTGACTTAAGCCTTAGGTGAACAGGAACTAGTCCACAGAACTAAGGGCTTGAGACACGTTGCACGAACAATGTGTGAGCTAGCTAAATAGCCAGGGCTGGTCCAGAAGCTTTTTTCTGATTGGCCAGCGGATTGGATAGAAATGATAAAGCTTGGTAACAGTGACACACTGTCACAAACTGTGACACACGTCAGAACTGCCCACATGAGCAGGAAAGAGGCGTCTGCGCTTTAGAGGGGAAGAGGTAAGTGTGACATGTTAGTAGCTAACCTAAGTTATTAGTACTAATTGAATTTACATAGCTGCATAATATCTTAATGCTATATAAATCCTGTTTATTAATATTATTAATAGTAATAATAATAATTGTTAGCTGGCATCATGACCTGCATGACCCATAGTGCGGTGACATTAGGCAAGTAGTGCGGTGACATTAGGCAAAAGGATGGAGGACCAGAGACGGAGAGTGGGTCAGCGAGAGCAATAGCAATGTGTGGCCTCTGGTCACTGAGAGGGAGTGTGGACGGCATTGTTAACTGCCATCTAGAGCTGGGTACTGGGCAGGCGGCAGCAGTAACAGCAGGAGGGGGAGGCGGAGGGCCCTGAGATGGAGCATGGACAGCATTGGTAACTGGCATCTAGAGCTGGGTACTGGGCAGGCGGCAGCAGCAACAGCAGGTTGAAGCTATCACTTATACGGACAGTGTAGAAGCTGTAGCTATTAGAGACATTGGTGTGTGGGGGACTGCCTTTTTCTATCTGCTAGCTGTATCTTTGTAAAATGCACATAAAGTTTTTCAAGTGTTTCCTGCCCCTGATAGTGGCCTTAGAAAGCCCACCAGGATATTAGAAAATTCAGGAAGTACAGGGGCAGAGATGAGAACATGTGCTCAGCCAGGGTGGGTGCCTGCATTCCTTCCATCATGAGGCAATAGCAGGTCAATGTAAAATACGGGAATTAAGACAGAGCATGGACAGCATTGGTAACTGGCATCTAGAGCTGGGTACTGGGCAGGCGCCACAGCAACAGCAAGAGGAGTAGGCAGTGGGCCTTAAGACGGAGTGTGGACGGCATTGTTAACTGGCATCTAGAGCTGGGTACTGGGCAGGCAGCAACAGCATGAGAAGGAGCCCTTGGGCCCTTAGATGGAGCAAGGACGGCATTAGTAACTGGCATCTAGAGCCGGGTGTAGTGCATCATCAATGACACCCCGAAATGTGTAATGCAAGTGTGTAATCTGAAATTTGTGAATATAGAAGGGCCAGATGAAGATGTTTTGTGTGCCAGAACTGTTGATGTGGTCTGTGGTGCCGGAAGCCGTAGTAAGGTAGACGATATTGCTAGTTTGCATCATGAAGTGGTTGACATGAATGCCAACCCTCAATCTTACAATACTTGGCTTAAAAATCCTATCAGTGTGGCAGTACTGGGGGTTTTCATGTGCAGTTTTTTGGCCTCCCCGAAGAAGCAGAAATGTATAGTATATTGCTAGTTGGCACAATGTCAGGCATGACACTGGCGATGAATGCCACCCCTGGACGTTGCAATAACTAGCGGGAAAATTCAACCAAGGCAGGCTCAGCTAACAGGGTGTTTGGTGGTAGGCAGCCACAGACTCAGCACAGGAGCAGTGTGGGTTCACAGAGGCATCTTGGTTGGCCAGTGAGTCCTTGTGTCAGTCATTCAGTGACATCTGGAGTGGGGATATGATAGATGTTAGTAACCCACCTTTCGTTCAAAAAGGTGAAGCAATTGACATTTTCCGGCGACATTCGTGCCATTCGTGTTACACTTGCCTCCACTGGTACAGGGGGATACGGTGGAGGGGGTGTCCGCCTGAGATCCCTGTGTGGAATATGGTGTGCGGAAGTCCTCACACAGCCAGTCGCATAGTATTCTGCTCAGGCGGGTCACCTTTTCTTTCTCTTGCGCCGGATTGGGTAGAAACTGTGACATTTTTGTCTTTGTAGCGGTGATCCAGAAGGGTGACCAGCCAGTAATCATCCCGGTTTTTGATGCTGCAAATGCAGGGGTCCCTCCGTAGGCATTGCAACTTGTGGACACACACATATCATTCTCTTCCTGTCCCTCAGTAGGTGCCAAAACATCTTCCTCCTCATCACCCACCTCCTCCTCTTCAAGCTGCAGCAGTTCCTGTTGTTCCATCGCCCGCATAATGCCTGGGGCGTGACAGCACAAATGCGGGTTGGACGGGTCCTGTCCAGCGACCCCAATATGGTCTCCATCATCATCATAATCATTTTCCTCCTCCTCTTGAAACTCATGATGATGGCCAATGTCCCTTCTTGCTCCTCCTGATGCTGGCTGTGAGCTATGGGGTGTAATGTCACCCTTATCCTCCTCCCCCATTTCTTTCCCTCCTCTCCCATCACCACTTTCCATCAGCTCACACAGGGTATTATCAAGCAGAAAGATGATGGGTATGACATCAATCCAGCCTGACCGCTCCCAACTCACAATGTTTGTGGCCTGCTCAAAGGGGGCCAGTACCTTGCATAGCGTCCCCATCTGCAGCCACTGGTCACTGGTAAAATAGCTCAGTTGTGTGGCTGTTCCAAGGGCACCGCTGCCTCCATGCACCATGCTGACCAAGTAATGGCGGATGGCTATCTTTTGCTCTCACAGACGCTGGAGCATGTGCAGGGTGGAGTTCCATCTAGTTACAGTGTCACAAATGAGTCTATGGCGCTGGATCTTGCTAAGCGCCGCAGCGGCAGAAGGGGATCAGCAGACACTGTCTGTCTCAGTAAGTCCTGCAGTCCTAGGTATGTGTGGAGGAACTTCTGCACCACCAGTTTCAGTACGTGCACAAAGCAGGGCACATGTGTTATGGGGCCCATGTGCAGCGCGGCCACAAGGTTGGCCCTGTTGTTGCACACTACGATGCCTGTTGTGAGCTGGGAGGGCGTAAGCCAAGCATCAACCTCTCTGTGCAAAGCGGACAAGAGTTTTCTGGCTCTGTGACTTTTCTCCCTCAAGGATACCAGTTTCAGCATTGCCTGGCAACGCGTGTGCTTGAGGGAGCTATAGTGGCGTGTCCGCTTAACCACAGTGTCCTCTGTTGCTGCCCTTTCAGGAGGAGTGTTGAAAAGAGAGGTTTTGCCGGTAGAAGGAATGAAGGAGAAGGAGGGAGAGGACTGGGGTGGCATATGCTTTCCCACCACACCCCTCGGCAGGGCTGCCAGGTGCTGCAATGCCTCTTGCAGACTACCGCCCACTGAGCTATGCAAGGCCACTTAGTGAGCTGTGAAGGACAGGTAGCGTCCCACTCCGTGCCTGGTTGTCCATCTGTCCATGGTGATGTGGATTTGGCTGGACACCGAGAATGCCAATGCCCGGGAGAGGTTACCCATTACATCTGCATGTAAACTGGATACAGCTGTGCGGGAGAAGTAATGCCTGCTTGGTATATTCCACCGCCGCTCGGCACAGGCCAGCAGGTTACGGAAGGGAACCGAGTCCACAATGCAGTACGGCAGTAGCTGCAAGGCCAATAGCTTGGCTTGACGCGAATTGAGGTCGATTACTCTTTTGTTGGTTTGGCCCATAGCCTGATGCTTTGTGCAGAACTCCAGTAGAGTGGGCTGAAAGGACTTGGAGTTAGGGGAGCTGAAGGGGTCACTGGAGTACCCATCTTGCGGCGACAAACGTCGTCTGACGCCACAAAACCTGCGGCCAGGAGCTGATACTTCCTCGCAGCTGGAAGTCTGGCTGGCAACAACCTCCTGAGACGTAGAAGCAATACCAGTTGGAGCTGGAGAAGGAGTCAATGGAGGTGGAAGAAGAGACGATGACGTGGTTGCACCTCCTTCAAGAAAACGCAAAACTGCTCCCACTTTGGTTTGTGGTTCTTGCGCATTTGGGAAAGCAGAGATGTTGTACCCAAATGTAATCTGGCCTGTCCTCTGTGGATGTGCCTGTGGCACAGGATGCAGATTGCTATGCACCCATCATCATCTTTCAGCGTGAAAAAGGACCACACTGGAGAAGTGCATACAACCACTCTGCTGCTCTTTTTCTTTGCCTGCCTCTGCATCTGCTGGGTTCCCTGCACCTGCTCTATCTCCCCCACGGTCACATCGTCTCTGACTGTTCCCCTGCTTCTGCCCACTCGTCTGTGTGGACTCACCCCTTCCATCCCCAGTCTGTTGCTGCTGCCTTTCCTCTACGTCTGTTTCGGAACTGCTGCTAGCCCTTAGACGCACCGCTGGTTCCCAGGTGACATCACGGTCATCATCATCCTCCTTTTTCATCTAAGCCAACCTCTGCAAATGCACCCACTGATGCATAACCCTCACCCAGCAACTGCTGACCACACTGTCCAAGGGTCCCAAAGTCTGCCTCCTGCTCTGAAATTTGCAATAACAGATCCTCAGGCTGCTCGTCAAACAACAAGGGAGAGTCATTGGGAGGTACTGGCACATTAGCCATGGTAACTCCTGTCTTTGCTCCTGTCACGGCTCTGCTGGTTGTTGTTGCTGCTGCAGAAGAAGAGCCTGCTGCACTTGAGGCCCCTGAGACTAGGTCCACAATCCTGTCCACTTGGCGTGGCTGTATGATTGTAGTCCACCCTCTCAAAAAATCTACTAGTGTACTGGTGCTCGGCACATATCTCAGACCTCTTTGACAACTTGGGATCCTGCCTCCAACAGTTTGCTGCTGCTGCTGTCCTACAGTGGCAGACTCCTGGGGAGACTCTTGGGGGCCACGCCTTCTGACTTTGTGGATATATATCGCATTCAAAGATAGAAGAGGGCTGAACCAATACAAATCTACCTGCCACATCGCAAAATAATATAAAAAACAGAAGCAAGAGAAAGCACAGAGGGACTTTTAAGGCAGTATTAGCATCAAATTCACAGTAACCAATGACTTCAAAAAATAAAATTCAAATTTTAATACAAATTTTTTTAAAAAAAAGTATATAACACATACAAAGTATAGTGTGTATATATATATACACATAGCATGTGGTTAAAAACCAACAAAACCTTAACGCCTCTACGCGTTTCGTGGGACTGGCCCACATCTTCAGGAGGACAATGCCTGTTACTTCAGTGAATTCTGCAGCAGCCAGTCTGTATTTCCACAGGGTCAGATTACAACCTACTGCATTCCCTTTTTGTGCCCTATCTTACCCACAAGAAGCAAATCACTTTATATGTGGAAAGCTGTGTATCTATTGAACTTTCTGCATACCGATCTGTGTTTGTGGAAGTACAAGGGCTGCTCTTTCTAAAATCTGCTCGTGGACCCTGTGCTGTGATAGACTGTGTGGTTTCTGCCCTGCAAAGACACCTGTTTCTCTGCATATATTGTGATTGCATACAGGGCCATCCATACCACTCCTATTCTTAGCAGCATGTCTCAAGAAGAAACTGTGCATGTCCATGCCTTCTCCCACTAAGGATAAATCAGGTATGCCACAGGAAGAGATATCTGTTAGACTAAATCACATTGTTAAGCCCTCCCTAAAGCTTCCGGAGAGTTATGAAACAAACAAGGCAGAAATAACCGGCTCTTTATCTGATATGTGGAATAGGTCTTTACAATGTATAATGTATGCTGATAAATCCTGTGATGATGTACAGCAGCTAAGCAGTGCTCTTGCAAATTTACAAAAGTTATTTTTTGAGGGCTACAAGTTACAAAAGGCTTATGAGGGCTACAATAGACTGTCTGAACAATATACATCTTTTTGTCAGGAATTATTACAGATGAGTCTATTGAGGAGTTAAATAACTTTGCTACTAATAACAAAGAAAGGCACTACATTTATCTGGAAGCCTAATCAAGAGCAGAGGGTAGGATATCAAAACTGCATGAAACAGCCTCCTACTGCTCTACCTCCCCCAGATGTTCTAAGGCAGGGGTGGGCAAACTTTTTTTAGTCAGGGGCCACAATCTGAATAAAAATTTGACAGAGGGGCCAGGCCGATGGGAGAGTGGGCAGGGTTATGCCATCATGACGCCACTGAACGTGAAATCATGGCATAACCCCGCCCACTCCCCCATCGCATATCTAAACCTGAGAGCTGCGGACCACCCAAAGGGCCAGAGAACCATCCCTATTGGGCCATATATGGCCCGCGGCCATAGTTTGCCCATGCCTGTTCTAAGGGGTCCTCCACATCTCTGGGGTCCCACTCTTCGTGATCATCACAAAAATGCTACATGGTTCTTGGGGCCCAGACTAGGGCACCTCCAGACAACATTATGCCTACACTTGGAGTTAACCCATTAGCTGTTCCATTCTCCCCTCCAATGCATGAACATCAGCCATTAGAGATTGCTAACTATAATCACCATGAAGGGGCACCTGTTTCAAGGATTGAGGGAACAGAGATATTTCCACCCTTCACTTTTTTCTCCAGGATTATCAGAGATATTGCTAGGGCCAAGAATGCTAGAAACCCTAGCTTCTCTGTCATTGAGTCAAATACATATTCCCCTATAAACACTTGTGAGAACCATACTTCAAGGCATAGGGACCTTAGAAGTGCAATGTCTGTTAAGAAAACAGGGGTTGCACCCACTGGGAAAGTTGCAATAGACAATGCTTACAATGGTAAACAATGGTAAACAAAAAGACCCTGATCGCCATTATCTAATCCATAATAAGCCACATACCCTAATAAAATGTTGCTCTTTCAGGGAAAAACCCCTCAAAGAACACAAGGAGTTTTTGAGGAACCATATCTGCTTCAGATGCTGTGCTTCAACTGAGCATTTTGTCAGAGACTGCAAGGTTACAGCTCTTCATCCAGGCTCCTCTGAACAAGATTCAAAGTCTGTTATTCAGCACAAACCCGTAGAAGACCATAGCGGGGGGAGTGTTGACCAACCTTGCACCTCTGTGTCACCAAAATGCACTGAAGTCCGTGGAAAGGGACTTTGTGGCAAGTCTTGCTCCAAAATTTGTCTTGTTAATGTGTTTCCTAAAGCACAACCAGAAAGAGTTATCAGTATATATGTCATCCTAGATGATCAAAGTAATCACTCACTAGCAAGTCTAAAGTTCTTTGATTTGTATGAAATAGGGTGAGATGCATCACCCTATACCTTGTGAACTTGTGCTGGGTTATTAAAAACATCAGGTAGAAAAGTCAGCTGTTTTACCTTAAAACCACTTACAGAGCCAAAAAAAATCGCTCTTCCAACTTTAATTGAGTGGGATCAACTGCCAGATGATAGATAACCGATTCCTACACCTGAAACTGCACACCATCACCCTCATCTAAAACACATAGCTGAAATCTTAAATATTGCTTCTTCTGGGCAGAAATAATTTAAAAGTTCAGACACTGTAATGGTCCATTTAATGCTTCCTATGCCCCAAAACTTTTTCTAGGCTAGGTTATCGTGGGAGCTGTGTGTTTTAACAAGACACGCAGACAATACCAAGGTGATAAAGAAGGGAAGAGCTTCCTATTTTAGGCCATGCTCTAACCACTTTCACGTGAGTGAAAGCCCTGAGCTGAACACTAAGACATTCAACAACATCAAAGCCTGCGTCCTCTTACGAGAGAAACATGAAACTGGTGCAATAGTGTTTCATACACCTGACAAAGACAATATGGTGGCTCCTTTTATTGAAGATCAGGAATTTGTTGCCCTTATGGACAAGGAATTCTTTAAGGATGACTCCAATAGCTGGGTAGTTTCATTGCCCTTTTGTGTTCCAAGGGTCTGACTTCCCAACAACCGCAAACAAGCTGAATTAAGGTTTGCATCATTAAAAAGGACTCTTAAAATAAGCCAAAGCAACATCACCATGTTCCAACCAATTTGAATCCTGCCAACATTGCTTCAAGGTTGTTTGCAGCTACCAAGTTAGCGAAGACCATTTGGCTATCTTGGTCTGACTTCTTAATGAGTTTTTGGCAACAGATTCTAACAATGACTCAACCTTTCATGTCATAGATCCAGACAATGATCCTGAGATTCGTCCTTGGATGTCTCTTCTTGGGAAAGACTGAAAAGAGCTATAGCTAGACTTACTCAAATTGACAATGGACATGAGAAATCTGATCAATCTTCAGGATGCTATGGTTGGCACATGTGAAATAATCCACCTGGGAAGGAGGAGCTCCAGAAAGCAGAACTATATATCATCCATACCGCTCAAGAAGAGGTCTTCACTGAGGAAATCCAGTGTCTTTAAAGTAAGAGACTCATTCCTAGGCCACTGCTCTTGCTAGTTTATACCCTAAAAGAGACAGCCAAGGAATGTTAAGAGTAGGCGGACACCTAAATAGAGCATCCTTTTTCAATGATGATTTAAATCCCTTAATAATACCAGGTAATCATGGCATCGCTAATCTGCTAATTCAACACTTTAATGAAAAGTTACCAATCAAGGCAAGCATTTCACAGAAGGTGCACTTCACACTGCTGGTATATGGATTATTGGTGCAAAGAGACGGATTGCTTCTGTTATACACAAGTGTGTCAAATGCCAGAAGTTGAGAGGTAGACAAAAGCAAGCAACAGATGGCTTATCTATGACAGAATGGCCATGACACCTGTTGGTCTCGACGTCTTTGCACCATGGAATGTTGTCGCCAGACTCCTGGAGGTCTATCTGTATGTATGGAAATCAATATGAGTATAACAAAAAAACTGTAAGTAAGCAGTTACATCTTTCAGTAGAAAACAGCTCTAATCTATCATGTAGCTCTAGGCCAAATATAATATTTTATGACTAAACATTTAAATATTTTTAAAAAATCAGGAGTGATTGATTCTTTTTAAAGTTAAAATTCTCAAAATATATGTTTTGCTGCTTTTCTGAAAGTACCTAAAAGAATTTCCACTCTATAATGCCTGGAGGAGATCACCTCTTTGACAGTGGCAAAACCTATAGAATATAGAAGAGATCAGTGTTTTTTTTTTCCAAACACCCTGATAGCCACTTTTGCCTGTTTAAAAAGTCTTTTATACATAGCGATCAGTGACTAAAATTAGGAGAAAGGAGCTTTAGATAACCACTTTGGAGGAAATGTTGTGCAGAGGTCAAAGCAATGACCCCACCTCACCCAACTTATAATTTTGATGTTGTAAAAATGGTGATAAGGTTAAAATCTTTTACTGATCACCCATTTATTATAAATCTGCCTCTTCATTTTTGTCATTTGAGGATGACAATATTTTGAAATATATGATTAGAAGATCTATTAGGAACACATAACCTTCTAATAATTTGAATGGCAATGCTTAATTTTCTAAGCAGCATTTAAATTATTTAGGGAGCACGTTTTCTTTTATCCCTTACTGATTTAAAAGGAAGGAGGGTTAATATTTACTCACTTCATATAACTGGAGGAACAAATATGTTTGAATTGTCTGTTCTTATTCACAGGCTTTAAAACCGTTTTTGTGTGTTGTATTATACTATAGGACCTTATTCACAAGGGCTTCATTTATTACCAAAAGTATTTGCATATCTTAATTGAATTTTATTTCACACTTCTACTCCAGTGTGGGAATGTTAAACACAGATCTTAATAGGAGAGCTGTCTGTCTTTTAAAAGGTTAGCAGGATGAGGTTTTAGCACTATTTGAAGCTTATTTGTAGTAACTTCTTTAAAGTGATAGCACACACTCTTATTAGGATCTGTTTTTAACTTTTAAAAAATGGAACCACAGAGTTCTTTAAAGCCTTCAACAAAGCTGGTAAAGGCATGCAAAATGCATAACAAAGGCTTTGCAAAAGGTTGCTGTACATGCTGCCATTAGGCATGAACATTAATTAACCTCCCTAGCGGTGACTTGGGGTAGAAAAAAGTTGCTAAAAGCGATAACCCCATGGAAGTAATAGTAAATACAGCGCTTACCTGATCCGACGGCGTCCTGCACCGTCCATCGCTGCGGTCTCCGTCTTCTTCTCTCTTTCTCCGGCTGGCTTCTGCACCCGATGAGTCACCGGGTAGTTCCCAGTGACGGTGTGTGTGTACATTGCCGGTGTGGCGGGAAATTCAAAAATCATTTGTATTGCATTCAATGAGAAATAACTGTATTGAATGCAATACATTGGATTTATATGTGTAAAAGCAGTACAATGTTTTCAAGAACATTTATTTTACAGTACAATATAATAGTATGAATATATTATGTATTTTTTTTAATTTTTTTTTTTTAAATATAGATTTTTAATTTATTGAATTTATTATTTTTACATGATTTTGTGTTTCAAACTTTATTATACTCATATTATATTATACTGTAAAATAAATGTTCTTGAAAACATTGTACTGCTTTTACAATGACAATGTACTGTTTTTAGACCAGAAAGAAATGAACCGCTAGGGAGGTTAAAAAAAAATGTTCAGGTATGTTAACCTTACATAAAGACTTCATGCTGAAAAGGAGCAGAGGTCACTAATGCCAAAGGACCTCACTGTGTCAATCATTCTTGAAGTTTGTAGACTTTGGGATGTTATGACATTTGTAAAGGGCAACTGCAGCTAGAGCATATTACTGAAATACATTATTATTAGTACAGGCTGACTAGAAGTTGGCATTATGTGTGAGACACTAACTGCTATTTGAGGACATCACTGTGGTAAACCATGCTTGGTGCCCAATAACCCGGAGGTGGCATCAGAAACCAGGCAAAGCTGCTTGCTGGAGCACATCACTGAAAAATCTTGGCAGCCAATGGCCTGGGAATGACAACAAGAATGGGACACTGGAGCTTCAGAAAGGCATCTGGCATCATAGTTGAGCTTGCGCACTGCTCCAATTTCCTGTCCACGAAGGTCTCAAGTTTATAAAAGGGTTCTGGTTTTATTATTACAGGGAACCCCCATAGTTTTTAGTTTATTTTTTCTTCAATTCTGAACAGTTCTTTGGCAGAGAAGGGTAAATTAATGTAGTAACACATAGTAGTAAATACCCAAATCCAGCATCACTAAATAGGACATGACAGAAATCACAACTGAATATCAGAGTACATCAAGGCCATAAATTTGCCTTAAACTATGCTATGAACATTAGATAGTGAGCTTCTCTGAGAGACATTTAATGATATAACTGAAGACTCTGTGGGCCACAAATAACTTTTTTTAATAAAAAGAAATACATAAAGAGAAGTAAGAGTGGCTGGATCCGGAGCTTATTTTGCAATATTTTCATCCTTTTCACCTGGAAAGGGGGTAAAAGACCCGAATAAGGCTACAGGTAGTTGAAGAACTGCAGATTTGTAGCTCTCTGCATGGGATCCAGGTCCACAGTTTATTGAAAGGCCTGGATAGCCCAAACACTCCATCCATTTGAGGGCCAAGAATTGGAAGTGGTTCTGGAGCACCTGAATCGGAAGGAAAGGGTTGAACCCTGAGGCCATATGTGGCTCAGGCAGAAAGGTTGTATGAAGCCTTTGTGCTGGGGAGATAATGATCCCTTTGAAGGAAAAACACGTATGTTTATTTTGTTTTCATTTGTTGGAGATGAATAAAAGTGGGCAGAGTGCCCTGAAATTCCATCTCTGGAGAGAGGAAAACTTCTGTGCAAGCAGTATTTTTGGAGCTAACCCTTAAAAATATACATTATTATTATTATATTATTATACAGTATTTATATAGCGCCATCATATTATGCAGCGCTGTACAAAGTCCATAGTCATGTCACTAACTGTCCCTCAAAGGAGCTCACAATCTAATGTCCCTACCATAGTCATATGTGATTAATGTAGTCTAAGGTCAGTTGTTAGGGAGAAGCCAATTAACCTAACTGCATGTTTTTGGGATGTGGGAGGAAACTGGAGTACCTGGAGGAAACCCACACAGACATGGGGAGAACCTGCAAACTCCATGCAGATAATGTCCTGGCTGGGGATTGAACCTGGGACCTAGTGCTGCAAAGGCCACCGTGCTGCCCCACATATTAATGTGTATCAGATAGATTTGTTTGTGGAACCAGTGGGATGGCAATAATGGGTGAGGTGAACAGAAATATCAGTGATCTGTAAGAAATTGGGGTTCAATTACTAAATAAATGTATTCTGTTCACTTAGCAAACATAAATATTCTCTTGCAAGGGATATTTTATTTTGTATAGTGAATGTGCTCAAAATTCACTTCATGAATAATACCCAATGACAAAAACAGGATTTTTGCTTGCATGTATAGATAATTGAAATTAGCAGCGTTTCACCTCGTTTAGATGAAGTGAATTATCCCTTTCCAGTATACTAAATGAACAGCCTATAATCCTTTAGTAAATAACCCCAAGAGATATTTGTCTTGATAGTATTTTTTCATATCCATATTTCTTTTCTGTGCAGTTTTCATCTACTACCTGATCAGATCATGAAACACTATCTACTAAACCAATATGATAAGCCTTTGCAATTTCATTGGCATTTTAATTAATTTTTGTTATTTTTTTTGTTCAGACAAACTAGATGCTTCAATGTAACGCATCAACTTTTAGAGTTTTTTTTAATTCAACTCTCTTCCAGATTGAAGAAAGCACATAATCCAGTTGTAGCGTAGAAACTAAAGGATGTTGTCGAATAGTTTTACCTAAACAAGCATAATCTTCACTTAGACCTACATTCATTGAACAGTTACATACTAAAAACACTATCTGTTTGACATCTAGGGGAAAGAAGAATTGAGACAGTGACACAGGAGGATGGGGACCCTGCCCCAAATAGCTAATTCTGATGGATTGCTATAAGAGGGGCAGATGTGCCTGAAGCTTTCTTGTGTGGGTTTAGTTGTCACTCTCACAATTCTGCCCCAAAACACTTCCACCAATAAAGAACAGTATCAAAACATCTTCAAAGAGTGACTTTCAACAATCCTGGCACAGTTTGGTGATGATCTGTGAATTCTCCAACATGATTGAGCGCCATATTACAGGGCAAGTGATAAAGTGAAGTGGCTCATAGATCATAACATTGAAATTTTGGACCTGTGGCCAGGAAACTTCCCAGATCTTAATCTCACTAAGAACCAGTTGTCAATTCTGAAAGTTTGGGTGGATAAGCAAAAGTTCAGAAATTGTGATCAACTCCAAGCATTAGCAAGACAAGAATTATTAACCATGATTGAGAATTAAGCACAGGAGATATTAACCAGCAAGCCAAGTTGCAGACATTATGAAAAAGGATCATTATATAAGGATCATGTATATACTGACATGAATTTCATGTATTTGCCAATAAAAACGATTAAAATGTATGAAATGTTTACAATTGTTCTTCAGTGAAGCATAGAAACATGTAAAAATAATGGAAACATGATAAAGCAGCAAGGTTTGCTAAAAGCAACATTTGTGTCACTGCACAAGATTTCAGTACCACAGTGCATTATCTCAAAAGAACATGCTTTGAAGTGAAAAACACTTTGAAACCACAACCTCACATTCTCTAAAACCCTTCCTAACCGTATCCACAAACATTCCTAAAAAATTCAAAATACTGACTTTAGGTATGCGTTTTTGTATTAGTTTTTGGCTAGTGTCAGAACAGAATGTGAACTGTTCAATGAACAATGCAATTGAAGCAATTGCAATAAAATTGGAATGTATTATCTGAGAGCTGGCAATCACAAATTTGGTTCAGTGGCTGTTTATAGGAAGGCAGCTTACTCATAGATACAACAGAATATAGAAGAATCAGGTAGATTTAAAGGTAAACATGCATGCTAGAAAAATTTCACCTGAGATGAAAGATCATATTTGTCTAGATTGATGAAAATCTAGTGCATGAACAGTGGTCCCGTGTCATCCACCATATGCTATATATGGAAATAACCTTAATTTAGCTGTGCCCTAAATAATCATATTTGGAGTCTAAATTACTTTGGTACAAAGGTTTTAAAGATGACCTGGAAGCTGTGCCAAAAAATGGTAAGCTAATGACAAAGGACTAGTCACCAATATTGCCTGAAAGCCCCATGATGCAGATCCTTTACCCAATACTGATTTACCATGTTTTTTTTCTACACCGTCTTTCTGTGCTGAGGCAGAGCTTTGATTCCTCATGTTGGAACTGCTCCCCTGATTAGCGATCTGACTAGTGATGAAAGCACGGATCAACAGAGTGGATCAAGCAGAAGCAGGGAGATTTTGGCACTACAGTTCCTTGGGTACAACTTTCTGACCAGCAAATGGGTAACAAACAAATCTAAATCTATGAGACAAGCACTTGTGTCTAGTGCGTTTGACGATCAGGTTGCAGAAATACAGCTACGAAGCTTTATGTACAGGAGTGCCTATGCACAAAATATTTACAGCATGATTTTTTATGAGAAATTTAAGACAATTTTCAGGGTCTGTTTTACCAGGCTATGCTTCTGCATATTGCAGTAGTTCTGCCCAGTAAGAGGCAGATGCACTGATAAGAAACCAGTTTCCTAAATACTGTGCTTTTTCAGGTGATCACTGTCAAACTGATTTGCGGGATAGGTGTATTATGACAGTAACAAATATTTGCTTGCTTTGGTCCCTGTAGCTTGAACGAAGTACAAAACAATGTATGCATTATTATGGGGCATTATCTGTGGCAGGAAACAGAATTGTCAGTGTGAATGTGTGTATGTGGGGGGTTATGTTAATCAAGTTTTCTAGTCATAGTGGGTGGGACAGAATGAGCATCTAATAAGGATTCTAAGCATCCCAGGTCCTCCTACCTTATGATCGATGACATCAAACAAAATTGTCTGTCCTCTGCAGCATCCTCAGTTTCCCTTTATCTGTGCAAGAGTCTGTCCTATTGGGGAAGTGAGGCCTGGTAAGCACTGGTGCTGGACCAGAGCCTACACAGTGGACAAAAACAAAGAACACATTGTGCCTGCCAGTTTAATGAAAGCAGAAGTTATCCAAAAAAAAAAAAAAAAAACTCACCCTTACCTTCCCAGATCTATTGACCCCTCTGGAGGTTTCCTGGATCGGGTCCCGCATCGTCTTGGAATCCTACTTCGTACTGCAGTTGGAGAAGTGCAGGGCACCGCCATCTTCTAAAGATAGAAGAGGGGCTTTACTTTTTTTCTTTATAAAAAAGGGGCCTGCTCTCCCTAAAAAAAGAAGGGAATTTTTACCTTACATAAACCGGTTTTGTGCTCTTTTATGTAAGGTAATAATTTTAGTTTAGGTCTGTTTGAAACAGTAGATAAGGATAATAGGCAATGGAAAGTAGAGGATCAGATACCATTTATTACATGGCTGTTGCAGTAAAGCAAAAAAGGAGTAAACAAAACATAACATTGGTCTTTGGTTTTATTGGAAACAATTTAAATCATACATACTTAGATGGCACAACGCAAATGAAAGCAATGTATTATGCTGAATGTAAGCATTATTAAGTATTTGCAGTGTGAATAGGTAAGTACCACTGGCATGTTCCCAGGTAAGCTGCTGAAATGGTTTAATGGAGTAACAATAAAACAAAAAAGTAAACCTGGAACTTTCAAGTTTATTCTCTACCATGCATTGATATATATAATTTTGTTTTGTAAAAAAAACAAACATGTTACCCAATATTACCAGCATTAATTAAAATATGCAGCCATACTGCAGATGCAACAATTATATGGAAAATGTAAAAACACAGTTATTTTGTTGTATGTGCAGAAAGCAATGGCAATGTGACAAATACGTGCAACAAGTTCAGACAGATCAGTTTAAAATGATCCCTGACTGGTCAAGAAAGTTTACTGCATTTATTTGATTATCATCATTGCTTTAGCAGCATTTAAATGTTCTGGGAATGTTCACAATGTATATAGGTTTATATTCAATCAACTTTCCTGCTAGGTCATTAGCAAATCATCTGATACTAATGGTAGGAAAATTGTTACCTTTCCCTTGGAAATATTTTGGTCTTTTAGGAAAACACAACAGTAGGAATGCAAAAAACAAACAAACAAAAAAAAAACAAAAAAATATTTTGCTGCAAACTTAATAGGATGTTTTTAAAATAGCATACACTATCTGTGATTGATAGTTTCACATGGCTTGAAACTGAAGCATATGCAAAATTATTTTTTATACTCCTATTATTAGCAAAATGTTTGTTCCTTGAAAAGTAGAAAAAAAAATTGTGCAGATTATGGTAATGTTTCTGTTTTGTAATTGGTAGGCACAGCATATATATACCTGAGTTATTGTATTACTATCAGAGGCAGAGAGCCGGGTCCTACACATACAACTGCCAAACTTGCATTGGTCAGGCATGGGTTACTTCAAGCTTCCAGATGTTTAGGAAAAAAATGTCCCAGCATTCACTCAGAAATGTATGTGTAATGTAATCTAACTTCATAATAAATGTTATTTACTTTGCTGTCTGATAATTTTGCTTTCTGATGCATAAAATAGTGTTACTTACACATAATTAAAAGGCAGCAATAATCTCTAAATTGCAAACAAGCTTTAGGCTGGGTAAACTACTTTGTATTAAATATAGGAATTTGGACATTACTTTTATTATTTAATTGTAAAATGCATAATAATATTACTGAATATTCCAGTATCTTGTGCATATATAGATATTTATAAATCTTATTTATCACAAAACAAAATATAAAGTGAAAAAATACAAAACAGCCTGAGTTAGTAGCAGCAATATAAGGTCTTGGAATGCAGCACACAAACTTTACACCCATCATTATTTCTTCCATGTGATTAAATGCGATTCCACTTTTTTGTGGCAGTAAACTTCCATGTTTCAACGCAATGGGCTAGTGCAATTTGTTCAGGAAAATCATTCTCCAGTTCTGGGAAGGAAACCCTTTTGTCATCAAGAAGAGGAACCAGCACATCCCTTAAGCTGAAATGAAAATAATTTTCATCAATATTAGTTAGAGATGAAAGAGATGGGGAATATTCATAGGTGTAATATTTTTTTTTCTTTTCAATGGTGCATTTACACCACCTTTATAAGCTCTCAATTCATTTTATAAGATAGTTTTATGATTTATGATTTCCACCTTTTTTTTTTGTAAAATGTTCACATCCCTACGAAAAGAAAGACTAGATTTATGATTACACAAGAGAAAAATATGTATGCAAAAAGTAAAGGTAAAAATACAAAACCTGCGGGGACAGCAGGATAAAGCCACATGCATTCATCTGTATACAATTGACAAGTGTTATTTACATTATGTACAGAGTACTCCTTACCCAAAAGACAAAAAAAATGAGGTGTAATACAGAGGGCATTTTTTACATAAAAAAATTATAACAATCGTAATTATTTCACTTGTATAAGGGCGCAGAGGTGCAATTATAGCTATAGTAGACCATGCGACTGCTTATTGCCTAGAAACAGTTAACATTTAAAAATATATAGACACAATCGGACCACCCAAAGAAATATATGTTGGCTAGTAATAGAAATAATGATTGCTCTCACTGTCCAATGTACATGATTTAGGGAACAAAGCACCTGCCCTGGTTGAAATCCAGGTATTACTTGACTTTTAAAAATGTACACATCTTAGAATGGTCTAAGATTCACTTACATCCAAGAAGGTGGGAAATTATCCACACTTTGTGTTCTTCTTAATTTCAACATAATCATCTCATGCAGCTCCAGAAGGAAACAGTTGATGCCATTCTGCTCCAGGAACATATTGAGAGCGTGCTGCCTCTCCCTATCCAGTTTCTGCTTGTAGGCTTTGTCCACATTAGCAAATGGATCCTGAAATATTATCATGATAAACTTGGTTAGATACATTCCCTAATTGTTTTGCAGTTACTCTATTATGTGGCAGTAGATGACTCATCAGTAAAATATTTATTTGTACAAAACATGTTTTATTTCTGCAAAAATGCATGTTTATGGGTTATTTACATGTCACCAACATAACCAATGTTACCCAGAGTGAACAAATTTGTTTCTTTTTTTCTGTAACTAAAAAGGTCTACCTAATTTTGGTTTGTTTCTCTATCAAAGGCACCAAACATATGCTGCAACAGCAACATTCTGAGCTGCACCTAATTATGCTGTAGTTGTTCTATTGTCATGATAATCCATGATAATTTCTTTTCCCAATACCATTGGTATTTTATTTGTGCAAATTTCCATTAAAGCATATGCATGGCCATGTTTATTTTAGAAAATAGGAAAATGATAAAACATTTTACTTGTTTTTCCTATTTTATTTTGTGTGTGGTTATTTTTACCTGGTAATCTTGCACACCCCACATGTCCCAGGGTGATAGCCCTAACTTTCATGTTCACTGCTCCTCTCTTCTTGAATGTATGAGGAGTGGCAATTTGTTGTTTACAGAAGCTAGCTTGCAAAGAAAATACTTTTATTTGTGCTTCCAGATCAGCTCACAGGAAGTTACAAAGGCATGGGATTTCTTGCATGATAGAAAGTCTTCTGTACAAAAAATGTACATTACCAGAAAAGTAATGCAGCTGCTATATCTAAGGACTATAAACTATAATCCATTACATTTATGTTATTGGGTGTAGATATCCTTAAATAAATATTGCCAAAACATCAAATTCCAGATAATTCTTCTCTCATCAATGAACAATTCTAAGGTGCTTACATCTATGGTAGGTGTTTGTTGCAAGTAAGCAATTCTTACCCTCTTTAAATGTAGAAGATGTTTTGACTTCAGTGCAGTGAGAAGCTGCCAAAGAGCAATTGTGCTTTTTAAATGACAGTGTTTCAACACCTTTAAAAAACACAAATGGAATGGTTATTACATCACAAATTCATTGTATATATTCAAAAATTTTAATGTGGCACATCCCCCCTTATACTTCTTTTAAGCCCCCCCCCCCCCCCCATGATTTATGTATGTTTTGTCTTTATACAGGAGCTTTGTAAATTAACACTATGTTTTGGTTTACATACATTGTACCACTGGTTTTTCAAACTGTTACTCTAAATATGTTATAAGTGCACTGTTCCCGTCTCTCTGTCCCCAAACTGTTTTTGAATAAAAATTTATTGACTTAAGTGCAGCACATAATTACAGCTGGATTCAATTCCTAAAGTTCTGGGTTCAATCAGACTCCTGTAAATGTACCTCTGTTATTAAAAAAAAACTTTTATCTTTAGTTTTGAAAATATTGGATAAGAGATGATGTGACTTCACAGATTCTACCTCAAGAATATGTGCGTTGCTCTGTTCCCTCATCTGTAAGACATCTTCAACATATTCCGTTAAGGAAAGTTCTGGATTTCCTCCTGATGTTGCCAGAAATCCAAGTGAAATGTCTACAATGTTCAAGGCTTCGCAGACATCATTGAATGCATTTAGGTCTTTGCTTATGACATCTATTGCTGAGTTTGATAAAGAGTCCTAAAAAAACAAAGAGTAACATCATCTACTAAATCATATCAGTTTATGTTTAAATTAATTTTTACCAGTAAAGTAGAATTAGCCTCTATCAATGTGTGTACAGCAGTATACATGTAGTATTGCTACCTAATTCTACCTATTATTTTGGATTTGCCAACAGCTATTAGGAAAACTGGAAACAAATCCTGTGTGGTACTGGTCTTTTGCGTCTGTTCAGGAATGATGTACCATACAAGTTGACAGTAGACTAAGGTGGCTTCATAAAAACTCAATCAGAGCACCTGTGATGGGGCTTTAGGGACAATGACTGATGTAAATAATATTGTGTGCTTGGTAAGGCATTGCTGATTTTTTTTAATAGAAATAAATATATTTATTGCAAGTTGGCACACATTATAGTATATTGTCTCTCAACATATGTAAATATCCCCAAACTGTAAAAAGTATGTGCAAATTTTATATAGAGATATATTTTTTTTTTTTCTCCTATGGTCTTTTGAGGGACATTCAGTGATTGTATTACTATTGGTTTACGTTGTAGCATAAGGAGGATTTGCCAAAAAGATAAACAAAAAAACTAGCCACTCACCGAGCTACCCTGTTTCCCCGATGATAAGACACTGTCTTATTTTTTTTTGAAGGCCAAAATATGCTCTAGGGCTTATTTTCAGGGGGATGCCTTATTTACCCATGAAGAAGACTACAGTACACAGTTATTGTTCATGTGC
>NC_092859.1:41394133-41410311 GCF_032062135.1 Pyxicephalus adspersus
TTTTTCATTTTTACCTAAAAAGGGGGGGCTGTCTTATTTGATGGCCCTGCCTTATCATCGGGGAAACACGGTAGAATAGTTCCAACTACTCCCAGCATGTCATAGAATGTTGCAGTATAATATAATAAACAGTAAAATATACCTCAAGAAAAAAATTGATCAGTAAGTCCTTAACAGTAAAAAAATACAGGAAGATCATGTGCAGTAGTAGGAAAGCTTCCCTACAAGAAAGAGCATTATGACCAGACACTCTTCTTGCAAGAGGTGATGGCACCAAGAAAAAGCATCTTATGCATGACAAGGGGAACTTCCCTGAAGGGCTCAGAGTATGCTGAGGAATAGAAAGCACCAGATTCAGAATAAAACTGATTAACAGATGATCTGATAAAACCACAAGAAAAACTCCTGAAATGAAAGTCCTTACCAGAGTATTGGAAGCCTAAAGGTATTACTTGAATTGAATGGATAAGGCAGGTTTCTGTCCTTTGGCCCAAATTGGTCTATGCCTGATTGTGAAGAAAAATCTAGGAAGGCTTCCTAGTCTTATGCATAGTAGGAACTACTCCTACATAGTACAAGAGACACTCTAATCTTGCAAAATCAAAGTTTCAACAGCTATGCCAATAAAGTCAATGAGGAGAGTAAAATGACATGGATTAGAAGGTCTGGAAAGTTCAGTAGAATCTTTGGAGTGTCTGCAAAAAGTCTTATCAGGCAGGCATACCATGCTGTACTGAGAATCACTTGAATTTGTTCCATCTAATGCAGACAATAAAGGAGTTTTAGGGGGAAACTTTAAATCAGGCTGCACGAAGACCACAGAGCCACCAAGGCATCTACTGCTATTTGTTGTCCACATCCTGTGTTTGCCACTGTGTTTCTCACTTCTGACACAAGTCCTGGAACACCTTCAGGTGAAATGACAATGCCCATGGTTCAATTGCTGAAAACTGAGAAAATCTGGCTACCAACTGTCCATGCACAGAATATGCATTCCAGAAAAGTCCAGAAGGAGAAGTTCTATCCAGGATACACTCAACCTCTTTCACCTTTAGCCTTTTTGTTACTCCCCAATGACAAATGTAAGCACAGAGGGTGTTGTTTGAGTGGTTCTAAATTGGATGCACCAAAAGCAAAATGGAAGCCGGATGGATGCACCAAAAGAAAGGGGTCAAGCACTGAATGCACGTTCAACTTTCCATGAGTTTGAGTTTAAGTCTCATGTATCCACAGTGTGCCTAGAACACAACCCCATGCATGTATGCTGGCATGTATCATGAGAATCTTTCACAAGTTCATCAGGAACCTTCCAAATTTCAAAATCTCACTGATGAAAGTGTATCCTCTCCAGCCTTGGACAGCTGTCATAAATCAGGCCCTCTAGTGCCAAGACATGTTTGTAGCTTCTAGGATCAAAGCTGTGGTCAAGTGAGTAAAGTCATGCCTAAAAGTTAACACTTGTATAGAATGTCCACATATTTCTTACAAGCATTTGAAGAAGTGGGAACACTGCTTTATTTATGTTGAATAAGTGGGAAACAGAGTTTGGACTGGGAATGTTACAAACCACCTAGAAGAAAGTGTCAGTGCTCAATACAACAATGTTAACAACTTTTGCAGTAAAACCAGTAGAAAGTGTAACTATGTTAAAGGACTTTTAAATTCAAAACTGAAGAAGGCAAATTTTAATAGTAATCAGGTTGATAAGTAAAAACAATCAGTTTATAGAAGCAAATTGGTGGACACAATACCGGTTTATTGGCCAAATAGGCTTACATACTGCACTACAACTTATTTCAACTTATCTTTGAATTCGGCTGGTGGGAGGGTGAATCAAATGTGACCCTATGACATCCAAAGTAAAGAGAATAGATGCTGGACTATATTTACCAGTATTGGGAACCAGGTGTCTATATATAAAGAGGCAGGACTAAGTAGTAAGAATGTTTTAAAAAGTAGGTGGTGAGCAATTGCCTGACCACAATCTATGAAATATTGTACCTGAGGAAGTCTTTTCTTCACGTCTGTAAACAGGTTCTCATAGTTCCTGTCATGGGAAAGGGTGAGAGTTGGCAATCCCTGGAATGTAGAGGCATCTATTTATTTGTACAGAATGTAACGCAGATATTCATTGCAGATCACCGTACAGTCTATACTGTTTATTTACAGAAATCATAAGGAAACCATTCTGAACATTAGGCAAGTATAAGGGAATGCAGTTCTGTAATCATTTATCAATCAAAACATAAATAATGTGTTTTGAAATGTAAGCAGTTCAGATATTTAAATGTGCCCTTTGTAGCAGGGAATATGAAATAAAGAATTAGCAAAAGTAGCCTGTACTATTTATTATTTTTTAAATAATTTAATGGCATTCCGCTTTAAATGATAGTCTGCATACCCCTGAATGTGCAAATTTGGCAGATTTGGTTCAAAACGAGTTTCAATCAGGGATAACAAAAGCTTGGCAACTACATACAGAAAATATATAATACTTACAACCATGGTAATCCAAGGCTTCCCCTGGAAAAGGCGGGTGATGAGCTGATCTTGGATCCTTGGAAAGTCAAACTCTTGTAAAGTCTCTTTACCACTCTCTAGACTATACTGGCAGTTGGATAAGACAATAGGCACTAAATCCTTTTCTAGTTCATAACTGATCACATGAAGATCCATCACTTCAGAAGCTTTAATGAAGTACCTAAAGGAAGTGAAAGTTCAAACTACAACTGAAATAACTATTTCGTAGCACAAACTAGAAGGAATGGAAACATACAAAAACAAAACAAATAACTGTGTGCAGACAGCAGGCTGTTCATTATTTAAAGGAATTGACTACTGTGCTAGGAATGTAACAAAATATTACAATGATATGTGTTGCATTGTAAAAAATGTTGAAAAAAAAACAACTGAATGTTTTTTTTGTTTCTGGTCAATGGATATTCAAACAATGAATGGGTTTAATTAGCTACAGTATGTAAAACATATTCTGCAAAAATATTATTTTTCTTTTAAACTTTTCTGAAACAGGTAAGAAGGAAGACAGCTGGAGATCAAATACACCTTTCTCCCGGGCGCTTTGTTTCCAGATATTTGGATTAAATTAGTAAGGTGACTTGAAAAGCAAAATGTTTATATTTTATCCTTGGAAAATATGGTCTTTGAAATATTATGCCAATGAAATTTTGATAGTATTCTCAATTTTAGTGGCCTTTAAAGATATTTGGGTGTATGATTAAAAGAGAGATTAAAAATTCAGAATGATCTCAACAATGTATCAAACTGATCACTATGTGTGACAGATCCTATTAGTGACAGATTGTTATTGTCTATCACCATAATGGATTAGGTAAAAACTAGAAGTGGTCTGTGTTGGTAAAAAGTGCATATACTTTTAAATAATTTGCATTTTGGATCTCACTATTCAATATGCTTTACAGTTAAAACTTGAAATTACATGGACAACTGTCTTCTAAGTCAGAAAAAAGTGTTTCTAAGCCCCTGCAAGAATGGAGGAAGCAGTGAGTATAATCTTACTAATGCTTATTTAGTGTAGTAATTAATTGAAATGAATAATTTCTTTTGATATTTGTATGCAAAGTAAATAAACTATAGATCAAAACCAGTAAAAAAAACAAAACATACTTTTGTTCAATGTTGGTGTATTTTGCCACTGCGTAGATATAACTGTTGTGCAGTGCTATGAGGTAGCTGGTGAGGGCTGTAGCACCCAAGCCCAGTCCTTGCCGACGAGGAAAAAGAAACTCAAATTCACTTTCCATGGTAAGGATCTCATCACACATATCTTCTGGGAGCTTTATTTCACCTACAAAATTTACAGAAATATATATAATTAAAGTAAAATACTTTACTGACTTAACAGGAACAGAGTCAGTTAATTTCTTCCATTGTTTTTGCATCACTCTTCTCAGGGTTCTGTATGACTGTTGCTAATGCTGCTGTTTCACATCTCCTTTCTGGGTCCTGCTATTTTGTTCCCACTCTTTGTATTTTATTCCAATTTTCTAAGCCCATTTCATGTGGCATAACTTTACAATACCTCCACCTATCCATTGAGAAGAATAGTACACTCGCATGGGAATATTTTCTTGATTGCTCCTAAAGTACACCAGATTCTATTCTCAGATGTGTGCATCTAAATGATCCTACTCTATTTTCCTTTTTTTGGCTCACTTTTGTCTTATCCTTAGATTGTTTGTGCAAACCACATCAATACCATGTTACTCAGCAACCCTACTTGACTTGAGCATTCCCATATATCTGAACTATCCTAATATGGCTATCCTAAAAATACAAGAAAATATAACTGCAAACTATACAAAATAGAAATCTGTTATACTCAGGTGGCCATTGCCAGCAACAATTCAAGAGCTATCATTTAACATAACATCTAGAAACTTTACAATTCCTCTTACGAATAAGAATGCAGATGCTGTATTTCATAGACATGACTAAAGCAGAAAATAAAATGATAATTTTTGTGTGTTACTTACCGCTAGTTTTCAGGGAAAGCCGCAGATGATTCCAAGCACGCATGAATTCATGTATACGCTTCTCAAAAACATAACGGCTTCCTTCTGTAAAATGAACAAGATAGATTTAGCAATATAACAGGTATAAACATTGTAAACAAAAATTTATATCAACATCTACCATCTAAGATGCAATAACTCTCTAATGATACTGAAAATAAATTAATCCATGATAAATATAAGCTCTAAACAAATGTATACAAATCATACATATAAGGAACTCATAACAAAGGAAAAGGCAAGTGTGAAGTATTGGATAAAAACATTGGGCGTGATTTACTAAAGATCGCCAAGGCTGGAGAAGATACACTTTCATCAGTGAACCTGGTGATTCAGCAAACCTGGAATTTCCTAAAAGTAATTTGCTATTTCCAAGAAAACGTTTTCACAACTAGACCAGACACATTCCATGTTTGCTGGATCCCCCAGGTTTACTGATCAAAGTGTATCTTCTCCAGTCTTCGAGAGATTTAATAAATCAGACCCACTGTGTAAGTAAAATCGTGTATCTAAGCAAAATGTTTTCTACCCTGGTTTGATGGTGTGCATGCCTGCTCTTAGGAAACAATTCAAATTAAGGCAATAATTGAGAGTAAAGGTAACATACACTAATAGTAATATACATGACTAATTTAACAAGGACCCTGTACTTTAACCTCTAGATTTCAACAGTACCAGTGTGAAGTAGTTTGTAAAATTGCATCTTAAGCCAGAAGATCCTGATAATCTAGAAAAACCCATGGCGCATCTTTCAGGCGCATCTTTCAGATGTCTTATTTAGTTGGTTTACAACATATGCTTGGGATGATATGCACAAAATATTACAAAACTGCCCTACATCTCTATCCAGCAAAACAGAACAGAAAGAAGTTTCAGAGGGGAAATATATTGGCATATATAGGGCTTGGAGGCATAACCCTCAAATTTGGGGGAAAGAAAATCTATATCCAGCTCAGACGCTGTAAGCCTTTCAGGTTTAGGTTGGAATAAATTTGTGTATTGTTACCATGTAACAGCTAAGGTGGTAATAAATGCTTGTTAGGTACCAGATGTTATGCTACAGATGAAGTCTTCAATAGTTTTATAGCTGATGTCTTTGTAATTCTGGAATTTCTTCACCAAATCCTTCTGCAGTTTTAAAATATCTGGCAAGAACTTTACCATCTGAAGTTCTGTTTCCTGCAAAACACAAAGTAATGCATTTGTAGTCTTCTTTATTTAAAAATACTTCTAAATAGAAAACTTATTACACAGGGATGACATCAAAGCCTAAAATAGAACTCCAGTCACAAAATAACTTTTCTTATTAAAGCTACCTCCTTAGGTGGGTTCACCCACTGTCACTATGCATATGTAGGAACAGCCACATTTTAGTCTCGGCAAAAAAGATAGCAGAGCTGCACTTTCAGTAATGCAATAATTACATTTTTTTTTTGTGTTTGGGATTGTCTTTTAAATCATTGATCAAAAAACTCTACCAATAACTACTAATAGTACAGTATAATTGTAGGTTGTCAGTCTTACCATTTTGATTGTAAAAGCAACCCACAGCTATATTTAAATGTCTGTAATCCATCATGCAGCAGTGCCAGACTGCTTGGTGTGCAATAAACTGCTCTCTCTGTTCATTCCAACACTTTTAGTAAGTAAGTTGCAGCTTGAAGATTCTTAAGGTGTCTACTTATAAAGCAGTAAAAAAACATTTCCTGAAATATTCTCTGGTGTGCAATTAATTACTGCGATTAAAGCATATGGGCCTGGAAGATTCTCCACCAGGGAATGTTTTAGGGAATGCCAGATTCACTGCTTTATAAATAAAGGCCAAACAGTATTTTTGACTTAGGTAAGGAAAAAGATGGGGGGTTGAATGTTGATAAAAAATGAGCAATGGAACCTTGCAATTAGGATATTATTACTAAATAGGATTTATATAGTGCTAGCCTATTACACAACAATGTATTTTATTAGGGGTTTTAAATCACAGACAGATACAGACAATGACACAGGAGAAAGAGAGGAGATGGAGAAAGCAAAGTTTGAAAAAAATGCATGCTAAGCATGTTTGTACAATAAACTATAAAGAGTTTAATAGCACTTAAGTAAGCAGTTATTAATACGGACAGGCACATCATACTGGATGTTATAGTCCTTACAAAATTGGAAATTATTTAGTTACAATGATATCATAACAATAGCAAAAGTAAAGTCTTACTTTCTCCAGGAATTTCCAGAGTAAAGGCAGGGTGTCCTTTCCATCTTTCTGCTGCACAGCATGTAGTATATATTCAATACAGATCCTTTCTCTGCAACTCCATATCTTGGAACAATGCACATTACAGTCTCGTGGTAAGTCCATTTTCTCTCCACTTATCAGAGGGTCACCATACACTACCTTCACTACAGGATTGGAACTTATTCTCTCATCCTGGCGGATGTATTTGTTCACAGTCATTAGGTCCCTGTCTAAGCTCTAAAAGAAAAAACACTTTTTTATAGCAAGATGAGATGTCTTTTCACAGCAAGCTTTTCAGTGATTGGGATCAATAGTAAGGTTGAAACATTTGCAATACCTTCTGGAATAGGGTCAACAAGATGATGCTGAAAGCTAGAGGGGTGTTTTGGGAGTTATATGAATGGGAAGTAGGGAATAATCTTTAGAACTGCAACTCTGTGCACCCTCTCATCAAGATGATAGATTGTGCCCAGTTCCATGCACATGACAAAAGCAATCTTTCAGTGAGACTGCAGCACAGAGGATCAGGAGTGGAAAAGAAACACAACAAAAAAGCTTCAAAGTAAAGATCTTCTCATACCCTGCAAGCTGAGTTTAGGGGCTGAGACAGCCTCTCACTGAACGTTCTCACTTGCTAACACTGAAAAATGCTGGCCAATCTGAATGTCAAAAAGACACTGTGGTGAATACTGGTTTCTGTAATCCAGGTATCATTCCTTTCTAGTATAAAGTTTATTTCACACAGATAGGGTATGAGTAGGTGTTATCTGATGACATTTCTATGAAAGTATCTAGTGTAGTGGGTAAGAAGAGATTAAGATTAGTTTTCCTAGCGTTTCACAATCATTTTGAATATGCTGATGGCATTGGTCAGACCAGATGTCAGGTATCCCACATTATGTATATGTATATATAAGTTTTTATATTTGTGTGGGAACGAGATTTGTTTCAAAGTTAATTCTTTTATGCATTAAACTGCTATCAGTATGTTTAAGTGAAATGTTTCTGATATTTGGATATGTCTGATAAAAAAGGCCCTAACTGATATAAGCAAGAAGAGAGCACAAGAACAATACTTGTTAATTGTGCGAGTATAATTCAGTCAACTAGGCCAAATATTTTTAACTTGAAGCATGTCCAATATTTATGAAAATGTATTACCATATGTGTAGTGCTTCTCCTGCAGATAGGTGGAGTAATGGAATATACACTCACTGTCCACTTCAAAAGGTACACCTTTTTAATAGCTCTCAATGCAAATTTCTAATCAGTCAATTTACAGCGCAGCAACTCAATGCATTTAGGCATGTAGACAATGCTGGGATGACTTTATAAAAGTTCAAACGGAGCATTAGAATGGGTAAGGGACTTTAAATGTGGAAAGGTTGTTGGCACCAGGCAGCCTGGTTTGAGTATTTCAGAAACTGCTGACCTACCGGGATTCACATACAACCATCTCCGGGGTTTACAGAAAATGGTCTGAGGAAAGAAAAATATTCAGTGAGCGTCTGTTCTCTGGGTGAAAATGCCCTGTTAATGGCAGAGGGCAATTGATTCCAGCTGATAAAAAGGCAACTGTAGCTCAAATAACCACTCATTACAATTGAGGTATGTAGAAGAGCATCTCTAAATGCACACATCAAACTTTGAAGCTAATGGGCTACAGTAGCAGTAGACTAAGCCCAGTGCCAATCCTGTATGTTTACTTTAAAAACATTAACTGGTCAAATGAAATGGGAATTCTAACGGTAAGGCCAGCATTTGGCCAGACTAGTGGTGGTGATGCAATGATGTGGAATATAATATCACGAATTGGGGTCCCTCAATACCAACTGAGCATTCTGTAAATGCCACAGTCTAACTTATTGTTACTGGCCATGTTCAACGTTTTATGCAGTGCACCCATGTGTGTACAGCTCAAATCATCTTAGACTGGTTTCATGAACATGAAAATGTTCGCTGTGTTAAAATACCTCTGTAGTCACTGATCTCAATCCAGTAGAGAACCTATAGAATGTGGTATAGAATACATTGCCATCTGCAGCTGTTAAAGCCACCTTGACAATGAGGAACAAAATCTCTGAGGAATTTTTTTTCAGCTCTTGTTGAATCTAGGCCAAAGAGAATTACAGTAGTTCCAAATGCAAAAGGGGTCCAACACTCCCCGCACTAGCAAAATGCAGCTAATAAATGGACTGAGGAGTGTTATTTATGTCAACATGCAATGGTATGGTACTAGGCTGCAAGGAGCAGCTAGGATTCAAGGAGCTGTTAAAATAAAAACTAGCAGTAAAACATTGTTTTTGGATTAGGTAAGACAAAAACATTTACTGCACTTAACATGCAAGTACACATTCCTTACACTGAGCACGGGAGTAATGACCATTGATACAAAATGCTTCTCCCAATTGTTCCTTGCTTGTTTGGTTGACCAAACTTCGTCAAATCTGACCGGCCCTGTGAATTATAATCATATAGATAAAAGTTTAGAGTGGTGCTTTAAAACTGGTTCAGGACCACAGCAGTTTTTTCACATTCATAATCCTCATCCTTTTTCTTAATCCTCCCCCAAACACTATATAGAACAAAACGATGAAATCTGTTACTTTTCATTCCACGTGATTTTTAGTTTTTCAAAACTAGATTTCTAATAAAAGAAGTTTAGGCATATTTTTTAGTTAAGAAAAACACAATATATTACACAAAAAAGTGCAAAAGCTAAGTCAGTGGTAAATTTATAAACACATGTATAAAACAACCAACTCAATAATGTCCACAGGGCATTTTAAATACATTTACAGGTCAGCAGTTTAGAGTTAACCCTAAATAAGGGTGTTAGGAGGCGCTCTTTGGGCCTACAATCCCAGACAGTGCCCCACCACAGGAGGGTGTGCTTGGCCTATTCCCTCCGGCGGCTGCACTCCCAGTAGCACAGGGATTTCAGGATTAGTGCTCTGATGGTTGCAGCATTCTTGTTTCTCTTTAGCTTTTCCCTCTCGGCATCCCCTGCACTGAGGCTGCACAGCTGAGTGGAACTGGAGCTGTTTTGCAGCTGATAAGCAGAGTGGTTCCTGTGTAATTCCATGCTGTCATTGGCTGCTTGGGCTTTATTGCCTCTCTGCTTTCAGTCTTCTGTGCCTGGTATAGCTTTAGCCTGACTTATACATGCTGGAGAGATTCTTTTGTGTTTTTTTGTTGCTGACCCTTGCCTGTCACTGATATCCTGCTTTTACTCAGCCTGGACCGACCTCTGTCTGTGACCCCGACTCTGCTTGTGCCTATTCCTTTGTACCTTGTTTGGTGGACTGATCTTCTGTGTATGACATCGGCTTGTTTTCTGGATTTTCTGGTGAATTCTGTACAGTTTATCTGTGGACTCCTGGTCAGCTGCTGGTCCATCCCCAGACACCATCCTCTGTGCACTAAGTACTGGGGGAAACCACGTGCTGGGAGACACAACCAGTCTCATGAGGCTGAGCAGGGGCTGCTAAAAGATTGCGGTGACAGATTGGGGGACTGGTTTCTGGTGAGTACTGGTGCTGACCAGGGCCAGAGAATTATTCTTCTTTTTTCTATGTGCATGCCAATACTCAATATTTTTATAACATACATTGTTTACAACAAATTTGGTCCCAAATCATTCCCAGATTTTTTTTTTTAATGAAGAATGAACACCATGACAAGTACTGATGGGAATACTCTACAACAGAGAAAAAAATAAACAATAAAAACTTAGTTTCTTACCCTTCTCCACTTTATCTAGAAGAAAAAGGTTTGGCTGGAGTTAAGTTTTAAACATCCAAATATCACCTTGTTTGACTGAATTGTTGACAACAATTTGACCATATACAGCCGCCTTTTTTTTTTTACTTTACTTACTATAAAGCTATTAGAAATGTGTACTTACACTTCCCAGACTGTTGTGGATTCAACATTTTGTGAAGTATAAGATGGACGACAGTTGTGGTGTCATCTGTGCTTTTCCCAAGGCTGTTTTTCAGATATTCCAGATCTCTCTCAATGTGATGTAAAAGGAAAATTGTAACATTTTGAACTGGTGGCTTCACAATCTGCATTAGGCTCTGTGATAATAGAACAGTGATTGGAAAAACTATACTTTTAAAGCAAAGGTCAGCAAAGAATACATTTTTCAGTTAATTATTTTGTTTGCATTTTGTTTGATAATGCTATAAATTATATAGGCGTCCAGTACAAACAATAGAAATACTTAAATAATCATGGTAAGCAGATATTCAGAGCAGAGACAAAAAAGAGAACCGTGGAACAGAGGTCTCTGAACATTCACATCTACCACAAAGTCCAAACATATTTGTCTTTTTAGTTCCGCTTTAAAACTTTTGAATAAGAAAGGGCTTTAATGCAAAAAGGGACAGGCGATGTACCCTTCTGCAATAAGCATTCTTACTGCCGAGCTACGCAAGATGGCCAAATATCAAAACAAGGAAAAGGAGGAGAATGAAGATGGTGGCACCCGTGATAGAACAAGGAAAGGTAAATCTAAACAAAAAATTGTGATCAAGCAGTTAGGATTCTGTCTGGACGCAATTTTCAATTTTTTAGGTTTAGTTCTGTATCTGGCAGAATGTTCACATTTGATACATTTCTGGGTGTTTTTGATGACTGGTCCCAAACTGACCTCACTTTCTTCACACCTGTTCTCCCCTTTTGCCCCAAAATCATTACTGTTTATGGTCATAAAGTAGGGTCAAAGGAGCTACATCATGTGGCTTTGGATTGTTTGATGCTTGCTTCCTAAGAGTTGCTAGCTGAAAACTTTGTGCAAGTCGGCAGCGCTTGTAGACAGAATTCACACATGCTGCACACAGCAGAGGTGAGTAAAAAATGCTCATATCACAAAAAGCTTTTAATTATTTTTTTCTTTACTTTAAAGTATACTAGAGACAGCTGAGGTGATCTGGTCATCTTAAAAAAGAGTGCTCACTGGACCTATTCCAGTCATATCCTAGAAGCTCTGGAATGGCCCCAAAGCATATAGAGATCATGTGAACAAGGCGACATGTATACAAGTTTTTCTTTTGCCTAGATTTGTTTACATTTTTATAAAGAAGAAAAAAATTAAAATGCTAAAAATGTTGTCACATGAGATTGAATAAACCCATTTGAAAGGTTTGTCCATATAACCAAGATTTTCTACATACATATATTTTCTAAACAGCATAGTAAACACCTAAGTGTCCTAACTGGTTGTTTTAGGCAAAATAAACAGTGCTTCTATCATGCACTTGCACAAGGCTCATCTTATTTATCCGCAGGCATTTTAAAGCTGGGTATAGATAGCATAAGTTATTATGGCAGACAAGCATAAAAGGAATAAATGTTTTGAAATGTCATCAGAATCAGCTTAGACAAACAAATCTTAGGTGTTTTTTTTTCATAATATGGACTAGAAAGCATGGGGGAGCATGCCATTGTGGTTGGTGCAGTTTATTTCAGGGAAAACAACATCCAGATTTTTTACCCTCTCTAGTTTCGGCTTCCACCTCCAGATGCATCATCCAGAGGTAACTTTACATGTATAAATAGCATTATGGCCATGTTTAGGAGAAAGTTATAGTATATTACCTGAATATCCTCTTCAGATCCCAGAAGCATTGCCAGATGTGTTATCAACCTTAGTAAAATAAAGGCAGGAGCTGGTATATCTCTGTCTGGAGCCAGAGCTGAACCCTGAGGATTCGGGTCTCCCAACACATGTCCTGTCTGTGTTCGGTCTACATCCTGCCTGTTAAAAAGACAACAGAATTCCATAATAAAATTATTGTAGTCAAGATCACGTTACTAAAAGGAGTAAAATCAAGGGCTATGAGAGCTTTCTATACCACAAAGAATCTTTCAAATAATGGAGCTTGGATTCCGAGTTTGGATACAAGTTGTATTCTCATGCCTGATACTATAAGACCAAGATCAATCAGGCTAGAAGCTCCAAAAATACAAATCAATCCAGCTACAGTGTTCACTTAAGCAACCTGTATTGTGTTTGAAATACTATGAGAATTTATTTCTGTCTTTTTATTATCTTTTGGCAATGCCATGTACTCTAGACCATGTAACAAAATGACCTGCCCTGTAAGCTGGTAAAGCTTTACTACACAGTTGTTAGCGAAACAATGTTGAGATTCTCTTTCTGTATTACTTAAAGGTGGGTAAGTGACCAAGCTGTAATAATTAATTAAAAAGTTAAAGTTTATTATGCTGATATTTTGCCTTTCATAAAAATTCTAAATAAAAATAAATGAAACTTTTCAATTTTTTCTGCATACCTTATTTTAGAACTTGTGACCTCATCGTTAGGTCTTAGCAATGCAGGAAGATCAAGGCTGATGTGAGAGACTGGCAGGGGGCTTTACTAAATACAGGAAGCTGTGGTAATGCCTATATGATGCTGAGCTAGTGGACCAGGGACAGTGAGGCAGGGGAGAAAAAGGCTAGATGATGTCTGGATGATGAGGCCGGGGTGTCAATTGAGGTGGGCTTTAACTGACCTTTCCAATGCACACTGTGTGGAGGTGTCTGCAGTGAAATCAGTTTAAGCAAAATATAATAATTTAATTGATCTGGCAAAGGTGCCTGGATCACGCACTGTCTAGATAGAATTACAAATTTTTTGTCAGGTAACACAGTTTCTACAAAATGCAATTAGCTCCTTGTCTGGAGTTCACATTTTATGAGATATTCACAATGATTATTATCTCTTTTAGGATATCTGTTTAAGAGTAAGAATGAAACTTAAAATCACAGCAAATTAAAAATATAGAGAAAGTAAAACAAGTAAAGTAAAACGTAGAACATACTGAATCCTTTGAAATCCACGAAAGGCTGCATGGTTTTGGCCTCCAACATTGGCACCACAATCTAGACATCGACTAGTCTGCATTGGCT
The DNA here is from genome assembly GCF_032062135.1 of Pyxicephalus adspersus. Taxonomy (NCBI): domain Eukaryota; kingdom Metazoa; phylum Chordata; class Amphibia; order Anura; family Pyxicephalidae; genus Pyxicephalus; species Pyxicephalus adspersus. The sequence continues at coordinate 41,407,841 of NC_092859.1, forward strand.
GCCCACACTGTTTAGAAATGACAGACAATTTTGAAGGAATCTTGTGCAAAAATAGTTACTTTTTACTTTTTAAGTTTATACTTTTTTTAAAAAGGGGAAAAAGATTATTTCTTATAGGGGCTGGCATTTTCTTACAGAAAAAAAAAATCACAAAACACTAGAGTACAGGTAGCCTTGTTTGCCAACCACCTGCACTTAGGACCAGCTCTTTCAAGGAGTACAAGAACTGTACAGAGTACATTCATATGATATCTCCATGGATTCCTGGTCTGCAGGCTGTCATTGAACTTTCCACTGACAGGTGTTGCACGCGTGCAGTGTTGCAGACTAGATATATCCTATACTCTTTTTGCTTAACAACGGATTCGCTAAACGACCAGGTCGCAGGAGTTGAACCTGGTCCTTATTGGAGGAGTATCTGTATGTAATTTACAATACACACGTTTCCTTTACACATTCCCTTACTTAAGAGGCACAGTGTAAATAAAATAGTTACAACAATATTAATCACATATAGAGCAGTGAAGGGCTTGCAAGGTTTAGCTGGGGGAAGGAAATAAAAGTTGAGCTGTAAATGATCCCATTGTGTGTAATTTATATTCTCTGTTTAATTTTCATGTTGTTATAAATGCTGTACTAATTTCCCTTAAAAAAATAAAAATAAAAATATATAAAAATAGTTGATCTGTGATTTTAAGGCAAAATCATATCTATACTGGAATATTTTTAGGGCCTTTTTTGATTAGCTATTGTTTTTTATCAGGCAGGTTTCACATTCCTATACTAGTCAGAGTGCCAAACTTGCTTAGTGGAGGACACAAGGTCAACTTGAGGTAAAATGCACCTGTTGAATTCAAGACTTAGGGCCCGTCAACACAGGCCTTATGTCTAGTACCCCAAGTAATTTTCTGATCTGGTCTCTAAGTCTACCGACTACAGGTAAATTTCAAATCAAGTCCCCAAAACAATATCCTAACTCTGTTGTCCATGCACATTGCCTACAACTAAGCACTAGCCACTAGTCTAACGACCACACTAATGTCTGAATTGGTTAAAATAAATTACTGAAACAAATCAAAGTTGAAGTGACATTTTTTGTTTTGTTTTTATAGCTGATGTTGTTGAATTTGGCTTTTATTGTTACATATTTTGAAAAATGTGAATAAATTATAAATGAAAAAAGTCACTACTGTGAACTTAAGGGGGATATGCTCTCACCTGTCCATATTGAAAAGGCATATTGCATACTAACAGATGTTAAGAAGTGTTCCCAGCATGCCCACTTGTATCCATACTCAATCTTATTGCAAACAATTAACCAGACATGCTAACAATTCCCATAAAAATAAAGTCTAGCTTACCTCTCCGACAGCACAGTAATGGCCATTTGGACACACTGTAAGAAAGGAAAGTAATATGTTTAAACACTTAAAATAGATAACAAAGAAGGTGGCAGGTTCTTTTAAAGGTGACATCAGGGATCTCCCAGATACTTAATGTTAATTCTGCAATCTGTTGTGCTTGATCAGTTTAAACCCGGACAAGGACAGCCATGGATTGGCCCAAAACCATGAAGTGTTTAGATCTAAGTGCTTCCAGGTTCATACGTGAGAAACAAACTTTTATTTGGTGATCTCTCACGCACTCCACCCTGACACCTCCCAATGAAAGTAAAATGTCAGGAGAGCGCAGGGCCACGTTCTGCAGTGAAAATTTTGCATGTAAAATTGATCAAGAGACTCTAACTCCTATGGCAGCTTAGAGTTGATTTAAATGCATGTGCTGACAGAGATGTAATGTATATGAAGCTGGCAGCAGTTAAAGGAAAAAAATACCAAATACATAATTTAGCCCTTCCCACACACAGCTGGCAATTTCTGCAAATTTTTTAAATGTGCAAAAACTTGTACACAACACAGTTCCATGTAAAGAATATCTCCTAGTACCTCCCAATGGGCCACATCTGCCTAGTATACTTTACTGTCAAGCCATCAAAGCATCACCTGATATTTGTATGATCTAGATCAATTTCTTTCTAAAATATTATATACATTATGCAGTATTTAAAATAATCAATGAAAATAGTATACTTACAATACCAGTGCAATTTCTCTGTCATTGCAGTTTTAGCCCTAATGAACATGTCCTCTGGCATGGTAGGTAAAAAAGAGTTCTTAAAGGATAAAAAAAATACACTTATGTCTTAAATATGTATTTATATATCTTAAATATGTATTTATTACTTAAACTTTCCCGTTAACTTAAACCTTCAACTTATTCACAATAAAAGGCTAATTCTTTAGATTTAGATACAGTGCCCCTGATTCATCAAGCAGAATCGGATTATCGCTCGCGCATTCGTATTCGCGATCCGAAATCGTACGCCGTCGCGCTATTCAGCAACTGAAAAAGCTCGCGGCCGGAGCCGCGCATCTCCGGCAGCTTTACACTGGCGAGCCTGCAAGTCACTG
>NC_092859.1:41413007-41444896 GCF_032062135.1 Pyxicephalus adspersus
TATTGCTCATTATTATGAAGGCAGGAATCCGGCTGGCAGTGAGGCGAGTGTACGCGCACACTCGAGTCCGGACCGCGGTAAACCGCGATCGCTGGCCGCACGTACTTTCGCGCTTCCAGCGAGCGCGGATTTTATTGATGAATCAGGGGCAGTGAGTGATATGAGTGTTTACAGCAGGCCACATCTGCTAATCAGCAATCTGGTAAAGTTGCTCTAGACAATAAGATATCACACTGACTGGGATAAAAAATAAATAGATAAAAAAAATAACATATCTTACCTGCATTCTAGTGGAAGAGAATGACAGATTTTTCAAGGGTGTCAAAAGGTTGTTATTTTGAGATAAAAGAATGGAGGCCAAGTGTACAGCTAATCCAAAGATGGTGACATGTGGCGCTCCCATGCCCGGGACAGCATGGATACTCGGTCTGTTGTTGTTCAGCAGGGTCTCCAAAAACTGGTTCAGAGATCTGTCCTTGAAAACATTGGCATCTTTTAAATAATTCATCACAGCATCCTCTTCCTGCATTGGACATATTAAAGAAAGTATTGTTTAGTAAAAGTTCACTGATATTAGAAAGTGAAAGTTTATTGTAAATTATGCAGAAACAGTTTACTGTATATTGCAGTTGTTGGGACAGATTTAAACTGGGGGAAAGCTTATACAAGGGGGTGCTGAGAAGTTCCTGGCTTTGCCCTCTTCCAGATGAAAAAGAAAAATGAGTGTGGAGGCATATGACAACCTAATATCTTAGTATGTAACTGTGCAAATATCAGGTCTTTGCGATTCTTAAAACTGTTTTTTATTTTAGTGAGAAGCTGTGATGGCAGAGGGACAAGCAAGTTTCACGTCGTTCGAGTTACGGGCCATCATGGAGTTTTTGTTTTTATCCAGGGAAAGTCAGCAAAGGACATTCACACTGCGATATCACATACACTGGGGGAGAAGTGTCCTTTCTACAGCACTGTCAAAACTGGATATCTTGTTTCAAGTCTGGGCATTTCACCGTTAAAGATGAGCCCCGCAATGGGCGCCCCCCAACCTCAACTGACCCGGCAACCTGCAATGCTATCCATTAGCTGACTATTGAGGACTGGCAAATATCTGCAAAAAAGATAGCCTAGATGCTTGACATCTCACGGGAGCGTGTTGGGTTTGTTATCACCACTATCCTAGACATGCGCAAGCTTTCAGCAAAGTGGGTGATGAAATGTTTGAACAGTGATCAGAAGAAGAAACGTGTTGAAGCATTCAAAGCCATTTTGGCCCATTTTGAAGCTTCACAGGACTTTTTGGCTAGGTTAGTGACTGAAGATGAAATCTGTTTCGCATCTATGATCCTGAAGCCAAGGAACAGTCAAGAGAATGGCGCCACAGTGGGTCCCCGGGTTCGAAGAAATTCCCAACCCAGAAATCGTCCAAAAAAGTAATGCCGTCTGTTTTCTGGGACAAAGACGGTATTCTGTTGGTGGACTACCTACCTCAGGGCTCTAGTATCACTGGACAGTATTATGCTAACTTCCTGGACCAGGTGAAGGAGGCAATTAAGACGAAACGCTGTGAAAAGTTGACCAAAAGGATCCTTTTTTTGCAGGACAATGCTCCTGCGCACGCTTCCAACGTTGTGGCTGTCAAATTGAACACCTTGGGTTTCCAATTGGTCCACCATCTCCCCTACTCACCTGACCTAGACCTTTGGACTATTATCTGTTCCCAAATTTGAAGAAACACCAGAAGGTGCAATATTATGAGGACATTTCCGTCGTCAAAGATGCTGCTGAGAGCTGGTTTGCGTCCCAACCAAATGACTTTTATTTGAACAGTCTAGAAAAGTTGCAACTATGCTGTACCAAGTGCATCAGTCTCAGGGGGGAATATGTTGAATAAATGTGTTATTTCAAAACTCTGGCTCTCTTCTTTCTGGGCAAAGCCAGGAACTTCTCAGCACCCCCTCATACTTCCCCTTAGTTACTTTCCCTGAAGCTCCATTTGTGTTTTCTTTTCTGCTTCTGGGTATGGGAAAAAAATTGTACTCCTTACTGTTTCCCCTATGTGACAATGCTTGAAACTGGTAATTATGCTATTTAGCTCAAGGTAAGCTCCAAATTGCTTCTATTTTTCCACTTTTGGATGAATGGGAACAGAAGGAAATAATAGGAAAGGTCAATTCACCATTGCCATCCTTCAGGCAATGTTTGTACTACACCAATCTTTAGGGGTGTTACCCATGATTTCCTAACAGCTCAAAGTGTCAAAGGTTTGTGCACATTGTATGAGGAGTGATTTTAAAAAAGAATGCAAGAATTCAAAAGTGTTATAAGCTTTAGCATTACATGGTTTGGTCCTAGTTGTGTTCTTAAATGTTTGCTATCTGGTGATTCATCATTCCAATACCCCACAAAATGGTTCTGCTTCTGCCGGTGAATCATAATTTTTTGAGATGACATAAGACATAGTGACATTGAATTGCCTTCTGAAAGGTGTGACCATCAACCAGTAGTGTAACTATCTACCAAATTTGAGGTGCAAAATTCACCAATCAATTGAATCTAAAGTCACTGCGGTGTATTGTATTTGCCATACCCTCCCTATTACCCAGATTTTGCACCAGGATATTATACCCACTTCAAAAAAAAGCCCTAAAAATGCTATCAAAAGTGGGTATGTAGCACCCCCAAAGATTTTTTTAGTCAAGCAATATGGATGTTGATGCAAAGGTAGGAAGGACAACAGGCTATGTTGTAACCTAGGTAACCTATGCTCTGAGCATCAAAGGGCATAGGGTAAGGTAAATCTAAATCATGTCTCTATGACTCTCATATGTTAAGGACACATCTATTTTAGGAAAGCTATACATTTCTGTATGAAAAAACTGTCAAAAGTTTGGATTCTCTTGTTTTCTTGCCACATTGATGTACGCTTGAACATTCTGTTTTTTTTACAAACTTTAATGGATGCTTTTTAGTGTATTTACAGTTATACATGTTGCAAATAAAACTCTAAATCAATCAATGAAGCAACAGACATGTGTTATTTGAACAATAATTTATCTACTTACAGGTACTGTTGCTTGATGACCATTGTTACGGATCCTATAGTACAATGTTATTTCACGGAATACAGCGAGCAGGAGGTGGACAGACAGTTCTTGATCCTGGCATTTACATTCCTTAAAAAATAAGCATGAGATGTATATTGTACTGACCTAATGAGTTCACAAATAAAGCATTTATTATTCCATAAAAAAAGGTGGTTCATGAACATAAGCCTCACAAAAGAGAGAGTAGGATCCAACTCTTGGAATCTGGAATGTCTCCAGCAGTACTGTAGAGAAGGACAGGGACTAACCAAGGAGTGAAAAGTGGAATTTACTTAATCTGGAATATTGCTTAGCAAGAGGGTTAGTTGTACTTTTAGGGAACCCTTCTAATACTATCATAGTTCTCCCCAGAGGGTTTTAGCCGGTTGCTCCGCCCGGCTGCTGTGAATACCCCGCCCAGCTCTCCTCGGCAGCTCTCATCCTCTGCACCGATCTCAGTGAGGCTGCTCTGTGCTCTGTGTCATCCGTTCAGAGGATTGCTGCTGCCGATGAGAGGTGAGCACACACAGTTCAGCCTTCATGTGAAGGGGACAAAGGCAGCCCCGCCCCAATCTCATAGCACAAGCTCGAATTTTCATTAAAAAAAAAGCTGCTGGTGAAATGTATCCACTGCTAGAGCTGTATGTGAAGTCTGCATGTCTTTCTGCATCCTCACAGCTCTCTGTGTACAAACCTCCATATCTCCTAAACTTTATGTCACAATGACTTGTAATTTTCAGGGTGTACAGGGGACCCTCAAAAAAATTATTTAAAGCCCCCAGCTTTAAATAATTTCAAGATACGGGGGGTCACAAATGTAAAAAAAATGTTGCTGTTTCAGAGGAAAGTGCAACTAGGAGTCCTAAATTGAAAATGCAAATTGGGGACCCCAGAGCCATTAACATAGCAAGGAGCATTGGGGTTGGGCCCCTAAATATATATCTATCTGTCACAAATCTATACCTATGAAACTACTGTCTGCTTCTCTTCTTTGTACACCAATGTCTCTGAGGGTGGGGGGTACAAAACTGAAAATATAGGTGCAAGTGGCAGGCACATTCTCCCCTTACAATCTCTGCCCATCAAAATGTGCCTCCCTGCCCTGTTACACATTCCTGTCCACTTGACTAACATTCTGAACTTCAATTGGGGAATGGGGAGGTGTAAGAAACCAAAAATATAGGTACAAGTGGGGAACATCTGTGACTAACATCCTCTAAAACTTCATCACTATGGCATCATTAGAACTCTGCCCACTAAAATTTATTGAGGTTGAGGTACTGGAAGGTTACAGTCATGTGTAACAAGGAAGTGCATTTTGATGAACACATTTTTTTTAATGTTGTAAAGATGCCATGGTGATGAAATGTGATAGCCACATGTGTCTCCCACTTCCACCTATATTTTTGTTTCCCTGCACCTCTTAATTCTGGAGAAATTGGGGTTGAGGTAAGATGCAGACAGATATGTGTAACAGAGCAGGCAGCACATTTTGCTAGGTAGAGATTTATGTTCTCATAATGCCATAGTAATTACATTTTAGAAAGGTTTAGCCACAAGTGTCCCCCACTTGCACCTACAGTTTCAGTTTCCTATGCCTCCATGTGTACCTTAAAAATTTCACGTTAATACAACCAACGGTTTAGGAGATCTGAAGGTTTGAACACAGCGAGTTGTTAGGCTGCAGAATATGACAAGCAGCTTTTACACTCACATTGCTATCACACTGCGCTGCCGATGACATTACACACTGCGGATAAACGTCACAGACAGTGTTTTTATATAGAATATGGGCAGTGATAAGAGGGGATCACTGGCTGTCTTGTCCCCATCTTATATCACATGCATGATGCTATTAAAGCAGCTCCACATTTTTAACATTATATTAAAGAGTGACTTTCTCTGTTATGTAATGGAAAAATGTGCATTTTTTTTTGGTTTTTACACTTTTGTGGAGAGGACCTCTCCCCTTCAATCTTCACTTCCATTTCGGTAAAGACCGAAGGGGAAATCGGCAGCCTCCTGGGATATTTGTGTCACATATCCAAAGAGGCTCTGCACTGCTCCTTGTATGCATGCACCTTCAGAGGCTTTCCTATAATGTAAAAAAAATGTTCAATCTCATGCATGCGCAGTGCAAGGCAGCACTGGATGTACAAGTGAGCATCAGAGAAAAGGTGGAAGCTGAGCCAGCATGGGCCTGCTGGGCTAATTTTGTAAAAGAATCAAGTAAAAAAAAATGTTTTCACAAAAGTTCACTTTAACTAAATATAGACACAGGAGCACATCTGAAGTTAGGGTGAATTCACACCGGCAGTAAGGTTACATTTGTCCATTCCTCATGCCAGGAACCACTGCTGCTTAAAAAACTTCTTGCTCTGAAAAAGCCCAGCATTTACCACCTGTTATCAATCCTAGGTGCCCAGCACTTACAACCCATTACCAATCCTAGGTGCCTAGCACTTACCGCCTGTTACCAATCCTAGGTGCCTAGTAGTTGCCAGAAGTCACTCAGAAGGGGTAAATGTTTTTTTGCTGCTAATATGAGCTAAGTCTAACTTGTTACACCACCTTCATTATACTATTACACTACTACAAAGGATTACACTCTTAAAACTTACACTAGTAAGTTTGGTCACAATACACGGCATAGGACAGTTGTGGCAAAATACATAGAATAGAAAAATTTGATATACTAACGGGGCCGGCATTACAAAGTTGTAACAAATAAGTGGGAGAAGGTAGAACACTGAAACAAAAAGAGGTTACTGGATACCCATGGCATAAACAACTGGGAGCACTAACTTTGCCGTGTTTTGCCACACCCCCTTTTTTACCACCCGGTAACAGCTTCCTACCACCCGCCTGAACAAAATTTCTGGGGAGAACACTGACTATAAATAGTATTCCACAGTCATATGTCAGCACATAGTTGCAAATGGCTTTAAAAAAATCTGTTCCAGGTTTGCTGTATCACTCAGGTTCACTGATGACAGTGTATCTTCTCCAGCATTGGAGAGCTTTAATAAATCAGGCTCTATGAATCCATAATGTGAATGGATGCATTGTGCCTGATTTGTTAAAGCTCTCCAACACTGGAGAAGATAGACAGCCATGGAGGAACCTGAGTGATCCAACAAACTTGAACTGGATTTCTTAAAAATAATTTCTATTGGCAATTTTTTTAAATCCTGGGCCAGATTGATTCTAGGTTTGCCGAAGCACTTCTCTGGTCTTGGATTGCTTTATTAAATCAGGCCCACTGCATCTTGGAAAGTGCAATGTTTGGATCTTTACTAGGTCTTGATAAAATTAAACAAGAACCCCACACATATTTAATAAAAAAGATAAAGAAACTAAATACCACAAACAGCTATAAAGCATCCTTCAAATATGTTATATAAAGTATTTATGTATCTTCAATGTTGACCTCACATTACAAAGATGGAATGCTGTTTTGAACTTAATTATTGATTTTCTACACATTCCCCATAGCAGTGTCGTTTTCCCCAATACATTTTTTTCTGAAAGTAATTTGCCAATCTGCATTGCATTTCTGTGGAAAATTTAAGAAGAGTAGAATGTAGCAAATCCATTCATCTGTAATGTTTACAACACAACTGTTTATGTACACATTTTGTAAAATGCTAGTTGTAGATTTTTATCTGCAACTTTTTAGTTCACCAGAAAACCACTTTAAATGCCACTTTAAATGTGTAGAACACTGTAAACTACAATAAAGATCAAAAATTAACTGGTCTAGTGCTGTCCTGGATTTCTCCTTCATCCCAGCATGGAGGAAATGCCGGTCGCCACTACTTCGGCCTTCTTCTTTCTAAGTCACCCAATCTGGCGCTGCGCAAGTGCGAGATCGGGTGACATAGCCCACTGTAAAGGGGAAAAAAAAGAGAGGCGATCTCACTGCGCTTGTGTGAGGTCGGCATTTCTTTCCAAGAAAAAAAAAAAACTGCCTCTCAGGATGCATGACGTAGGTATCAGGGGAGGCTCTGCACTCCCATTCAGTCTTGAGCACCGCTGCGATCAAGACAGAAAGCGGAGGTGCTTCATCGGTCAAAAAAAAAAGATTTTTACTTTATATAAAAGGGTTGTCTACCCTTTAATGTAAAGTAAAAACAATGAGCTTAGGTTCGCTTTAAAAGAGCTTTTGGTCAGTTTGTTTGCATATGAAATGGATAGATATGCTGAACCCACAGAGAGTTAGAAAGATTTGTGATTCTTTACATACGTTTTTAAGCAAAAACAGCTAATGCTCCACAGTAAGAACAAATGGTTGAAAGATGTAATAGGATAATAATAATATATTAGTAAAATTATAGTTCAACTGCAAGGACTGTAATTTATACAATATACCTAACCTAAATCTGGAAAACACTGGTGCACAGAACAGGTCCACCTAAACTCTGAGTAAACTAAATAACTGATACATATATGTATTCTGTTTTGCCTTGTCATTCTGTATATCCAGTTATATGATTTAGGTACCCGTGTCAGAAAGAATGCTGGATCCGAAATCTTACCTATCATAACACACTGCTCAGCCTGAACACATTATAAAGAAACAATAGTAACATGACGAAGTCAACCTTTTCAAACTCTGTTTTTTCTATCTCCTCTCCTCCTCCTATGTCACTGTCTGTATCTGTCTGTCATTTGCAACTCCTATTTATTGTATAGGGCTGCATAATGTTAGTGCTATATATATACTGTATAATATTAAATATTATTAATCACCAATAAACTGGTAGCACACCAATGGTGAAAGGGTCACTTAGATGAAACATGTGAAATATGTAAAGGATAGAAAAAAAAAATTAGATACCTCTATGGCAGTAGCAATCCTTTCCTCTTTGCCTTCCAGCATTGCTCTGCTTATGCCCTCTCTTAGTACTTTGTAACTTTCACCACACACCAAGAAGTGGTCAATGTGATTTGTCTCAGTTTCCTGCAGTAAAAACAAGGCATTGTCAGGTTCATGAATGTCAAGATTATTTAATACAAAGTAACTAGATGTGTGCCTTAGCCTGGGTCTACATAAACAATATAAAAAACCCATGTAAACATTCCTAGCACGTTTATTTGTGTTTTATGCACTTTGGAAAACGTCTATGCTGCATTTTTTAATGTTTTTACCACATTGAAATTAATGAATGTGTTTTTCTGCATTTACCCTGCTTTTTAATATTCTAATCGTTGCAAGTTGCGTTATCTATATTGCTAAAAAACATGTCTCAAGGAAATGCCCTGGTGTAGATTAGCCTATTGGAATGCATGGGAATTTTAAACATGGGCTTTTACAGCCCAAGGTTAAACGCTCTTGGGGAAAACCCCTCTGTAGACTAAGCCTAAATGTGGTTTCACCAAATACTGCTTTTTCTTAATGTGACCATAGCTCAAAACTAATAGCAGCCAGTATAGGAGGTATGCTTGTGGTTTAAAAGGCCAGCAAAATTGAACAGTAAATTAAGTTAACACAATTTTTCAGCCAGTTACCAAGATAAACAATGTGCATGTTCTGCTGGAGGTTGTAACACCTTTAGTCTATCTTCAGTGATACTTTTTATTTATATTTGATTCTGCTATGAATGTCCAAAAGAAACACTGACAGTCAACTCAAGACAAATTTGATAGCCGTCCCAGTGTCTTATAAATAACCCTTGACCTAACGCATGGATATTGAATAACTTGTACAGATGAATAAATAAGCACTTGAAACAATTGCTTATAAATGTACCACCCATGGAAATCACCTGTCAATGTCAATGGGATACTAGGACCATTTACCCTAATGTTTTTGTATCAATGTTCTCCCCAGCTCCTTTTAGCTGGGCGCACTACCCAGAACTTTCAGTAGTCACCCAGCTGTTCAGGGTGGGCTTTGTGCAGAGTGAGATGTCAGTTTAAGTTAGCAGCCTGTCAGCTTTGCTGGGGAGCATTACTCTGCCAGAACTGACAAACTGCTGCACTTTGCTTTTACCATTTTTATGGAGTTATTACTGGGGGGTTACTGAGCTAAAGTTCCAATCATTAACTATCTGCTGCACACTAGACAGCTGCTGTATAAGGCCTGGTTCCCATTAGCAGTTTATGCAAGTGGTTTTAAGTGACTTTACTGTGTAGGTTTGCTTTTTTTTCCGGCGTTACATGAAATTTTAAGGATGGTTTACTGCCCCAGTAATCTCCTTAGACTTAAACTTGGAATGCTTGTGACTACTATGCACTACTTTTTACGAGGTTTCGATTTTAAAAAAAATGCACCATTTTGTTAGTCTTGTGCAGCCACTTGCAAATGCCTGAAAAAGACTAGCAGTTAGCAATCCAGTGTGCCTAGTGATTGCCAGTAGGAACTTGGAAGTGGTAAGTGCTACAGTTTTACTGCTAATGTGAACTAAACCTAACTGATTACCCTACAGGGATTACGCTATTACACGTGATTACACTCTTTACATAACATGAGACACTAGAAAGTGGGGTCACAATACATTAGACAGTTGGGACATAAACTAAGAGAGTAAGCGTTAGAAAGTTTAAACAAAGTCTAGTGGGACAGTAGAAAATTGGCACAAATGTAGGGGTTACTGCATACCTATAGCAAGTATGAGCACTTAATGTTTTGCTTATTTCCAAAATTATTAGGTTAAAGAATATCTGTATACTTTCCCTTAGTTTTTAGTAATCTAAACATTTGAAATAAGGTCCTTTGTGATTTTCTGCATTACTGGCAGAAGCATCATACTTTTTTGTAGTTGGCTTTGGTTTCACCCAAATTTATTACCTTATTCTGGAACAATTTGCAAGGGAAAAGCCATCCAAATGTAGGATTTTTAAAATGTATTTGGACTATGTTTATGCCATCCAGATTAGCCAGTTTGCGTATCAGATAAACTCGGTACCAATCATTACCAGATTGGGAACACAAGTCCATCACACATCTCAGGTACTGTTCATTTTTGGATCCTAAAAGATAAAGCCAACATTTATATATCAAAGTACTTCAATAATATTGGTATACAGAACGACAATTAAACAGCCAGGATTATTAAAACTATCCCGTTGTACCATCAAACCACATGATTATATCAGAATAATACAACGTTGCATAATATGTTGGCGCTATATAAATCCTGTTTATCATTATTAATATTATTAATAATATTAATAATTTGTGTTCCTTAAATCAGATATTGATAAAAATCTTCCCACAACAACTAATGTAGAAAATTTAGGGCCTGTGGTTGTGGCTGGTCTAGTATTGGATTCTTACTTTCCTATTCACATCAAATTTTAGACTTTTATCTCTTTAAATGTATTTATTTTTCTCAAGAATAGAACGTTATGTGAGATATTAAACATATGAAAAATGAAAGTTACAACTATAGGACTCCAACAAGTATTTTTGGATTCCAAGTTCTGGATACCAAAAGGTAAAGAGTCTTCCTCTATTGTCTCCAGCCATCACCCCTGCCCCCAAAATAATGAAATATAGTAAACTGTTACAGGTCCAACCTCATATTTAGGCCATAATGTACCTAAACGACATGCCTCATACCTTTCTAAATTCTTCTTATATTTAGCATTAGGGATGCTAGATATTTTTTTGTGATTTGTTACTAGTTACTTAGGTAACTACTTCACTGTGTACATCTGATCACTACCATAACTATTTGAAGTATCATTTTTCTTTGGCTAGTGATCACCCGTGGGCAGGTTGTGTGTTTTTTTTAAAGCAGCCATATGGCCTCAGTGCAGCTATACCAATCATTTATAGATGCCCCTCTTAATCTATCACTGAAAATGTATGTAATAATTGATATGACTGTCTCAAATTAGGTTCCTGTTTGCTTGTTAAACATTTTATTGAAAGTATTTTGTTATATTTGTTTAATAATTGCACAGAATACCTCACCCTGCTAAAATGTTTGTCTTTTTAGCTTTATTGCCCCAAACTAGCTCCAAGGACCACCATACCATTCCCCTATTCCTTCTCAAAGATACACAACAGTGAGTAAGTAAGCATTGTTTCTCTAGGACAGCAAGAGTGTTACTAAAAAAATTGCCTGGTGAAAATAAAAAGGGAAAAACTAAAAAGCAAGCTTATGCGTCCAACAGATTTAAAGACTACTTAGCTGCAATCTATTACTTATTAATGTATTACTTTGGATTTAGAATATTAATATTACCCTTAAACTAAAATAAATGAGTTCCTGAAATCCATTACATGTGTACCAAAAGATTCTATTCCGTCTTCTAAATGTAGGAATGCCAATTTTCCAGCCTTGAAACCCATTAAACTGAATGACCTCACATCAACTGTTCACTACTATTGCTAATACTGAGAAGGTCATAAAAATGCATGTATGTTCTTCCAACCTTTGGCTTTGACTGATAGTATTTCTGCTGCTTCATCAAGTGCCAACTTCACCCTAGCCACATCCTGCAGGAGTTGTACAGATGTCTCCTTATCTCTCTGCTGCTTTATGCTCCTTAAGTAGTTTTGCAAAAACAACTCTTCAGCTTTGAAGTATTCAAGTTTTTCTCTCTCAATGTGAAGTTTTTGTTTCTTTTCATAGAGTGAATCCTGCAATAAAACCCAATTTATATTACAATTATATATAGTAAAGTTTCTGATGGAAGCATTCAGAAATCCTCCAAGATGTCCTTTGTATGGTCCTCTAATCATCTCACTCGGATGGACTTTCCGCTATACACATAGCTACACATACGGTATTCACCAGTATAACCTATTGGATCTCTTATGATTTTAACCTGTGGGCAATATGAATCTCTACATGCACAAAAATAAAAGATATGATCACTGTATTGGGGGATCCTTTAACAATTGTTATAACTTAATATTTTGTACAGTTTTTTCACATTATAGGGGGGTGAACATTGAGCAGTCACAACAAGCATCTATGAAGAAAAAACATATTTATATATATATATTAGTAAAAATTTTAAAAATAAAGATTCCTGTCATAATCTGGGAAAGTCCTACCTCCAGACAATTGATGAACAGCAGGTAAATTTCTTTTGTGTCTGCAACATTCAGCAGATTGCTCCTTTTGACTCTGTTTAAATATTCTTGAGCATGTTTCAATATGAGGTCAAAGCTAAAATAATCAGAGCAAAAACATAAATAAGCCACTTATTGCCATTGTATAGAAATACAAGATGTCTGACAGTCCTTTTAGGATTCCCTTTTGTACCTGTACTTCAGCAGCAGTTTTAATATGACGGAACGTATGACTGGAGTTTTATCCACAGCATCCTCAAAGGGGGAAAGAGACCGAGTGTAACTTGCAGACTCTATATGCAGATAAAACAGAAGCTTGCTTACCAAATGCAACTATACATGCGATGGATACATTTTAATCTACATTTACTGTTAAACATTTTAAATATTATATATATATATATATATATATATATATATATATATATTTATTGGCCCTGATTTATGAAAGCTCTCCAAGGCTGGAGAGAATACACTTTCAGAAGTGAACTGGGTGATCCAGAAAACATGGAATGGATTTTTAAAAACCATTTGCTATTTGCTAGCAAATGTTTTTAATCCTGGACCAGATCCATTCCAGGTTTGCTGAATCACCCAGCTTCACTAATGAAAGTGTATTCTATCCAGCCTTGGAGAGCTTTCATAAATCAGGGTCTTTGAATAAACATTTAACAGCATATAACTGTGAAAGTGGATTTAAAAAGCAAGACAGACTAAATAGCGTGCAGCAGATTATTTTTCACATTTCTTTTTGATTAAAAAGAAGTCAGACAGTGAGGGGGGGATTAATGATTGTTCTGTCTCACTTTGTTGTCTATGTAAATTAGAGCTTGTGCTACTGCACCCCGTCTTTTTCAGCTAAGCAGATAACCTGAAAAGGAGCCTTATGCTCCACCTGCTGCCCAAGGACAGGAATACAAAGTATACATATGTTCTAATTACCTGAGTAAAATATAAAAAAAAAAATATATTAGGATAATAAAATACTAAAATATTCTGAATACCACTGTATATTACTAGACATAAAGTACTGCATCAGTCCTAATAGACCTAATTAAAGATGCATCTTACCAGTGTTTTCGAATAGAAAGGATAGTAGATGGAGTATGACCTTATCGTCAGGAGGACTGTTGTCCTTAAAGCACATATTGCATACAATATCCATGAAAAATCCATTGCATTGTTTTCTAAACTCAATATTTTTCTGTATGGACTCCCTTGAAAATATAACCAAACAGACAAATAGAAATGAGTGACTTTCACTGAATTTTCTCATTCATTTCTGTAAATCTTACCACTTTAGGCTATATTGACTTTAAAAGGAATGCTTCCATTTATACACATAACATTGTAGGATAAGGATTCAAACACTCTGTTGTTCTCTGGTGGAAAAGCAATCACTGTCATTAAAAAAACATGAAAGATTATCCACCATGTTTTGCACATGTCAGGTTCATTGTCTAATAAATAGATGCCAAAGTGTCATTTAATTAAGAAACAAAAATATACTCTTTATTTACAGTAAAACTACTTTTTCCCAAAAAATTAAGGTCTCTTTCAGAATCTGGTCTAAACTGCAAGGTCAGTTGCTCCTGGGTGTATAGAAGACTGCTGCTATGCACCGATAACCAGCAAATAGCACTAAAGGTCTATGTGTTAGGTTATTCCTACAGAGAATAAAAAGCAGGGCCAAAGCAAACTCTAAAGGAAGAGAATGTCTAGCAACAAATTTTCTAAACCAAACACCATGTTAGAACCCCACAGCAATGCAACTTCATGCAAAAAAATGGTTCCCAAATGCTTCCAATAAGTTGAATAGGAGCAGTTGTGAGCGCATTTAAATGTGCATCTAAAATTGGGCTAACACTGATCAAAACAGAAATAATACTTTTTTATTGTTTCTGAATAGTTACTTATAAAATATTTTTTAAGACAATAATACTTTGGTATATTTTCGATAATTGCGAAGTTATCACTGAATAAACAGGCGTCTAGTGGGAATACAAAAATTACGCTGACCCTGAGGCATAAGGGTATGAGACTTACTGAGGCATAAAGGTATGAGACTTAAAATGATTATAACTAGAACCATTTTAGTGAACTGTGATTTTAATGGACTCAAAATGAATACTAAGACTTTGATACAGATCTGCCTAATCATATAAAGAAAATAGTATAGTTTTTGGAAAATAAACTGTTTAGAATGAACCAAGATTACCACAGCCAACCATTTTCCCTGAAAACGTCTTGAGTTGTGCAACAGGTACAGAGACAAATTGGGCACCTCCCTGACATTGATTTCTAACATGATCAATCTGTTTCTTAAGCAGCACACAGGCCTACAAATGACCTTGGACTAGCACTCAGGACTGTAAGAAATAAATATATCTAAAAGATACCTGATTTCTTTAGAGACAACAATTTTGAAATTTCTTGACAGTGGCTGTGTACAATACGGACAAGTCTTGTTACCGGTGTCCAACCACTGCTTCAGACAGGACTGGCAGAAAACATGGTCACATTCCAGGCAAACCGGCTCATTTGGGTCACCACGACAAACTGCACACAACTGCATTCCAAACCTATATGAAAACAGGTAAATTAATAAAAAAAACCATACACACTAATTAAAACAATAATGTGAAACTTATTGAAATCATTTATTTGCTCTCACAGTGTAATCTTTACAAGCAAAACTCCAACAAATTTTATTACGGATAGAGTGGGAAAAGGTCAGATTTCCCGATATTGCCTTATGAGTTTTTCCCTAACTTCATGTCCCAATTAGAGGTATACGAAGTAGGAGACGCGGGTAACGGCTATAATCCTTTATGTTTTAGTTTGGATAAGGTAACAATCTCTATCACATTTGTATTAATGTTGAGACAGTCTTGTGAAAAAACAAAAACAAAGCCACTGTTTAAGAAAAAATTTCCTCTTAAGTATATAGCAACTGACATTTTCAGGAGCAGCTTAGCCCACCATTGTGCTAGGTGTTATATCCCATTGCCCTGGATTGCAACTTGTAGCGATTGTGATGGTAAGCCAGAGGAACAAATTAAACAGAACTAAATCTACTATACTTACCTGTTCCTTCTCTTCCAGCTTGTGGTCTTTGGCTATCTTGACTGGTTGGGCCAGGATGATGTAATTCCCACACAGGTGTGTGGAAGTTCAATCACATCCAGCAAGCACAGGGGAAGGTGAGACTGCTGGATAACCTGGCCACCAACGCTGAACTGCCCATGTGTTTTAACTGTTCCATGGAGTGATCAGGCTGGTAACAATGAATAATGCAGAAGGGGTATCACCTGTCCATTTTTAAAATAATGCCTGCCTGATTCAAAAGGGGATTGTCCCAACTTGTGTCAACAACCATAACTAGAGGGAAGAGAAGGGAAGGGGGGGAGGTAAAACCGGGTGCAAGAATGAAGTTTTAGGAGAACAGGGCTTAATTACATCCTTCCACTTAAGCGTGGGGGTTGCTCAATCACTTTTTGATGTCAGGATACAATGCTCATAAAATTAGCAAACTTCAGTGGCACCGGCACTGAATCAATAGGGGGATGGCCTTGATACTCAATTTTTAAGCAGTAAACAGCCAGAAAAGGGAAATGAGCATAGGGGGTATAGATCTGCTTTAACTCCCCATCCTGCTGACAATGTTTTACCCAACAGTCAGGCAAACTTTCCAAAAGCAACAAAGACAAATACATAATCCTTTATTTCTTCAGTGCTCAACCCAGAATTTTTTTTAAGCCGGGTGGGAAGAAATTGTAGGCGGGTGGCAGCCCCTGTATTGTGACCAAACTCTTCAGTAACCACCCAAAAACAGCCGGGTGGGTGCTGAAAAGTGCCGGGTGGTGCGCCCAGCTAAAAGGGCCTAGGAAGAACCCTGTTTCTTCAAGTAGGGGAAGGCTAAAGCCCCATATCAAACTTAAATTTCAGTTTGTCTTCCTGTTGTAGATTTTCCATGACTTTGTGTCTGGTTAAAGCGTTGTCAGCAGGACAGGAAGTGAGGGGAAATCTGAAGTTTTAACCAAACAGCAGTTTTACGCCTTCTTCACTCTATCCAAAACTAGAAAAAGATTTGGATAGACATGGTTTAAGCAATATGTAATAACATACCTAATGTGACATCTACATTGTCATTGCAGAAACCTGTTTTCTGCAGTATTTAAATGGATATCCCTCTTGCAATAACAAAATGATGTAATACATATATATCATACATAATCCTATACCATAAAGCACTTATTATTATACATTACTTTTCCATTTCTTTTTCAATATGCAGGCCACTATGACTTTTTAAAACAAAATATATTATAAATATTTTTATGATGATCTGTACACCTGTGTCTGTACAGGTCTTCTAATATTTTACCTCCCCTTGCATATGTTGTTAGCTTACTGCAGTTCCCCCAAATTCTACACAGTGGACACGATCAAAATGCAAACATCCCCTGTACACCCCCACCAGTTTTAGACAGTTTTAAATAAACATAGAGAAACAAGAGATAGAGTGCAGCTTTTCTTTTTTACAGCAACCTTAAAAAAAAGTGAATTAAACCCAAGTAAGTCCAAATGAAACAAGGCAACTTCTCACTGCAATGAGGGAGAAGAACATACTGATTATTGTCTATTATTAATATTACCTTTGAAACTGAACCTTTCAATTTAAAAAACCCACTCAGTAGCTAGTAACTCACCAGCTAAATCCAGAAGAAGGAGGAAGTAGCAGTAGTGATGTGTTCAAGCACACTTATCCCATAAAAGCAGCTGTTCTGTCCACCACTTTCACATTCACTTATCAACCTGATTGCTGTTAGATTTTGTTGTGTTTATTCTTGGGTTTAATTGGGCATTGAGCAAAAGTACAAACTTTGACATCTTATTGAGGAGAATAGTAACAAAGCTGAAATGCTTAGAGTGTGTAGCTGTGGTTGTAGAAATCCTGCTGCAGCAATATTTAACACATTTACAACTCAATGCAATATATGTTTTTTTTCTTTTACCTTGATACAGATACAGCAACTTCATTTCTGCATTTGTGAAGTGCACTTACAACAGCCAAGAAAGATTTCTCTTCCTTTATATCTGTAAAGTTTTCCAGACACTAAAAGAAAAACAGTTACAATGTATGTAAACTTTGAGAAATGATTAAAAATCAAAAAATCTAGGTAGCAAATGCACACTCTAGAACTTCTCCAGAATTGCATAAACACACATCCCCGAATCACTGCTGCACTAATCACTATCCCACCAATGCGCACTCTGCACCAATACCCCCATGACTGCATAAATGCACAATGTATTAGTTACTAAACCAAAACTCAACTCTTTATTTGTCCTGTTCAACAAATACATACGCTTTTGATTATATATTTTTTTTTTTTTACTTTGGATTGGTACATTTTATTGCTCTTCATCTTGCAGCTTTAACGCTTACTTTTTCTCAAAAATGATGCTGTCTATAGGTGGAATCCCTATTTTTGTGGTTATTCAAATCCAAGAGATCATTTATTATCTGGGATTGCTGTTTAGTACAGTGGAAACTTGCATGGTAGCGAGTAAAGCTGATTTAACTGCAAGCCTCATATTTTCATATGTGTTTTTCTAAATAGATGTTTAGAGCTATTAAATGATTTTAAGTCTGAGGAAATAGTCCACGAAACATGACAACTGCGGACCCATCCTAAATATATTGACAACCATTGTTAATTGTTCTTTCAACACAATGACCTGTGCCTAGGAATGTTGCTGTGCAGAATCCAAATGTCTCCTGGTAACTTCTCAAATGGAGCTAAATGATGCTTTATAGTTTTCAAGAAAGCTGACCAAAGTTTCTGGCAAGTTTTTAAATGTTTTGTAAGAGTTTGTCATCATATAAAATTGTACTTTTGAATTATTTAACAGTTTGTGCATAACTTTTATGTATTTTTTGTACTGTGTACAAGGACTTATGTAAAGATTAAAAGTTGTTGGATCAAGGTTGGCTACATTTGTTAACTTACCTGCCCAAGGAACAATGTATGACCTTTTATCAGTCCCTGCATGTTTTCATCCTGAAGATTCTCTTTTACCAGGAGATGTTCCAAAAAAAGTGCCATGGAAAATACACAATTCCAGAGTACTCTGTTAAAAACGTATATATTTAATAAAAAAGTGATACACCATTGCATATTGCATTACAAAGTCAGTCTATAAATAACGAGGCTGATATAAAATATAATTTGACTATTTTAATGCTTGTTTCCTTCAATATACTCTCTATTCACAATTAGGTACCAATGCAGTCTTGTTTTCCACTGGTTGAAGGCATAAAGCAGATCAGTTTCTGACAGCTGTTTCAACATATAACAACAACTTTAACTACTGATTTCAATTTAGGAAAAATAAAAAAGTCATAAGGTGCCAAATCTGGTGAATAAGGGCATGTTCCAGCATAGTACTGTACATTACAGTACAGTAATGTGTAATGTGTTTGTCACATAATGTGTTTGTGTAATGTGTTTGTCAGTCAAAAACTGTTCCACAGAAAGTGCTGCATAAGAAGGAGCTTTGTCCCAGCTTTGTGAACATTTCCTTATAATAATGTTGGTTCACTGCTGTACCTTCTGAATGCCCATGTCAAAAACACACTATGAGCATAGTTTTGAATTTGGACTTGCTTTGACACACTTTTTAGATTCTTAGTAATGAAGGTATTTTCCAGTGCACTGACTGTGATTTTGTTTCAGGATCATACTGGAAGATTCAGCTTTCATCACAAGCCTTGACTTTTGGAAAAAAGTTTGGGTCCACTTCAAGTTGCTGCAGAATGTCAGCACAAATTTCCTTGGAATTTTACTAAAACTTTCAAACGGATGCATTGCTTAACTTTTAAACTTATCATAATTTTAGCACATGAGGGGAAACACAACTGCATTAAACAGTGACTGACAACAAACTAAATGGCTGAGAGTGCTGTTGTTTGTCGTGCATGTTTAGGCAAGTTTAACCTCCCTTGCTGTTATCCCGAGTGTGGCTCGGGGTAATTTTAAGTACCAAAAGCGGTCCCCAAGCCAAACTCAAGGGTGGAATTGCCAGGGAGTTTAAAAAGCTTAGCTGGTCCCCATATGCCCGTGGCATTATTCAGCGGTGCCTGCGGCGCCCTCTAGCGATGCCTGGCATATTCCTCCCCATGCGACGCTGGCCGGGGGATCTGTGTAAACTGGCAATGTCCGGCTGGAATCTGCGTTCCTGGCATGTGAACATTGGGGACGCGAGGCCAAGGGAAGCAGATGCTGGCCGGGCATCTGCATGTGAGCCTGAGGCTGGGGGCCGGACAGTGTGGCTGGGAGGTGAGACCAGGCAGGGAATTTAAAATACTAAGTATTTTTAAATGTAATGCTTTTATATTTAAAAGTACTTATTACTCATACTGCAAGGGAGGTTAAACATTCATGGCAAGTGCTCGTTGCTTTCTTTAACAGATAGAAACATGGTCACATTATTTAATAGTAGAGAGTAGGTTGGAGGTACCCTGTCCTTAAATGGTTTTAATGGTTGTTAGTGTGTGACCTACCCCATATAAGATATAAGGACAAAGGAAAAAAAGAGAAAAAGCTGGGGCCTTATGATAAGGTCACCTTTTGCATGAAAAACCCCCTAAACCTCAAACCCCTTTCTTTCTTTTTTACCCATTTATTTATATATTATTAGCATTTGCCTTACCACAATGTGAATAAATTACTTTCCTGACTTCAATTCCATCACTTTTCTACTATATCTATATGCAATTGTATGAATATTATGACTACTATAGACCTATTTACTAACACCATTGTGAATCTATATAATAGATTATCTCCAATCTTACAACTATACCATACCATTACTGTAAGCTTTATTACCAGGCTCTGTGAAGCTTATATACCATACCATCATCTCAAGTTATGCTATTATACTCTGTGACATAATATTATGTATTTGTTACCAATCATAATATTTATGTGCTGTTGAATTTCTAGCTATAACTTGTTCTACAAATAATTTCTTTGACTAAGTCACTCTAGTTATATTAACGTCTGATACTATATTCAATCCTAGTATACTACTAGGGCAACAACTATTTTCGTTGATACTTTTTTTCTTTCTCATTTAATACTTAATTCTCATCATATATATGTTATCCCTATATACAGCGTCTCTGCAACCCATAAGTCCCCTGAGGTGAAACATGTCGGGTCACCGATACCTACCTTTCAGGATATTTAAGTGTTTAAAACATTTGAAATCACCCGACTTGGACTAACCAATCCAAATAGACCTCTCCCCCAAAAATTGGAACCTAGGGGTTTGAGCTCTATGCTATGGACTGAAACATGGACTTTGTACCTTTATGATTTTGATATATGTTTTTGTATGTTATATGACTTATAATATAACATACTCAAGATATTAGTTGTTTTATTTGAGCCTACAAACCCCAGCCTTTTCTTTTTTTTTTTTTTTTTTTCTTTGTTCTCCTTATTTAATAGATGGACCTAATGTTACAATATTTCACAAGACACAATCTTGGAACCAGTACTTTATATTTTTTTTTTTACAAAATGTTTGAATGAGTTTCAGTTTGAATTTCCCGCACACGCGCCGACGTCATCACGCACGCAGGGAGAAGCCGTCCGTTTTTTTTTTTCTCCGCCGGACGGCTTCTCCCTGCAGAGATCATCCGGCGCTGGAACCCCGCTGGCACCCGACGAAGGCACCCGACGCTGGAGAGATCGGCGGACGATGATCGATGGAGGACGAAGCTGGATGAGCACAGGGGGACCAGGTAAGTAAGGATGTGAAAAATCTCGGGCTTAACCATCCTTGCAATTTTTTTTTGCCCGAGCGAAGGTCGGGCTTAACTGCAAGGAGGTTAAATTACATCTACAGCCCAAACTGTTTGTTTTGGATAGAGCAAGAAAATGTAAAATTCTCTGTCAGTTTGTTGCCATCTGTGTCACACTGGGGAAATTTGCTTTCATTCCATTTCTGTTGATCAATCTATGCGATAGGCCCAAAGTGCAAATCACAACAACTCTGTCACACTGATAACACAAACTATATTTTTAGCCCTCATTTTTAAGCCTTATGTTAAACATTATCAGGTCAAATAGAGAGGACGAATCGTTCCAAAAATTTCAACATTTGATAAATCTCTCCAAACTTTACCAGTTTGAGTTTATTTTATTTACTTAAAATGATAAGTAGTAAAAAGTAATACATTAATGTAAGTGAATACCTATTTGTCCAAACGATTGCTATATAATTAAGCAGTTTCACTGATTCTTTTCAGTGTCAAGTTTCTTGATGTACACATTTAATACATGAGAAAAAGTATAAAAGCCCTGAGCTAACCCAATCAATAAGATGGAGCAGCACACAACACAAAAGCGGATAAACTAGCAATATATAACGCTGGAAAACTGTGGCGCTTAAAGAAAAACATGTAAACATGAAAAAACATCTGTTGTTTTAAAGTATGTTTTTTCATTTTTAAATATCAGTAGTACTGCTTTTTATTGTTTTAATGTTCTGAGTTTAAATTAATGTGGTTTTACACTAATTTTGGCCATTAGTTTATGCACACCCTTTTGCAAGCTCAAAAAAAGATTATCCAGCTGACGCACATGGATTAATGCCAGAGTCTGCTGCATCCTGCATCTTGGGATGAGGGGAAGCTTGTCGTGCTGTATATGTGGGCTAGGAAGACAGTACAGCAGAAACAGAGCAAAACAGGCTGTTTTCCTGGCTGGTTGATAACCAATAATCAAGCGAGCCTAGCTGTAATACTTGTATACAGTAGTTCATTCATTCTGGTGAATCACCCATCTTCACTTTAAAAGATTTTCCTGGCTGTGCATATAGTGCTAAAGTGCAAATTCCTATATTAGATTTGGTTGCTGATGGCGCAATTATAAATGTGCTGGACATTTTTTTTGATATGCACAAAATATTGTTTGAAATACCACTGCTTGGTGTAATTTTGCAAGATATTATATGCACTGAACTTTTATTTTAGGCCAAGCACAAACATTATTTTAAACCTCATGATTTTGCCAATATTATATTTTTCTTTCAATGTCACAAATAATCAAAACATGAATATCAAGAATCCCATGTGACACCATATCCTTACCATCTCTTTCCTTAGTGCTAGCTTGGGACTGGTGATCTTTTGAAGAAGGGAGTCCAAAACTGAGGGGCTGACAACTAAAATCCTGTTCAAGTTTTGTAGCCGGTGTTGAAATGTATTATATCCAATATGGACCCATGGAAGCAGTAGGGGTTCTGTAGCTTGTGCTGAGGATCTTAATTCTTCAATACAGGCAGACAGAGTAAACTCCATGATCTATAAAATATAAGTAGTAGGTGTAGTTTGGGTTAAAAAGTTATGTGTTAATACATTTTATTGTTTAAAAATATTTATGCCTCAATATATATTTGGGTTTCCTGCTAGCCTTTCACTGTGTTACCATGCAAAGCAACTACGAATGCAAGGTTGTTTTAGCTCCACCAGAATAGACAAAACAAGGCAGAATCTTCCATTCCAGTAATCATGGTGTAAGCAACTTACCTGTCCAGCGAGCCTGCGGAGTCCCTGGGGATCACAGGCTGAGGCTGCTGCCCTGCTCCCAGCGTGTCTCTCCCTGCAGGCGGAGGGATCTGTTCTAGCTGAACTACTGTTCGGCCAGGTGGCATCCCCAGCATCCCTATGGACGTGGTTAGAGAAAGTCCTGTTCTCAGCACTCCTGTGGATGTGCAAAGTAGGTATCCCTCTTGTACCCCCTGGGGGCGTGGCACTCGGCTGCCTTGCCGCGGGCTGGGACATAGTTAGTTTGAATTGGATTCAGTTATCCTCCAATCAAATGGCAAAAGGTGGCGCAAGGTCATTGGGCCATTTAAGGAGAACCTGTCCTGAACACCATTGCCCACTATTAACCTCTGTGAGTACAATGTGCATGGGTGCGTTCTCTGTGTCCGGTATATTAACCTGTTTTGTCATTACCAAAGCGACATGGTCTGATACCTGATTCTGCTTGAACTCCGCCTGCCCTCAACCTTGGATTGTTTATGACCTCTCCTGCCTGCTGCCTGCCCTAACCTTGGATTGTTCCTGACCTGTTTCTGCTTTACCCCTCTGCGCCACGCTTATTGGACTAATCATCTGTGATTAACCCTGTCTTGTTTTATGACTACCAATAAAGCTTGACAAAGGATTCTTGGAGTTGGCTGTGGTTTGTGTGCCCAGGCCCATTACACATGACCTAACAACAATAAAAGTCACCCAGATATTCTTTGTTGCAATTATTTGAGCCCTTGATACAATTTTGGTTCAGGGTGGCAGAAATAATATTTTGTAATATAGTGAATCTAAGCTTTGTTGTACACCCATTTTCCCTACTTCAAACAATAGACCCTTATGATTGGTAGTCTGAAACCAAAATATATAGGCTTCTTGTGAATGAAAATAGTATTGATTTGCTAAACTTTATGAGAAGAGTACAACAGAATCACTGGTTGAATGGCTGTCCTAGCTTTGTACTTCAGATGTTATATTCTATTACAATAGGAGTCAGCCCATTCCAGAATCAGAAGGATTTCGATTCATGGCTGTAGTTATTATGCCTAATGTATCTGATATACTATATACAAAAACATTTCCAGGGCTGTAGCTGTAAATTACACTAATACAAAAAAAAAAAACAAAACACTCATATTTCTACCTGTAACTCCTTAGCAGATGATATGCTCATGGTCATAAGGATAAAATCTCTCTTGTAGTTCAGGAAAAGACTGTGTTGTGCATTCTCTTTCTGGCAGGATATCCACTTTCCCAATGGTGTTGTACAAAAGATTTCCAGAAATTTTATTGCAGGAACTTCAGGGAAACAGAAAGTCAGGATAGTTAACTTCTGAAATATAAACATCTAAGTAACAAAATGCAGCAGCTGACCAAAGCAAAACTAATTCATTACAAATCCACTGCCAACACAATAGACCAAAAAATGAATGTAAACCTTTTTAGCAATGCAATGCACCACAATGCCTCTATGTTCTGTGTTTAAATACGTGAGTTCTGTGTTTATAGACCATTGGCGTGTCACTTACAATAAAGGACAACACAACAACACCGGATTAAGATTAAGTGTTTTATTTTACATTGTGGTAATGGAAGCTGCCACAACTTATAAGTGTAATTAGGGCCTAACTAGGGCCTTTACTAACAGTAAAAAATATCCCACCAATCAATTGAGCCAGCAGAGAGATTTACCAGCCATTCTGTTGTAGATTTGGTGCTGTGTTTAAGATCTTTGTCCTGTTGCATGATCCTATTCTAAACAGGCTTTAGTTGTCATGCAGATGGCCTCACATTTGACTCTAGAATTCTTTGGTATACGGAGGAGTTCATGGTCAACTGAATGACATAATACCCAGCACCATGTTTGGCAAAAAACAAACAGTATATCAGCGCAAACACCTCATACCAGTTGTCAAGGAGGTTGGTGGAGGGGTGATTTAGACCATAGAACCTGGGCAATTCACAGTCATAGTGCTTGATTTATGAAAGCTATCCAAGACTGAAGGATTATTATTAAACTTTATATTCACTATCGTGGGAGAACCTGGGTGATCCAGCAATCCTTGAATGGAACTGGTCCAGGAATGTAAACTTTGTCAGTTATTGGAAATTACTTTAAGAAATCCATTCCAGGTTTTGCTGGACCACCCAAATTCCCTCATGAAAGTCTACCTTCTCCAGTCTTGGATAGTTTTGATAAAATCAGGCCCAATGACTGCAAGTTGTCCAGGTTCTATGGCTGCAAAACAAGCCTAAAGCACATCAACAATTGGTATGAGGTGTTTGTATTGATATACTGTTTGTTTTTTTCCAAACATGGTGCTGGGAATTATGTCCAAACATCTCTACTTTGATCTCCTCCGCTGATTACATTGTTCAAGAAGTCTTGTGGTTTTGTTCAAATGCAACATTGAAAACCTAAGTCATGATAAGCTAATTTTAAAGAGAAGAATCTAAAGCTGCGTACACACTTGCAATTTTTGTCGTTGGAAAGGATCTTTCACAGATGCATGAGCGATGCTGTACATACAGCACCGTTCATGCTCTATGGAGAGGGGAGGGGGGAGAGCGACGGAGCGGCACCCTGCTGCGCGCTCTCCCCTTCCCTTTCATTACGATCGGCTGTCGTCCATCGTCCGTGGATCCGGCAGGTCGGTCGTCCGGACGATGGACCACACCGACTGTACACACGGAAGATTTTCGCCCAATAATTGGCCGATGCCGATTATCGGGCGATAAAAATCTGCCGTGTGTACGTAGCTTTATTCTGGCTACCCTTCCAAACAAACCATACTGTAAACTATAAAACTAACATGCTAACTGAGACCTGTAGTCTGAGATGTAGCTCTTGTTTTTTTTTTTTGCAATTTTTCTGAGCACTGCACATAATTGTCATTTATATTATTATTAATAAAAAAAACCCTAGCGGTATTCCCGAGTGTGACTCCTGGTGGATTTTACCTGCAAAAAGTACTTGGTAATCCCGAGTCACACTCGGGGTCGCCAAAAACATAAGAAGAAAACGTATACTTTCTTCCTTTGGCATCCCCCGAAGTCCTGCTCGTCCCTGCAGGTCCTCCGGACACGTCTTCCTTCTTCGATCTTCTCCCGGTGAATGCAGAGACGTCAGTGCATGCGTCACTGCTGGCGGGAGGTGCGGCAGGAAATTAAAAAAATTTTGTATTGGATTCAATACAAAATAACTGTATCGAGTCCAATACAAAGAAATCTTTGTATAATATATATATATTTCTATAGATTGTAGGATCGCCCGTAGCAATGGGTAAAAAGATATCAGGGAGACAGACAGCAGACTTTAAAGTTGCAGTTGAAACCAGGCTCCTGCCAACTATTTAATAGCAAATTACCACACAAAGCAGTAGTACTTCATTAACTTGCTGCTTTGCAGAGTTAGCTCGCTGCTGGGCAGGGTGAGCACGCTGCTGGTCTGCGTTAGCAGCCACTAGCTGCTTCAGTATCTGTTCCATTTTCAGACAGAACTCAGGTCCTTTAAATCACTGCTGCACTGAACACTGCTATCTTCTCCCCTAATCTGCCCACATTCTCCACCAATTGTGGGATCAGAGGGACAGAAAGCAGACTTTAAAGTTGCAGTTAAAACCAGGCTCCTGCCTGTCTATTTGATAGCACTTTAACACACACCAAAATGGCTCGGCTGAGCAACTAAAGACGCTCACTGTAGTAGTCCTTCTCTAACTTCCCTAAAAGTACAGCAGTTTAAAGCAAAACCAGTCCACGGGCAGGTTCTCTCTGTGTATGTGTGGGTTTCTTTCGGGTACTCCGGTTTCCTCCCACATCCCTAAAACATGCAGTTAGGTTAATTGGCTTCCCCCTAAAAATTGATCTTAGACTACATTAATGACATATGACTATGACATTAGATTGTGAGCTCCTTTGAGGGACAGTTGAGTGACACGACTATGGACTTTGTACAGTGCTGCATAATATGATAGCGCTATTGAAATACTGTGTAATAATAATAATAAGGCAGTCTTTAAATAAAACATGTTCCACTTACATTACATACTTTCTTGGTGCATGGCAGAGCTCTGTTCCTCCACAGCTCTGGGAATTAACTGTACTGCCTCTTAAGCACCCTCCATCTTGCAACACAGTCCAGCCTGCAACACAGTGGCTGATCCTCTTCCCTCAGTCTCTTGCTGATCAATTTCCCAGCCTGGATCCTTCTGGCTCACTGCCAGTCTGGCATCCACTCTGGCTTTCTCTCAGCCTGGAATCCATTCTGACTCTCTCTCAGCCTGGCATCCCTCTGGCTGATTACTTCCTCTGCCAGCCTCTTGCTGAGCACACCTTCTCTCTTGCACCAAAGTACAAGTGCATATATTCCCAGTCAGGGTTGGGTTGGGCGAAGGGGCCCACACTTTCACTAATTTGGCAGGCTCCAGGGCCCTAAAGTTTTAGGTTTCTTTTTGAAAACCTACACAGACCTCCTATCTACTCATTATTCCCTCGAGCCTTTACATTACATTGTCCTGACACTTTCTAGGGACACTATGTCACAATATATACTATACATGCTACTGTACAGTTATATTACAGGTTTTAGTATTTTTAGGCCTACAATGTAAAATAAAATTCCATGCAAAAAATGCAATGCTTTTTTGCATGAAAATACAGTCAGAATTAGAACACAAAGGGGGTTAATATTCATAATAATAAACATTATTTATATAGCGCCAGCATATTACACAGATCTGTAGACATCTGACCTTGGGGTCAATTTGCTTGGAAGTCCACTCCTGGGAAGATTGTAAACTGTCTAGAATGTTTTCCACTTGTGAATAATCTTTCTCACTGGAGAATGATGAATTTCAAACTGTTTAGAAATGGCCTTATAGCCCTTCAAAGATTGGACCTAATGTATTAAAGCTCTCCAAAGCTGGAGAGGATACACTCTCATCAGTGAAACTGGGTGATCCAGAAAACCTGGAATGGATCTGGCACAGGATTCAAAATATTTACTAACAAATGGCAAATTATTAAAAAAATCTATTTCAAGTTTGCTGGATCACCCAGCTTCACTGATGAACATGTATCTTTTCCAGCCTTGGAGAGCTTTAATAAATCATGCCTATTGAAGGGAGCAACAAATGGCTTCATTGAGATCATTGCTGATGTCTTTCCTTCTTGGCATTTTGTTAACAGACACCTGAATGGTCCAGACCAGCAAATTGCAAATAGGTGATGAAATGTACTGATGATCAGTTAATGAAGTATATTAAATAGCAGCACCTGGATACTACTAAGCCATTCTAATTTCCATGTAGTATTCCCTAAATAGTATTATGTCATTGATTGTCAATTTGATTTTAGGACCCAGTAAGGTCTAGATGATTATTATTATGACTCTAGAAAAGAACAGAGGTTGTACATGACTGTACATGACATGGCTGCACATGCCCAGTTCATCATTGGTTGCCAGGGAAACTGCCAATCCAGGCTTCCCTTGCGTGTGTCAGAAATCAATAAATCATGACTGGCCATGCTGGGGTGAGACAGATGCTGGAGTTATTTCATTCTAACATGACAAATTAAGATGTCAGAAGATTGTCCTTGGGAAGGATCAGGGATGGGTTCTGTTTTAAAGGTTAAGTGTTGCAAGAGAATTATGGCAGTGGATTGTGGCCTTAATAAGGGACTAGGAGAGTGGTGTAGCCAGCTGGGAATACGGTTTACATAGGATAGGTAGGGGTGCATTGGTAAAACATGTGGGGGTACAGTGGGGAAGATGTGCAGGGGGGAGGGCTACAATGGGTAAATAAATGTGCAGGAGCATACAGTAGAGTAATAGATGTGCAGGGGGTATAACAACATGTGTAAGGAAGGGGTTTAGTGTTTTGGAACAGATGTGCGGGTGGTACAATGAAGGTGTGTGGGGAGTGCTAAGTTTTACACAACCATACTTCTTTGTTTAAAATGGCTTTTTCTGGAAGCAGTGGTGTCCCTGCAGTAGTTGAACACACTCTTTGCTGAGTCAAATCCAGGGCTCTCTAAATCACTGCAGAGAGACTGATGCACTTAGAGAGCAATGGTCTTTCTCTGAAGCATTACAGTGAGAAGCCAACTTTTCCACTATGACTGTAGCTGCTCCATGATCTAAATTGAAGGTAACACTGTAGGTAAAATTTAGCTACATAGCAAGATAATGGCAAATAATGTCTGGAAAACATAAGACTACAAATTACCTTCTGCATTATCTATATGCTGGGCCTGAGTCCAAATATCTTCCAGATAATCTTTAATTCTCCAGCTGTAGGGAAAACAGTTTTCCCCAAATACAGAAATATTCATGAAGTTCTTTACCAGGATGGTTTTAGTCTGTGAACTGTAACAAAGAACAACATTTATCAGTTTTAATAATCAGTGTTTATACTGAAATATTATCAGTTTTAATAATCAGTGTTTATACTGAAATATAAGATGATCTGAATATAATAACCTCCTGCTACATGAAAAAACAGAAAAATACACTGACTGAAGTATAAACCTGTGGCACAAATGTGTCTATAACTGCTAACATTCAAAACAGTAATCAATAGAAATGCCAATAAAAATGATGCTGGTCATCATTATTTATATATGCTTAGCCAATCATGCAAGAGGGCAGACAAGCACATTTGTCAACCCCTTGCAGGATTGGGCCTACATAAGGACAGGTTCAGAATCATTGTGCCGTCACTGGACCAGCTGTATTGGGACAACAACAGAAGATCATTCACCCGACGAGTGGTGCTGGTAAAAGCTTTAACTAAAAGTTGGAATTGAAAATCACAATGCAACATATTGCATTCCAGATTTTTCCTAATTTCGCACATACAAAATGGTTCCAGACACAGCATAGATTCTTTACTTTTACTGGAAGCAAAACTTCTAGATGTGTGAAAACAGTGGGTCTGATTTAATAACACTTTTCAAGACTGGAGAAGATAGACTATCATGGGGGAACCCAGGTGATCCAGCAATCCTGGAATGGATTCTTTAAAAATCATTTGGCATTATCAGTTTTTAGTCTTCGCTCATGGAGATCTTTAACAAATCATGCTCAAGGTCTGCTATATCATTTTCAAAAGATAAGAAACAGCCTCAAAACTGTGATCTTAGACTGATTCAAAAATAAATATAATAATGTAATATGGCAAGGATCACACAAACTTAAGTATTAAGTGAGACTTTCAGTAAGAGGTCAACCCTAAAATTAAACCCTGTCACACTGCCCATTTACACCAAATTAAAGGGATCTCCTTAAAGCTTATTCTTTCACCCAGTTATAATATGATTCACAATACTTTCTCACTGCTGCTATTTGAGTCATAACTATTTCCTAATACCCTCTGATTTTAGGAATGGAGGAAGGATGGGACCCATCAGTGCTCCTCCCATGCAGTGCTCAAACCTAGTGGCCCATCTCTGGGCTTGAACACTCACATAACAAATAGGGTGATTTTTCCCTCGTGTAAGCTCTGTCTCTGGGTATTTTGCCTTTTGCATTTTGCTCTAAATTTGCTAGTTAAAAGAAACATTATAAACAAAGAGAATTACTATCTGCTCTTTATTTAGCTATTTCTATAAAAAAAATACCTGTGGTTATCTGAGATAGTAAGAAGATTTTCATTTTGAAAAATGTTCATCCATAGGCATTTCACATAGTCTTCCACATGCTGGTTCACAAGGAGGTTCAGGTTGGCGTTACGATCCACAACAGACAAAATTTGTGACAAAAGTGGTGTCACAGCTGCCTGAACACGTTTCCAAAGAGTTTGTCTGAGCAATGAACAATACTAATAATATTATTTTTAAAGTACCATACAGATAACTTTACATCATTATATCAAAAGCTATCATAATGCAGTTTAAATTAAACAAAGTTACAAGCTTTTGAAGACCTGTTTGCATTTTGTTTTGTTATACTAAAAAAGGTCAACACTACAAAAGTTACTACAGTTTGTATTTCTGACCTGCCATAGGAACAAGTATTTTGTATAATTATTGGAAATAAATAAAAGATGTACTTTAATGTATATCTAAGATCTCTTTTTCTCTTTTTGATAGTGGGAAGAGGGAAATTAATCAACCTCAACAAAGAGCACAAAACGGTAAGTTGTCTTTTGTTGTTTATGTAGAATTGGAGAGATTTTCCTTCATTTTATTTCATATTGCTGTGTATGTCCTCTTTGGGAGATTATCTTTCTCCCTCCCATAATACGAGAGTAAAACAAATTTGCTCCTAAACAGTTGTCGCTTTTCAAGTTTTACACTTTTCCTCACTTTCAGTTCAAATGACGAATGGTTACCCGGAATATTAGGCTAACCTTCCCGACAATTCTAAAAACTTGACATTTAAGGTTCCAATTATTTGTTACTCAATTCAAAGCAAAAAAAAAAACATCTTAGTCTTGGATACACTTTTTGGATGTACCTGAAAGTGCCAGATTCCTGCAGAGCATCTTGATTTTCTGCTACCCTTACAACCCATTGTTCAGGAAGAAGTATATTGTCTTCCTGTGCCTTTAGCAATTTATGTAGACGATACTTCAGCATTTTTAAGAATGAACCTACAGGTGAAAAATACAGTAAATATTAGTAATGAAGGGTAAAATAATACAGTGCCAAAGTGCCAGAGTGCCAAAGCCTATCACTCCAATCTAGGTGCAATCTAGTGGCAAGTGCCACTGAAATTAGGAGACTAGCTTCTGGTTCTGGTGGAGAATCTACACCTTGCCCCTGCAAGAATTTTACCAACCTGGTGAACATGGAGAAATAGCTGTTTTGCACTAAACAGCATAAAAATGAAAGACATGCCTAAGAAGGGAAAAGTAATGTTTTGAGGTAAATATGAGAAATGCCTGGATATATTTTAATTTGTCCCTGCTACTGGAGTGAGGGCGATTTATTGACCTACTCCCAGAAACTCAGAGAGGGTCATTTAATCTCCCTCACTCCTGAAGCAGGGACGTCCTATATTTGTATAGAAGGATGCATAGTACACTGTTTCACCAATGATAAGGCACTGTCCTATATTTTTTGAAATGCCAAAATATGCCCTAGGTCTTATTTTCAGGGGGATGTCTTATTTTTCCATGAAGAAAACTACAGTACACATTTATTGTTGAAAATCACT